>NC_091282.1:665143676-665450176 GCF_032444005.1 Ranitomeya imitator
TGGAGAACACCTTGGAGTGGAACACACCATCTCTCTACACCCCATACCCAATTTGTAGGCCTAATGCAGCGTAGTTTCCAACAACTACTAAACGAGAGCCGGAAGATCGAAGCTCAGGAAAGGCAACCTGGAGAACACCTTGGAGTGGAACACACTGTCGGGGTCGTCACGACAATACCCTTCATCTACCAGTCATTCCAAATCAGATTTAAAGCAGTGGTACCGAAGTGAAGAATGAGTCAGACATAATGCTGGTTCAAACTCAGAGTCTGCTTATGCTTCCACACGTAGTGGTAACCTCACAGCAACTGAACTTTATTTCCTAAAACACAATATTACATGATCTATTGGGGGAAGGTGTGCAGAGGGCTGGGATAGGCGGGGGTTAAGCACTGTATCTAGTATTCAGTCCTTCTGGTTGGCCTGACGTCATCTGATGAATCTTCCTTTGTCCACATCTTGTCCAGTTTCGAATTCCAGAGAAATGTTACTTGTCCTTCTGGAATGTGCAACTGGTTCCTTCAGCCTGAAAGTGGGGCAAAGGTGAATACTGGCAGCCATCTTAAATACAGTTAAATTTGCATTTGGCAAGCAAAGGGGAAAAACTTATTGTTTCACAGCATGAGAATATATAAAAGTACAAAAGTGTATAAAGACATATATTTTTACCTTGACAATCCCCCCTAAACACTAAGTTTTTCCCTAAGAAGAAAGATCCTTCGAGACTGTCCATGTGATGGGGAAAGGGGAGGTGGATTTCTTCATCCAGACACCTCAGAAGCTCTCCCCTTGTGAGAGGCCTCCAGGCAGCTGAACCCTTCACTAGCTTCACATGGAGTTCTCCTGCTGTCCCTAAACTAGATCTCTTAGCACCTGAGAGTAAGGGGTATTGTCTATCTTCTTGAGGGGGACATACTTAGAGATTTCCCCCGGATCAGTGCCATTGTACTCTGGTGAGTCTACTTCTTGGTTGAGGAAGGTGCCAGTCGGAGTTGCCTCACTGATAACCTTTTTTATACAGGGGAATAACACAACAGAGGATTATCGATCCAACTACAAGAAGGGCAATCAGTACCAGACAAGCTTGTTGGAGGAATCCTTTGAGCCCACCCAACCAACCGGAAAAGAAAGATGTGTCTACTCCAGCATTTTAATTCTGCTGCTAACCCATTTATCTTTTTAAGGGCTATCATGGTCTTTCCATTTACCCCAGAGTTCTGAGGGATATAGGTACAACATTCCTCTCCCACCATCCCACAGACTCCTCCTTTCTCAGCTAAGATCATATCAAGGGCTAGTCGGTTTTGGAGGGTCATTCTAGTGTTAGGGCTCAATTCCTCTACTATACCTTGGAAGGCATCACAGATAAAATTGACAAACCTTTGTTCACTGTAATATATGTAATTGATCCAATCAACATTTTTATTAATCTGCACCTGTGGGATTAAAGAAACAAAGCTAGCACAGATCTGGTTCTGGGCTTTAAATTGGTCAGGCACCCCCCTTGGCACTCCAATGCCATCGACATATGCCAATGGATCTTCTTCATAACTCATGTGGAGCTGATCGAGACTTCTCCTCTTTCTGGTATATTCATCAGGTATCTCCGGATCCCAAGGTAAAATCTTGAACTGCACAGCTAGTTTAACAAGGGTACATTGACCTATCCAGGCATTAGGCAACCTAGGACGGAGCTTACCATCTCCACATAACCAATAAATGTCTTACATATACTGTGTATGATTAACTAGCAAGTCAGTATCTAGGGAACTGTTCTCTTTGCAGAAACCGGTCTCGAAGACCCCTACTGATGTACCTGTAGTGTCGTGGGAATTATAGCAGGTATAATTATCAGCTAACACAGTTATCCCCCCTGGGACCTTTAGTTTAGGTGCTTCATGAATTAGTGGGACATAATCTGAGCAATCAGTGGGCTTTAGATCCTTCAACAGATTCATAACACAGGCAGTGGTATTGTCATCAGGAAAAAAAACAATGCATATGTGTATAGATGTGTATTCGCTGCAGCACAAGCAATACATCCTACAGAGATATTCTGGACTCGTACATTGTATCTTACCCATTCTAACCATACATTTTTCCTTGGGGCTGTTTGTGTTTCTATGGAGAAGACTTCTTTGCCAACTAAGACCTGGAATGGGGATTACTTCGTTAACTATATTTTGCAAACGTTCACCTGGGCCTGTTTTAGCTGTACTGGTAACGGAGGCCTTGGTTGGTCTGAAGCTAATATCCTGGAGCTGTATATGGCCTAAATTCCCATAGTATCCACTATTAAACACATTATGAAAATATCTTCCCAGTACAATTGTTATCTCTGGTAACACATATACAATACTGGATAATTCTATCTACCACCCGCTGAGTCTCGGGGCACTTGACTACATCGCAGAAATCAAATCTCCAGATATTTACCGGGGCCATTAGATTTACCCAGAGAATAGTGGCACCGGAATTCTTATTTACAATAGGGGCCGGAAAGGTAGGGGCGAAGATGGCCCCCAGCCTCAGGACCAAAAACAACAGCAACATTTTCCTTCGATCACCACTATGAGTAAGCGCTGGTCCGGTCTCTTTTACAGTATGAAGCGTAGATCCAGGTGCTCTTTCCTTCAAGTTTTACTGACATAGCTTTTCACGACCATAAAACCACCAGGCTTCAAATTGTGACAAATATCGGTTTCTGTTGAATCTGGAAGGGAAAAAGAAACTAAAACATGGGTGTTAGCAACATTTTTACTAAGCTGAATAACATATTGAACAGCACGGTAAGTTTCTTCTGACAACTACTGAGACTGGAAATTTGCAACTGAGAACCTAGCACCAAACAATATCTCATATGGGGACAGGCCATATTTTGCAATAGGGGTAGTACGAATATATAAGAGCCCTGGCCATGGAGCCGTAGTCTCCTGCATCATTTTGGTCAATTGTCCCTTCAGCGTGCCGTTCAGCCTCTTAACTTTCCCACTGGATTGTGGAGAGTATGGAGGGCTACAGTGGATCCAAGCATTGTCAGAACCTCCTGATACACATGAGAAGAAAAGGCCGGGCCTTGGTCACTTTCAGCAACTTCTGGAACACCATATCTGCATATAACTTCCATCACCAGTTTCTTTGCTGTGGTCTTTGCAGTCACGTTGGTAACGGGGAATGCTTCTGGAGAACATGTCGACAACCACCAGACAATATTCATACCTTCAGACTTAGGCAACGTGATGTGGTCCACCTGGAGTTTTTGGAAAGGATAATCGGGCTTAGCAAGATGCTTCGGGGGTACACGTTGAAGTTGACCGGGATTGCAGATCTGACAGATACTTCGATGTGTGGGCCCATGCGCCCACGTGACAATAGCAGGGTACATCTGCTTAGGGAGACACACAAGTTGGTCCTTTTTCCAGCGACCATTGTCCATACGTGCTCCATCAGCTTTCCACTGCTTCACTTCTTCCTTTGGAGACATTCTCTGCATCGTCATTAAGCGGTCTTGCGGGGTCCGGCAGAAAACCTCAGTCTGTTGTAGATCATTAGGTTCTTGTAGAGTCAGTGTTTCTTGTAACTGTTTACGCTGAGAGCGTGTGGTCACCATAGCTGGTATGGGCGGTTCAACTGGTAGGAAAGCAGCAGCTTTTTGCTTGCATATCTGCAGAGGCGTTACCACCAGTCTGTGGACTGTTTCATAGTACCGTGCTCCTTAACTTTGATAATGGCCACCTGAGTAGGTAATTCGATTGAGTCCATAAGGGTTTAACAGCTTCAGCATTCTTCACTGGGTCCCGGCGGTAGTAACAAATCCTCGATTGGTCCATAGAGCTCCGAAATCATGAGCAATACCAAATGCATACTGTGAGTCCGTGTATATTAGCCCGCCTGTCTTTGGCCAGAGTACATGTAGTAGACAGAGCCTGACGTTCTGCTTCTTGTGCTGACAGGGTGGGAGGGAGTGAGTGCAGCTCCGTGCACTACAGTGTCTTCCGTAGTAACAGCGTATCCAGTGTGGAGTCTGCCAAAATCATCACCATATCTTGAACAGTCTTTCAGGGCCTGGTAGAGAAATTGCATTATGCGGGGTGCGTCCGGTATCCACTGACAACAATAAATACATAGTCCAAGGAAACGCTGGAGCTCAGTCTCATCTTTTGTAGCTGACGGCTATTTTTCTTTCTTCTGTGAGGTGTCTGGCACCCTGAAGGAGACAGTGACCCAAAAATATCACTTGACCAAGGCAGAACCGAAGTTTCAAGGCCGAAACCCGACAGTTCAGATCTGCCAGATACTTGCGAAAACTAACAGTGGCAACAATGGCTTCCTGCTCTGTCTGTGCACACAACAAAAAAAAAAAAAAAAAATTACCCACATACTGAAGCAGCATAACATAGGGATATTCTAACTGCCAGGGTTAGAGACACTATCCCCCCTTTTTTTTATTTTTTTTTATAACACATCTCATTATACTCATCTACATAGGGGTTATATAACATAAATACCATCTGACCATCATCTTGGCTCACCAACTCTTTAGGTCTGCTCAGGTGCACTTATACGTCCATCATATTATCTTTGTCTGTATAATGGGAAAGGTTTGTTCTCAGGGTCAGCCAATCATTTTAGCGTAGCTAGCTAGTCAGAGGGCTTCCAGGGATAATACTCCTGTATCTGTCTTACACTACCTGGTGTGGTTGGTTCTCTGGTGGTGGGGGTGACTAGATGACCGGTTGGGGGTGACATGACATGCTGGTCTACAGCTCCTTCCCAAAAGGATTACTGTCAGCCTACTCCCAAAGTTAATGTCCCCACTACCCACTATCCTGTGTCAGCTTCTTATATCACTACATCACTACATGTGATCTTATCTGGACAGGAATCAGTGTAATTCACTTAGGTCGAGTTGCAGCACAGATTATACAAGCATTTCTCCAGTCTGGGTTTGTCTGACCGCAATATTTACAAATCCATCTGTCTTGTCTTGGTCTGAAAACCAACATGGCGAGAGAGATTTCCAGACACAGGGTTAAAATGAATATTGGAATATGAGACTAGATTTGTGTAAGGGAGGGGGAGCTGGAGCTGAAGTCTTCTGCTTCTTGGGCCACTGATAAGGAACCGAGCTGCGAGCCGTGTGTCCTTGAAGCTGCGGGGGCTAGAGAGCGGTGGGGGCCAAGAGTGCAGCTGCTGATACAGACTGGGTTAAACTCTTCTGGACTCAGCGCGTACTGAACCAAGGACGGAATATACACAACTCCATATTTTTCAGCGCAGCTAGCCCCCCTTTCTCTGGCCCGCAGCACAAAGAGAAAAAATCACAAACCATTCACGCAGGGGTTCACCCCTCCCATTGGGTGTCTCGGAAAACCACACAGAGTGACGAAATACAGCAGTTCTCAGACTCAATTAATTTCTACAAAACCTTCACACAATTCCTATACCAAAACACCTTAGAAAAACTAATGATTGAGGTATTTTATAGCCAAACACGGGCTCTGCATCCTCTGATCCTCCCTCTCCATCAACCTCTTTCCATTCCTCGTTCTTTAAGCCTCGCACAACTCGCAGATGAGCTTGCACTTGTTCTAACAGTCCTTCATCTTTCAACATTCTTGACTGCCTTCTTGCCCTCCCGTGACTCTACTATTGTCTTGACTTCCACAGCATCCTCATCTAACTCGTGGGGCACGGACTTCTTCTTTAAGAGACGCAACATGACTCACAGAATACTATGCCCTGCTGCAGCCCAGGATCACTGACAGCGGTAACAACACGTGTGTCCGTAACACGGAGCTTCTCGTTCGACGTGTCATGAATAAAGAGCCTCGCGCTCGATATCCTGTCCCTAACCTGAACACCCGTGATTACAGTCTACCCTGTCACGATATTCTAACCAGTCGGGAGGCGGTCTCCTAGTGAGAGCCCTCCACAGAAAAACAGGTGGTCCCCTCTCGGGACGTCTTAATTACCAACGTGATTCTGGTGGTCCCCCCACTCGGGACGTCTTAATTACCAATGTGATTCTGGTGGTCCCCCCACTCGGGACGTCTTAATTACCAATGTGTGCAAGTAAGTGATTCTGGTGGTCCCCCTCTTGGGACGTCTTAATTACCAACGTGTACAATATCACAGAGGCTGCGTCTCCTATCCCTTTCTCTCAGCCGCCCCCAATCCACAACTTCTTCAATCTTTCACTCTATCACTACTAGACAATAGTCACGGGTAGGGTGGTTGAATGGAGTACAATGACCGGTGGAGGAGGTGTGGTGTACACGAGGACGCGCAGAGTGCGACGTCTCTCAGTTGCTGGTTCGAAGCGTGGCACGGGATCGCGCTCGGTCTCACCACTCGACCGGTCACTCCCCAGACCCAAGGAGACCACAGACTAACCAATAATGGCTGAAACACTAGCAAGTGTGACACATACATAGTATGTGATCTCCACTTACCGTGCTTGGAGGGTGATCAGTCCTCGAGGTCAGCCACTACGGGTGTCGTCCACGGACGTCCAGGCATGGGTCCAGGGGGTCTCGGATCGCGGGCCACGCCCCACGTTGGTTGCGCCAAATTGTCGGGGTCGTCACGACAATACCCTTCATCCACCAGTCATTCCAAATCAGATTTAAAGCAGTGGTACCGAAGTGAAGAATGAGTCAGACATAATGCTGGTTCAAACTCAGAGTCTGCTTATGCTTCCACACGTAGTGGTAACCTCACAGCAACTGAACTTTATTTCCTAAAACACAATATTACATGATCTATTGGGGGAAGGTGTGCAGAGGGCGGGGATAGGCGGGGGTTAAGCAATGTATCTAGTATTCAGTCCTTCTGGTTGGCCTGACGTCATCTGATGAATCTTCCTTTGTCCACATCTTGTCCAGTTTCGAATTCCAGAGAAATGTTACTTGTCCTTCTGGAATGTGCAACTGGTTCCTTCAGCCTGAAAGTGGGGCAAAGGTGAATACTGGCAGCCATCTTAAATACAGTTAAATTTGCATTTGGCAAGCAAAGGGGAAAAACTTATTGTTTCACAGCATAAGAATATATAAAAGTACAAAAGTGTATAAAGACATATATTTTTACCTTGACAACACCATCTCTCTACACCCCATACCCAATTTGTAGGCCTAATGCAGTGTAGTTTCCAAGAACTACTAAACGAGAGCCGGAAGATCGAAGCTCAGGAAAGGCAACCTGGAGAACACCTTGGAGTGGAACACACCATCTCTCTACACCCCATACCCAATTTGTAGGCCTAATGCAGCCTACTTTCCGACAACTACTAAACGAGAGCATGAAGATCGAAGCTCAGGAAAGGCAACCTGGGGAACACCTTGGAGTGTAACAAACCCTCCCTCTACACCGCGGAAGGGCTGATTCTTAGGAAGGAAGGCTGTCGGAAAGAAGCAGGGCGCGTCCGAGGGTGATTATATTCTTATTAGGTATATACTCACCCTCGGACGTGCCCTGCTTCTTTATTTGTAATGAATGTTTATTTGCAATGTGGTTTTGACTTACTCTATTTTTTTGGTAAATAATGATTTTATTATTTTCATTGTTTTGCATCTTCTTGGCAATAATATAAAGAAGACGCAACAGGACAACACTCGGTGGATGCCATATCTGTGTTTTAAATTGAAAAAAACTTTCAGTTAACTACTTGCAGGAGAAAGTTATTGTAGCTGGTGGCCATTTTTAGTACTGTACCAGATTTTTGTTGTATGTGTTTGTTTTTAATGTTAAAATGTCTGCATTTGATATCTCTCCAGTATTTTCTTTTTTATAAGCAAAATACTTATTTTTATATTTTCTGATGTTGGTTCAAGGGGTACACGGGCAGCAGTAGACAGGTCGGTGGAGGCCTAGTGGAAGGAGGGACCGCAGACAGGCTTCGAAGCCCTAACATAATAAATTGGGCTGGCTGTAGGCAATTTAAAATTGGTTCCAGGGGAACACGGGCGGCAGTAGACAGGTCAGTGGAGGCCTAGTGGAAGGAGGGACCGCAGACAGGCTTCGAAGCCCTAACATAATAAATTGGGCTGGCTGTAGGCAATTTAAAATTGGTTCCAGGGGAACACGGGCAGCAGTAGACAGGTCAGTGGAGGCCTAGTGGAAGGAGGGACCGCAGACAGGCTTCGAAGCCCTAACATAATAAATTGGGCTGGCTGTAGGCAATTTAAAATTGGTTCCAGGGGAACACGGGCAGCAGTAGACAGGTCAGTGGAGGCCTAGTGGAAGGAGGGACCGCAGACAGGCTTCGAAGCCCTAACATAATAAATTGGGCTGGCTGTAGGCAATTTAAAATTGGTTCCAGGGGAACACGGGCAGCAGTAGACAGGTCAGTGGAGGCCTAGTGGAAGGAGGGACCGCAGACAGGCTTCGAAGCCCTAACATAATAAATTGGGCTGGCTGTAGGCAATTTAAAATTGGTTCCAGGGGAACACGGGCAGCAGTAGACAGGTCAGTGGAGGCCTAGTGGAAGGAGGGACCGCAGACAGGCTTCGAAGCCCTAACATAATAAATTGGGCTGGCTGTAGGCAATTTAAAATTGGTTCCAGGGGAACACGGGCGGCAGTAGACAGGTCAGTGGAGGCCTAGTGGAAGGAGGGACCGCAGACAGGCTTCGAAGCCCTAACATAATAAATTGGGCTGGCTGTAGGCAATTTAAAATTGGTTCCAGGGGAACACGGGCAGCAGTAGACAGGTCAGTGGAGGCCTAGTGGAAGGAGGGACCGCAGACAGGCTTCGAAGCCCTAACATAATAAATTGGGCTGGCTGTAGGCAATTTAAAATTGGTTCCAGGGGAACACAGGCAGCAGTAGACAGGTCAGTGGAGGCCTAGTGGAAGGAGGGACCGCAGACAGACTTCGAAGCCCTAACATAATAAAATGGGCTGGCTGTAGGCAATTTAAAATTGGTTCCAGGGGAACACGGGCAGCAGTAGACAGGTCAGTGGAGGCCTAGTGGAAGGAGGGACCGCAGACAGACTTCGAAGCCCTAACATAATAAATTGGGCTGGCTGTAGGCAATTTAAAATTGGTTCCAGGGGAACACGGGCAGCAGTAGACAGGTCAGTGGAGGCCTAGTGGAAGGAGGGACCGCAGACAGGCTTCGAAGCCCTAACATAATAAATTGGGCTGGCTGTAGGCAATTTAAAATTGGTTCCAGGGGAACACGGGCGGCAGTAGACAGGTCAGTGGAGGCCTAGTGGAAGGAGGGACCGCAGACAGGCTTCGAAGGCCTAACATAAGAAAAATGTCAATACAATGGTATTGACAGTGCCAGGCATTGAAGGATGTCAGCGCATAGACTAAACATTGGTGGAGCTGTGAGAGAAAATTTTGCAAGTCGTAGAGCACTGTTTGACCTGGGGGGGGACTGTCTTGTGGCCGGCGGTACAGGCCCAGGGCCCCTCATATTACAACGGTGTGTCTGACGTTGGGTGCGCACCACCACCGCCAAACACTTTATTGTACTATGAGGGACCTAGTGGCAGTGCCGTCGACCAAAAGCGGGCACACCCACCTCTTCAGACAAACAGTACTCTCACGGGTGCTGGCGCCAAGTGGCGATACCACGGCCCCATGTGGGGACTTTGGCCATTTAGGGAGGTGTTAACATGTCGGATGCTGGACAATCAGGTGCTGCAAATTACGAGATTGGAAAAGTCGTTCAGAATAGTCCACAGGCAAGACCTTTACATAGGAAAGCTAGGTGTCAGCCGGGCAAGGTGGGGCAAAAGATTTCGAAATCCAGTTGTGGTTCATTTTAATGAAGGTTAGATCATCTACATTTTGGGTAGCCAGACGAGTCCTTTTTTCTGTTAGTATTGAACCTGCAGCACTGAATACTCTTTCTGATAGGACACTAGCTGCCGGGCAAGCAAGCTCCTGCAATGCATATTCTGCCAATTCTGGCCAGGTGTCTAATTTTGATGCCCAGTAATCAAATGGGAATGACGGTTGAGGGAGAACATCGATAAGGGATGAAAAATAGTTTGTAACCATACTGGACAAATGTTGTCTCCTGTCACTTTGAATTGATGCTGCAGTACCTGTCCTGTCTGCGGTCATAGCAAAATCACTCCACAACCTGGTCAGAAAACCCCTCTGGCCAACGCCACTTCTGATTTCTGCCCCTCTAACTCCTCTGGTCTGCTGGCCCCTGCAGCTCGTGTGAGAACGATCACGGGCGCTGTGTGCAGGGAATGCCAGAAGCAAACGGTCAACAAGAGTTGATTGTTTGGTTGCTAATATTAGTTCCAAGTTCTCATGTGGCATTATATTTTGCAATTTGCCTTTATAGCGAGGATCAAGGAGGCAGGCCAACCAGTAATCGTCATCGTTCATCATTTTAGTTATGCGTGTGTCCCTTTTGAGGATACGTAAGGCATAATCCGCCATGTGGGCCAAAGTTCCAGTTCTCAAATCTCCGGTTGTGCTTGGTTGAGGGGCAGTTTCAGGCAAATCCACGTCACTTGTGTCCCTCCAAAAACCAGAACCCGGCCTTGCCGCGCCACCAATTTCCAGTGGCCCCGGAAAAACTTCCTCATTAAAAATATAATCATCCCCATCATCCTCCTCGTCCTCCTCCTCCTCTTCGCCCGCTAACTCGTCCTGTACACTGCCCTGGCCAGACAATGGCTGACTGTCATCAAGGCTTTCCTCTTCCTCAGCTGCAGACGCCTGATCCTTTATGTGCGTCAAACTTTGCATCAGCAGACGCATTAGGGGGATGCTCATGCTTATTATGGCGTTGTCTGCACTAACCAGCCGTGTGCATTCCTCAAAACACTGAAGGACTTGACACATGTCTTGAATCTTCGACCACTGCACACCTGACAACTCCATGTCTGCCATCCTACTGCCTGCCCGTGTATGTGTATCCTCCCACAAAAACATAACAGCCCGCCTCTGTTCGCACAGTCTCTGAAGCATGTGCAGTGTTGAGTTCCACCTTGTTGCAACGTCTATGATTAGGCGATGCTGGGGAAGGTTCAAAGAACGCTGATAGGTCTGCATACGGCTGGAGTGTACGGGCGAACGGCGGATATGTGAGCAAAGTCCACGCACTTTGAGGAGCAGGTCGGATAACCCCGGATAACTTTTCAGGAAGCACTGCACCACCAGGTTTAAGGTGTGAGCCAGGCAAGGAATGTGTTTCAGTTGGGAAAGGGAGATGGCAGCCATGAAATTCCTTCCGTTATCACTCACTACCTTGCCTGCCTCAACATCTACAGTGCCCAGCCACGACTGCGTTTCTTTCTGCAAGAACTCGGACAGAACTTCCGCGGTGTGTCTGTTGTCGCCCAAACACTTCATAGCCAATACAGCCTGCTGACGTTTGCCAGTAGCTGCCCCATAATGGCAGACCTGGTGTGCAACAGTGGCAGCTGCGGATGGAGTGGTTGTGCGACTGCGGTCTGTGGACGAGCTCTCGCTTCTGCAGGAGGACGAAGAGGAGGAGGAGGGGGTGCGAACGGCTACAGCCAACTGTTTCCTAGACCGTGGGCTAGGCAGAACTGTCCCAAACTTGCTGTCCCCTGTGGACCCTGCATCCACCACATTTACCCAGTGTGCCGTGATGGACACGTAACGTCCCTGGCCATGCCTACTGGTCCATGCATCTGTTGTCAGGTGCACCTTTGTGCTCACAGATTGCCTGAGTGCATGGACGATGCGCTCTTTAACATGCTGGTGGAGGGCTGGGATGGCTTTTCTGGAAAAAAAGTGTCGACTGGGTAGCTCGTAGCGTGGTACAGCGTAGTCCATCAGGGCTTTGAAAGCTTTGCTTTCAACTAACCGGTAGGGCATCATCTCTAACGAGATTAGTCTAGCTATGTGGGCGTTCAAACCCTGTGTACGCGGAT
The DNA here is from genome assembly GCF_032444005.1 of Ranitomeya imitator. Taxonomy (NCBI): domain Eukaryota; kingdom Metazoa; phylum Chordata; class Amphibia; order Anura; family Dendrobatidae; genus Ranitomeya; species Ranitomeya imitator. The sequence continues at coordinate 665,155,552 of NC_091282.1, forward strand.
GCGAGGCTAAGTACTTCCTTTTTCTAACCATAGTCTCATGTAGGGTGAGCTGGACTGGAGAGCTGGAGATCGTGGAACTAGCGGGGGTGCCGGTGGACATGGCAGACTGAGAGACGGTGGGAGATGGTATTGTTGCCGCCGGTGCCCTAGATGCAGTGTTTCCTACTACGAAACTGGTGATTCCCTGACCCTGACTGCTTTGGCCTGGCAAAGAAACCTGCACAGATACTGCAGGTGGTGCGGAAAATGGTGGCCCTACACTGCCGGAAGGGATGTTGCGTTGCTGACTAGCTTCATTGGCCGAGGGTGCTACAACCTTAAGGGACGTTTGGTAGTTAGTCCAGGCTTGCAAATGCATGGTGGTTAAATGTCTATGCATGCAACTTGTATTGAGACTTTTCAGATTCTGTCCTCTGCTTAAGGTAGTTGAACATTTTTGACAGTTGACTTTGCGCTGATCAATTGGATGTTGTTTAAAAAAATGCCAGACTGCACTCTTTCTAGCATCGGATACCTTTTCAGGCATTGCAGACTGAGCTTTAACCGGATGGCCACGCTGTCCTCCAACAGGTTTTGGCTTTGCCACGCGTTTTGGGCAAGATACGGGCCCGGCAGATGGAACCTGTTGCGATGTTGATGCCTGCTGCGGCCCCTCCTCCTCCGCTTCAGAACTGCTGCCGCCTGCACCCTGTTCCCCCAATGGCTGCCAATCGGGGTCAAGAACTGGGTCATCTATTACCTCTTCTTGTAGCTCGTGTGCAACTTCGTCTGTGTCACCGTGTCGGTCGGTGGTATAGCGTTCGTGATGGGGCAACATAGTCTCATCAGGGTCTGATTCTTGATCATTACCCTGCGAGGGCAATGTTGTGGTCTGAGTCAAAGGACCAGCATAGTAGTCTGGCTGTGGCTGTGCATCAGTGCACTCCATGTCAGATTCAACTTGTAATGGGCATGGACTGTTAACTGCTTCACTTTCTAAGCCAGGGACGGTATGTGTAAAGAGCTCCATGGAGTAACCCGTTGTGTCGCCTGCTGCATTCTTCTCTGTTGTTGTTTTTGCTGAAGAGGACAAGGAAGCGACTTGTCCCTGACCATGAACATCCACTAACGACGCGCTGCTTTGACATTTACCAGTTTCACGAGAGGAGGCAAAAGAGCTAGAGGCTGAGTCAGCAAGATAAGCCAAAACTTGCTCTTGCTGCTCCGGCTTTAAAAGCGGTTTTCCTACTCCCAGAAAAGGGAGCGTTCGAGGCCTTGTGTAGCCAGACGACGAACCTGGCTCCACAGCTCCAGACTTAGGTGCAATATTTTTTTTCCCACGACCAGCTGATGCTCCACCACTACCACTACCCTCATTACCAGCTGACAATGAACGCCCCCGGCCACGACCTCTTCCACCAGACTTCCTCATTGTTTTAAAAACGTAAACAAACTAACGGTATTTGTTGCTGTCACACAAATTACACGGTGAGCTATAACTTCAGTATGATTTAGCTACCCCTTTACAGGTGAGTGAGACCACAACGAAAATCAGGCACAATGTTACACACTCTGTTGTTGGTGGCAACAAATGAGAGAGATGCCACACACGCAGGACTGTCACTGAAGCACAAATGTAAATATTAATCTCCCACTGATTTGATTTTTTTTTTTTTTCAGGGAGACTTTAGGAAAAAAAAATAATAGAATAAAATGATTTTTTCAGGAAGAATTTAGAAACCAAATAAAATAAAATGATTTTTTCAGGGAGAATTTAGAAAACAAATAAAACAAAAAAAGGCTTTCTATGGCCCACTGAGTGAGAGATGACGCACACAGGAGTCAGGAGTGGCACACAAGCCCAGAGGCCAATATTTATCTCCCACTGATTGATGTAGTGATTTTTTCAGGTAGATTTTGGAACCCAAATCAAGCTAAAAAAATAATAGGCTTTCTATGGCCCACAATTGGAGAGAGAGAGAGAGAGATGGCACACCCAGGAGTCAAGACTGGCACACAAGCAGAAAGGGCAATATTAATCTCCCACTGATTTGTTTTTTTGTTTTTTTTCAGGGAGACTTTAGGAAAAAAAAATAATAGAATAAAATGATTTTTTCAGGAAGAATTTAGAAACCAAATAAAATAAAATGATTTTTTCAGGGAGAATTTAGAAAACAAATAAAACAAAAAAAGGCTTTCTATGGCCCACTGAGTGAGAGATGACGCACACAGGAGTCAGGAGTGGCACACAAGCCCAGAGGCCAATATTTATCTCCCACTGATTGATGTAGTGATTTTTTCAGGTAGATTTTGGAACCCAAATCAAGCTAAAAAAATAATAGGCTTACTATGGCCCACAATTGGAGAGAGAGAGAGAGATGGCACACCCAGGAGTCAAGACTGGCACACAAGCAGAAAGGGCAATATTAATCTCCCACTGATTTGTTTTTTTTTTTTTTTCAGGGAGACTTTAGGAAAAAAAAATAATAGAATAAAATGATTTTTTCAGGAAGAATTTAGAAACCAAATAAAATAAAATGATTTTTTCAGGGAGAATTTAGAAAACAAATAAAACAAAAAAAGGCTTTCTATGGCCCACTGAGTGAGAGATGACGCACAAAGGAGTCAGGAGTGGCACACAAGCCCAGAGGCCAATATTTATCTCCCACTGATTGATGTAGTGATTTTTCAGGTAGATTTTGGAACCCAAATCAAGCTAAAAAAATAATAGGCTTTCTATGGCCCACAATTGGAGAGAGAGAGAGAGATGGCACACCCAGGAGTCAAGACTGGCACACAAGCAGAAAGGGCAATATTAATCTCCCACTGATTTGTTTTTTTTTTTTTTTTCAGGGAGACTTTAGGAAAAAAAATAATAGAATAAAATGATTTTTTCAGGAAGAATTTAGAAACCAAATAAAATAAAATGATTTTTTCAGGGAGAATTTAGAAAACAAATAAAACAAAAAAAGGCTTTCTATGGCCCACTGAGTGAGAGAGGACGCACACAGGAGTCAGGAGTGGCACACAAGCCCAGAGGCCAATATTTATCTCCCACTGATTGATGTAGTGATTTTTTCAGGTAGATTTTGGAACCCAAATCAAGCTAAAAAAATAATAGGCTTTCTATGGCCCACAATTGGAGAGAGAGAGAGAGATGGCACACCCAGGAGTCAAGACTGGCACACAAGCAGAAAGGGCAATATTAATCTCCCACTGATTTTTATTTTTTTTTTCAGGGAGACTTTGGAAAAAAAAATAATAGAATAAAATGATTTTTTCAGGAAGAATTTAGAAACCAAATAAAATAAAATGATTTTTTCAGGGAGAATTTAGAAAACAAATAAAACAAAAAAAGGCTTTCTATGGCCCACTGAGTGAGAGATGACGCACACAGGAGTCAGGAGTGGCACACAAGCCCAGAGGCCAATATTTATCTCCCACTTTTTTTTTTTGTTCCAGGGAAAATTTATAAACCCAATAAAAAAAATAATAAATAGGCTTTCTATGGCCCACTATCTGAGAGAGAGAGAGAGATGGCACGCTTAGGACTGGCACACAAACCCAAAGGCCAATATTAATCTCCCTTTTTTTTTTCAGGGAGAATTTATAAAACCAAAAAAAAATAAATAAATAGGCTTTCTATGGCCCACTATTTGTGAGAGAGATGGCACGCTCAGGACTGGCACACAAGCCCAGAGGCCAATATTAATCTCCCACTTTTTTTTTTTTTGTTCCAGGGAAAATTTATAAACCCAATAAAAAAAATAATAAATAGGCTTTCTATGGCCCACTATCTGAGAGAGAGAGATGGCACGCTTAGGACTGGCACACAAGCCCAAAGGCCAATATTAATCTCCCACTGATTGATTTATTGATTTTTTCAGGTAGAATTTAGAACCCAAATAAAGCAAAAAAAAAAAAAAAAGGGCTTTCTATGGCCCACTGAGTGAGTGATGATGCACACAGGAGTCAGGAGTGGCACACAAGCCCTGAGGCCAATATTTTTCTCCCACTGATTGATGTAGTGATTTTTTCAGGTAGATTTTAGAACCCAAATCAAGCAAAAAAATAAATAGGCTTTCTATGGCCCACTATTTATGAGAGAGATGGCACGCTCAGGACTGGCACACAAGCCCAGAGGCCAATATTAATCTCCCACTTTTTTTTTTTTTGTTCCAGGGAAAATTTATAAACCCAATAAAAAAAATAATAAATAGGCTTTCTATGGCCCACTATCTGAGAGAGAGAGATGGCACGCTTAGGACTGGCACACAAGCCCAAAGGCCAATATTAATCTCCCACTGATTGATTTATTGATTTTTTCAGGTAGAATTTAGAACCCAAATAAAGCAAAAAAAAAAAAAAATGGGCTTTCTATGGCCCACTGAGTGAGTGATGATGCACACAGGAGTCAGGAGTGGCACACAAGCCCTGAGGCCAATATTTTTCTCCCACTGATTGATGTAGTGATTTTTTCAGGTAGATTTTAGAACCAAAATCAAGCAAAAAAATAAATAGGCTTTCTATGGCCCACTGACTGAGAGATGGCACACACAGGAGTCAAGAGTGGCACACAAGCCCTGAGGCCAATATTTTTCTCCCACTGATTGATATAGTGATTTTTTCAGGTAGATTTTATAACCCAAATCAAGCAAAAAAATAAATAGGCTTTCTATGGCCCACTGAGTGAGAGATGGCACACACAGGGATGGCACTCTAGCAGAAATGTCAATCTTAATCTCCCACAAAAAAAAAAAAACAGGGAGTGTCCTTCAATTACTATCTCCCTGCAGTAATCTCAGCCAGGTATGGCAGGCAGCAATAAGGAGTGGACTGATGCACAAATTAAATAAAAAGTGTGTACAAACAAAAAAGATAGCTGTGCAGAAAGGAAGGAACAAGAGGATTTGTGCTTTGAAAAAAGCAGTTGGTTTGCACAGCGGCGTACACACAGCAATGCAGCTATCAGGGAGCCTTCTAGGGCAGCCCAATGAGCTACAGCGCTGAGGGGAAAAAAAAAAAAAAATGTAGCTTCCACTGTCCCTGCACACCGAAGGTGGTGTTGGGCAGTGGAAATCGCTACAGCACAAGCAGTTTGGTGGTTAATGGACCCTGCCTAACGCTATCCCTGCTTCTGACGAAGCGGCAGCAACCTCTCCCTAAGCTCAGATCAGCAGCAGTAACATGGCGGTCGGCGGGAACGCCCCTTTATAGCCCCTGTGACGCCGCAGACAGCAAGCCAATCACTGCAATGCCCTTCTCTAAGATGGTGGGGACCAGGACCTATGTCATCACGCTGCCCACACTCTGCGTTTACCTTCATTGGCTGAGAAATGGCGCTTTTCGCGTCATTGAAACGCGACTTTGGCGCGAAAGTCGCGTACCGCATGGCCGACCCCGCACAGGGGTCGGATTGGGTTTCATGAAACCCGACTTTGCCAAAAGTCGGCGACTTTTGAAAATGAACGACCCGTTTCGCTCAACCCCTACTGCAGAGATCTACAGCAGAGGTGGGACAGTCTGTCTATAGGACAACAATCAGTTTCACAAATCTGGCCTTTATGGAAGAGTGGTAAGAAGAAAGCCATTTCTCAAAGATATCCATAAAAAGTGTGGATTAAAGTTTGCTACAAGCCACCTGGGAGACACACCAAACATGTGGAAGAAGGTGCACTGGTCAGATGAAACCAAAATCGAACTTTTTGGCAACAATGCCAAACGATATGTTTGGCGTAAAGGCAACACAGCTCATCACCTTGAACACACCATCCCCACTGTCAAACATGGTGGTGGCAGCATCATGGTTTGGGCCTGCTTTTCTTCAGCAGGGACAGGGAAGATGGTTAAAATTGATGGGAAGATGGATGGAACCAAATACAGGACCATTCTTGACGAAAACCTGTTGGAGTCTGCAAAAGACATAAAACTGGGACGGAATTTGTCTTCCAACAAGACAATGATCCCAAACATAAAGCAAAATCTAGAATGGAATGGTTCACAAATAAACATATCCAGGTGTTAGAATGGCCAAGTCAAAGTCCAGACCTCAATCCAATCGAGAATCTGTGGAAAGAGCTGAAAACTGCTGTTCATAAATGATCTGACATCCTGGAAGTCAGAAGTTACATTACAATTTTGCCTTGCGCAGGCGTGTACTACGGAGGACAGAGAATGAACTTCAATCCAATATTGCGGCCAGCATGCAGCCAGCGGGTAAGGAAAGGGTGAATCAAACACCCAAAAACTTCGCCCATATGACCAAAAACCGGTCCCGCCAAATTCATGTGACAGGTTCCCTTTAACAAAAAAGTGTGAAACAACTGAAAATATGTCTTATTATTCTAGGTTCTTCAAAGTAGCCACCTTTTGCTTTGATGACTGCTTTGGTCACTCTTGGCATTCTCTTGATGAGCTTCAAGAAGTAGTCACCGGAAATGGTCTTCCAACAATCTTGAAGGAGCTCCCAGAGATGCTTAGCACTTGTTGGCCCTTTTGCCTTCACTCTGCGGTCCAGCTCACACCAAACAATCTCGATTGGGTTCATGTCTGGTGACTGTGGAGGTCATGTCATCTGGGGTAGCAGCCCATCACTCTCCTTCTTGGTCAAATAGCCCTTACACAGCCTGAAGGTGTGTTTGGGGGTCATTGTCTTGTTGAAAAATACATGATGGTCCAACTAAACGCAAACCGGATGAAATAGCATGCCGCTGCAAGATGCTGTGGTAGCCATGCTGGTTCAGTATGCCTTCAATTTTGAATAAATTCCCAAGTGTCACCAGCAAAGCACCCCCACACCATCACACCTCCTCCTCCATGCTTCACGGTGGGAACCAGGCATGTAGAGTCCATCCGTTCACCTTTTCTGCGTCGCACAAAAACACGGTGATTGGAACCAAAGATCTCAAATTTGGACTCATCAGACCAAAGCACAGATTTCCACTGGTGTAATGTCCATTCCTTGTGTTCTTTAGCCCAAAAAAGTCTCTTCTGCTTGTTGCCTGTCCTTAGCAGTGGTTTCCTAGCAGCTATTTTACCACGAAGGCCTGCTGCACAAAGTCTCCTCTTAACAGTTGTTGTAGATATGTGTCTGCTGCTAGTACTCTGTGTGGCATTGACCTGGTCTCTAATCTGAGCTGCTGTTAACCTGCGATTTCTGAGGCTGGTGACTCGGATAAACTTATCCTCATAAGCTGAGGTGACTCTTGGTCTTCCTTTCCTGGGGCAGTCCTCATGTGAGCGCTTTTGTAGCGCTTGATGGTTTTTGCAACTGCACTTGGGGACACTTTCAAAGTTTTCCCAAATTTTCAGACTGACTGACCTTAATTTCTTAAAGTAATGATGGCCACTCGTTTTTCTTTATCTGCTTTTTTCTTGCCATAATACAAATTCTAACAGTCTTTTCAGTAGGACTATCAGCTGTGTATCCATCAGACTTCTGCACAACACAACTGATGGTCCCAACCCATTTATAAGGCAAGAAATCCCACTTATTAAACCTGACAGGGCACACCTGTGAAGTGAAAACCATTACCGGTGACTACCTCTTGAAGCTCATCAAGAGAATGCCAAGAGTGTGCAAAGCAGTCATCAAAGCAAAAGGTGGCTACTTTGAAGAACCCAGAATTTAAGACATATTTTCAGTTGTTTCACATTTTTTTGTAAAGTATATAATTCCACATATGTTAATTCATAGATTTGATGCCTTCAGTGTGAATTTACAATTTTCATAGTCATGAAAATACAGAAAAATCTTTAAATGAGAAGGTGTGTCCAAACTTTTGGTCTGTACTGTAGTATAATATACTCCTCAGTCCTCCATATATTAAAATACACTGCTCAGTCCTCCATATAGTATAATACACTCCTCATAGTCCTCCATATACTATAATGCACCACCATAGTCATCCATGTCGTACAATTCTCTTCCCGTGGTATAATGCACCCCATAGTTCTTCATTTAGTATAATGTAGTCCCCATAGTCCTCGGTACAGTATAATGCAGCCCACATATAGTAGCCACTCTACAGAGTATAGTGCAGCCACTCCACAGAGTATAATGCAGCCACCCCACAAATTATAATGCAGCCCCGCCATACAATATAATGTAATCCACATAGAATATAATGCAGCCCTGCTCATAGTATAATGCAACCCCTCCATACAGGGGCAGTGAGAAAGACACAGGCAAACGGTGACTAGGGGGCAGGGGAGAAGGACACAAGGGGGCTGGGGAGACAGGCACAAGGGTGACAGGGGCTAGGGAGCAAGGAAGACAGGCACAAGGGGACACACTGGGACTAGGAGGCAGGGGAGAAGGGCACAAGGGGACTAGTGGGCAAGAGAGACTGACACAAGGGGACAAGGGAGACTGACACAAGGGGACACACAGGGACTAGTGGTCAAGGGAGACAGGCACAAGGGGACACACAGGGACAAGGGACACAAGCACAAGGGCGACAGGTACAAGGGGACTCATGGGGACTAGGAGGAAGGGGAGAAGGGCACAAGGGTACACACACAGGGACTAGGGAGCAAGGAAGAGAGGCACAAGAGGACACAAGGGGACTCTGGGGGCAGAGTAGATAGGAACGCATGGGGAGACGGGGCTGCAAGGGGACAGGGGAAGACGGGGGAGACATAGGAGCAGGGAAGAAGGGAAACAGGGATTACGAGGACAGGGTAGATGGGAAACACACTGAGAAAGGGGACAGGGGAGACTTGAGAGCAGGGCAAATGGGCCACACGGGGACAAGTGCAGGGAATGCATGGGGGTGCAGGAGGACTCAGGGCATGGGAGATGGGGAGCATTGGGGACCAGGGGAGGAGGGACAAGGCACGTTCGGGGGCCCGGAGGGGCACAATGACCTGAACCTGGGGACCTACAAGGACATGGGGCACGGGAGAGCAGAGAGGAAACAGGGCTGGTATTACAGGGGGCCGGGGATGCTGGGGGCAGCAGACACAGCTCACTGCCGCTGCTCCCATACACCTCCATGTTCATCCCCGGATCCTCCACATGGCTGAGCTGCTGCGGCATCCCCCTCCTGGGCGGCTCGAGCCACATGCCCCCGGCCAGCCTCAGGGCCACCTGTTCCCGATCCCAGCAGCCGCCACAGGCTGCCAATATGGAGACTGCCATCACCTGTGCAGATGCTGTACTGCCTGGGCACTACACACAGCGGGTGCGTGATGAGGTGACATCATCACGCACCCACAGAGGCAGAGGGGAATTGATGGGAGAGGGAGTGTCTGCTGACGCTCTCTCCTCCATCATTGCTTTGAACTGTACCAGCATCATAGACACAGGGGGAGTCGGGTGCCTCTGACGTGCTGGGCCCCAAACCTGCCAGGCCCGGTTGCAGCGGCAACCGCTGCAACTGTGGTAGTTACGCACATGCACACACACACACCCAAGAAAACACACACACACAGGAAAACACACATTGGAAACCGCATATACACAGACTCTGACCTGCCATATTTAATTTGTCAAATGTCCCCCTCTCCCCTGCTACTTAGCACAGCAAACCTTGAGATGGTGAGCTGGAGAGGTTAGATGGAATGTGCTGGACAGTGGGCACACAGGGCAGCTACCTCTCATCTTCTCCTGCCATCCTGTGCTGCTGCTATGCACACTGTCCCTCCTCCCCCTCCAGGTCCTGGCTGATCAGACATCAGAGACATATCTGCACACAGAAGAGGAGGAGGCTGCGTGCCACTATGTAAGTAATGCAGTGTCCTCCTCTTCTTATGTTCCAGGAGCTGCCCCCTCTCACCACTGTGTGCACATTACTGAAGCCGGCTATGGCTCCAGCCACAGCTGCGTGTCTCGCCCCCTGTTCCTGCTCATCACATACTGCACTGCCGTTCCTCCAGCAACCCTCAGCAGCTGCTTAGGCATCGGCTAGGGGGACATATGCATTCCTGCCACCCGGCCCAGCCCACTCCTGCATACGAGCCACCTCCATTGCCATGCTTGCCGTTCCAGAACTGACAGACCTTAATAACAATAATAATAATAATTAGTGATGAGCGAATATACTCGTTACTCGAGATTTCTCGAGCATGCTCGGGGTCCTCCGAGTATTTTTCAGTGCTCGGAGATTTAGTTTTTCTTGCCATAGCTGAATGATTTACATCTGTTAGCCAGCATAAGTACATGTGGGATTCCCTAGCAACCAGGCAACCCCCACATGTACTTATGTACAAACTCCTTGCAGATGTTGTCCTTTATGTGATCTGAACCCCGGACTCCAGCGCTGCAAGGCTGCAGTGCTAACCACTGAGCCACCGTGCTGCCCTGACCTTGTGACAAGCCGACTTGTTGATTCCAATGTTTTTCTTGGAAGTCCACCTCTTGGCTTTTGAATGGATGGACGGACTTCATTTCATATTTTTCAAACTGTCATGGTAATTTTCTTGGCTGACAGAATGCTATCGATGAGCTGGATGATGCCGTTTCTCTTCTCTTGGGAAATCTTCTTCATGGCTGCTTCTCAATTCCAACCAGTGACTTGTCAGGGAAGTTGAGAACAGAGTGTATTTTTTAATATATAGGAAGAAAAAGGTTTTCCACCACCAGGAACAAAACAGTAACATGGCAAGAATCTTTATAACTAATTATATGCAAAATAGTAGCAAGTAAAATTTATGTATGAGATAGCCAAAATGATGGCAGTCTCATGTTCGAAGCAGTAGTGGATGGTGATAAATGGAGCCTGAAAGTCATAAGTTCAAAACATCGTTAGCTTTTTGCTTGTCATTGTATATCTGTAGGTTAATAGCATTTGGGGACATGCTATGCTCCCCTTAAGATCAGGAAAGTGTGGCTATAGTCACCACTGTCCTACCTAATTAGCTATAAGGGAGGACATTGTGGGGACAATATTTAATAAGAGAGGATAGTGTGGCAGCCATGTACCATAAGAGAAACAATGTGGGGGTCATATTTTGTGGCGGGAGCAGAGTGAAGGGTAATTATTTAATCGGGAGCACAGTGTAAGGCAGATAATTTTATTCTGTAGCATTACAATGAATGACACTTCTATTTTTAAGGGCACCATGTTGGGATGTGTGGCAGAAAAACAGAGATGATGGAAGTCTGCAGAGAGGAGCTGTAGATTTTAAAAGTCATCATGGCATGCGAAGAAGATGAAGAAAAAAAGAAAGAGAACGGCTCCAATCAAAGAAGACGTCATCAATACGATACCTGAATGTAAGTATTTTTTTGTGCTACTGCCTATGTCTCATAAGTACTATGGTTCCTGTATGGTCCGCAGTCTGATGATGGCTGGTAACAACAACTCCCAATATCTCCTTACCATTGTTAAAGATACTGTCAGGACTGAATAACTGTTCAAACAAAGCACAGGTGCTCAAAGCATCATGTTCTGATGATGGTTCTTGTGATGCATTCCTGTACTGATAGTGGTTCTGGAGCTGTGTTCCTGTACTATTACTGGTTCTGATCCTGTACACATATAGCAATCCATATCTTGTCAGATAATGTGATACATCGCTATGTTAATAAAGTATTGTTAAGTTAAGGATTGCTTCATATGCATTTATGTTAAGAGAATAAATGTTAAAATTAAGCACTGTGACATTCCAAATATAGTGTGTAATATGCCCACTGTCAGGATTCGGTTCTGCTTACCGCTTCCACCGGTCACCATGTGACCAGTCATGTGATCTTCATACTTAAGGTACCGTCACACTAAGCGACGCTGCAGCGATACCGACAACGATGTCGATCGCTGCAGCGTCGCTGTGTGGTCGCTGGAGAGCTGTCACACAGACAGCTCTCCAGCGACCAACGATCCTGAAGTCCCCGGTTAACCAGGGTAAACATCGGGTTACTAAGCGCAGGGCCGCGCTTAGTAACCCGCTGTTTACCCTGGTTACCATTGTAAATGTAAAAAAACAAACACTACATACTTACATTCCCGGTGTCTGGTCATGTCCCTCGCCTTCAGCTTCCAGCACTGACTGAGCGCCGGCCGTAAAGTACAGCGGTGACGTCACCGCTGTGCTGTGCTTTACGGCTGGCCGGCGCTCACCAGTCAGTGCGGGAAGCTGAAGGCGAGGGACATGACCAGACACCGGGAATGTAAGTATGTAGTGTTTGTTTTTTTACATTTACAACGGTAACCAGGGTAAACATCGGGTTACTAAGCGCGGCCCTGCGCTTAGTAACCCGATGTTTACCCTGGTTACCAGTGAAGACATCGCTGAATCGGCGTCACACACGCCTCTTCAGCGATGTCAGCGGGAGATCCAGCGACAAAATAAAGTGCTGGACTTTCACCAGCGACCAACAATCTCCCAGCAGGGGCCTGATCGTTGGTCGCTGTCACACATAACGATTTAGTTAACAATATCGTTGCTACGTCACAAAAAGCAACGATATCGTTAACGATATCGTTATGTGTGACGGTACCCTTACGGTCACCTATTGACGAGCTTCTCTTAATGAATCATGGCCTGTCGTTTTCCATTGAACAATGAGTATGAGTAGATTTTTGCCCTGGAATCTAGGAAAACCTAGATCCGCCTCTGAATAACATGTTGATGTATTTCAGTCATTATGTAGTGTGAGGTGGCAGGTGATCTTAGTGATGACTGGTATCTACTATGACATGGTCACAGTAATGGGGTAATATCGGTATTTTTATATGTTTGTTATTTACCTAGTATCTGTTAAAAGCAGTCATTATGTAGTGTAGTGAAAGGTGTATTGTGATATTATTGTTAATATCTTTTCAATTTCGAAAAACACATTGTCTTTGTACAGTGTGATTTTTATGTAGAGGTAATGGTCATATGTACTCACCATGTAGTGGGAATGGTAATGGACTTTGTGTAGTGGTATTAATTGGGTCTTGTATAGTAGTAGTTTTAGTAATATTGGTCTATGTATAGTGTGTTTTAGGGTTTGCAGTGGTATACAATAATTTTAGATGTATAGATCTTCTTTTACGTAGTGGGAGGGGGATTGTATGGGGAGCCATGTTCATTTGGGTTGGGGCCCCGGATCTTTTAGGACCCTAGTAGCACCCCTGGGCCCTTGTTCTTTTACTGAACGGGCTACCTAGGCACGAATTTAGTAGCATAGAAACTACAGCTCGTATTGCAAAGTCCACATTCAATCATGTTAACTGAAAATAAAAAACATATACGGTAGCTTTTTGAAAATGAGGAGGAAAAATCAAAAGCGAAGAGGAGCCCACTGGGACGCTTTTGCTCAAAGGCTCACAAAAATGTGTAGTTGGTTACTATTAATTTTCTCATTGGACCGCAAGCTGATTTGTTTCCAAAAATATAGAAAATGGGTCCTAACATGATGGAGAGCAGAACAGGATACAAACATTGTCAGTCCTAAAAAAAAGAGAGCAGCAGTCCATTTATGGTCAAGGACTGGTGAAGGGGCTACTTAAAACACTAGAAAAATCCTCCTGCCCTTAATGGCTAAAAATCCCTCCAGCTAAGATGATAATTAGAAGCAGAGAACATTGTCAGTACTTGTTTATGTGTTCAGAATATACTATGATTAAGAAAAGCCGGCAAGAGAGATGCCTTACAGCAAGAAAAATGAGACAATTGACAAGGATGTGAAAAACGGTAGTTCTCAAGTCAACGGCTTCTATTGACTGTATTTACAAAAATCATGAGAAATTCAACCTGAGAAAGAAAAGTGCAAATTAAAGCCAAATGTGAAGTTAAATGATCAGCAACATAAGGTTAGTGGATGGAATCAATTTAAAAATCACTCTGGCCAAAAGTGACTGCGTTATGACTACACCAAAGAGAAGATTCTTGTATCCTTGGATGGAACTGAAGATGTGTGTCGGACCTCTGAGAATTTACAGACTGACCCTGTCAGCGCTGACAGGGTCGGTTACAGAGAAATGGTAACAACTACATTTATTTCCAGGAGAAATAAAAGGTGGGACTGCACAATGCAGATTTCTAAGGAAAAACGAAGAATTGTTATTCTATGGGAATTATGTTTCATAAAACAGATGTCAGGAAAGCTAAACCTGATTTTACACATGAGATAGTTGTCAGAGAAATAGACTGATAACTATCTCTACTATTTCTCTTGACTCTTTCATATATATGAGCATTCGACTTAGGCTGGGATTCATGCATTTTTTGACAGGGAGAGTAGAGAAAGCCACTTATAGGCAGGAGAAAGCGATGGAGACAATAGGACGAGGCATTGAAATTCCAATTGCCTTATCGAAAGTGTTAAGAGGCCACCATACGCATCACATCGCCGTCTGGCCTCATTAGAATTGGTTGGTTTGGCCAACTTTTAACCAACAGGGAAAATAAGCCATTGCTTAAATCAGATTTTTATGTTAAATGTATTTTTTTTTTAGAAATGTTTGGCAAATTTTCTTTTCATGATACAATCTGTATTAAAAGTAAAAATTATAAGTCTTGCAATTTTTATACTATCCACAGTTTTTTTTTTAGACTTTAACTTCCTGTTGTTATAGAAAACAATACAAAGAAACAGATCCCCCACCCTATCTGTTCTATTGAAGCATCTAATGAGCGTGTGCAATGGTCATTGTGAAGGTAGGGAGCAATGATGTTGCAGCGCCCCAGAGATGTGGTCGTTGCAGTAACATCGCTCTGCCACTAAGGGGAGTGATGGTACGTCTGATGGCACTGAAGGGATTCTACTGACCAGGGATCACCAGCACACATTACACTTCACACTCCGGCCACTAAGGGGAGCAAAAGGCTTATTTATTGGGCCACTTCTCACATTGGTAAAACTAGGGGTCGGACAGGAAGTTAGGCAGAACGAAGCCTGGGAGAGCTCCAGGGAGGACCTGTCAGAACTGGAAAATCTGGCAGGTACCTAGCGAAAGGACAGATTGTTACGGAACCGCGCCTGCACTACCTTGCGGCGGTATCCTAAGAAAGAGACACAAAGCGAAGGATATTGTGGAACAGTGAGAAACGAGATCAGCACAAAGGAGATCCAGTAGGAGTCGTGCCCTGAGAACGGCAACATCTTACTGAGGCGCATAGTCGGTGGCCGGAGCACCGAAGAAGTAACAGTCTCCACGCATTACTTCAAACAGCGGCAGGACAGTTAATTACAGGTTGGCTGTCTACCATACAACACCTAAGAAGGACATAGGAGGCAATCGTGGGAGAGGGGCGACACTAGGGTTCCAGAATAACTCCAGGCCTACCTGTCATAAAGGTGCGTCCTAGCCATAACATACCTGGAGGACGGAGAAGAGAAAGATCTAGAAAGAACGAGAACAGAAGTTGTGAGGACTATCCTGAATGCTCAGCAGGGAAGCACTACAACACACAGGCGCTAGTGGGTAGACACTGATTTCCACCTGCAAAGGGAACTCTGGATGTGCCTTCGGACCGGCCGGTCTCAGACAGCCCTGTTGAAAGTGCCCTGGATTGAGGATCCTGAAACCTTCAGTAAAAGGTAAAGAAACTGAACCCTGTGTCCTCGTTATTCCTTGCACTACGCGACATCACCCTTTATTGGACGCCCCTTAGCAGGGTCACGGACCGGGTCCAGCCACCGTGACAACCCCAGAACTGAGACAGAAAGGACCGGTACCAAGTAACCTGTGGCCCTGTGTCTGGGGGCAATTCAATGTCACCTATAGTGACAGGTGGATCCAGAAAGGCCGTACTGGGGGGCCCACGGCACTTAAGGGGAGGCCGCCATGACGGGGTTACATGGGACCTGGGGAGCTGGAGCAGTTTAGATGGGGTACAGAGGCAAGGGTTAACCGGAATTTGAGGGGTGGTTTAAGGGGCATTTTTTGAATGAAGGGGGTGGAACTATGGGACTGCGGGGAGGGGGCACATAAAAAGGGGCACGCTCCTCACGCAGGCATCCATTTTAGGTGCCTGCGTGACAAGTGAGGAATCTCCTGCCCACCCTCCCTTTTTTGATTAGGGTAATGGGGGAAAGTCGCCCACGAGGTTTCGGGTTGTTCTAAGAGGCGTTTAAATGTATTAATTTTGTTCTGTGAATGCTGTTAGGTTATTGTCACGGCAGTTTGGCGGGGGTGGAGGTCCTCGAAGTCGGTGGAAATGGTAAATGGTGGTTCAATGGGGGGGGGGATCTTGAGAGGTCCTGGACCACCCATAAGAGAATTTAACAAGGTGCGGTACGGTTATCCTGCGTGAGGTGGATTTATGGGCCCCTGGCATGGGGATGGGTTCGGTGGACCAGGATTGGTTGTTGGCTATCCCTGAGCTGGTGCTTTACGGCTGGGGGTAAGACTCATCCTGGGCTGAACATTGTGGAATTTTGGGATGCTGAGTTTTATAACTTTGGGGCTTCGAGGACCGCCCCTCCTATTCTGGGTTGTTATAAAAGTTATGTTATCTTTTATGTAATAAAATGGCTGCTGTGGCCAATTAAATCCAACATATGTCTCAGTCTGTTATGTGTATGATAGAAGTTTATTCTTTAGATGGTTATGGGGCCTGTTTAAGGGGATTGGGGGAATCTTTTCCAGGTCACGGAACTCACGTATACCCTATGTCATGTGTTATCAGCTGTATCTAGAGTGTTAATTTTCCTGCCTCTGCAGATAAGGAGCCCGCTGAAAACTCTTCTTGAAAAGACAGAAGGTATAAGTCTAAAATAACCTCAGTGGCCAGTGTAAAAATTGCAATATTACTAATTTCGTTTTTTTATGTAAAAATTTTAGGAATGAGCAGACTCGTTCGGGTTCTGCTGCTTCTGCCGAACTTAAGAAAAAAACTTTGGTTCGAATACCAGAACTTGACCAGAACTTCAACCTGGACCCAAAACTCATATCAGTCAGTGGGGATCCAAACTTTCGTGCTGTAAAATAGTTGTAGTAATGGCTAGGGGGTTGCAAAATGAAGCAAAATAGAAGTAAGAGCAGGTCAATTGCCCTGCAAACAAATGTGTATAATAATCTTGAAGCAGGAGGCAGAGGTCCAAGTGGAGGAGTGAAGCAGTGCCTTACATGTGTATTTTACTGTACTCGTTAAATAAATAACTTAAAAAAATGATGTGGGGTCCACCCCTATTTTTATAGCCAGCCAAAAGAAAGCAAACAGCTGGTTTTATTATGCTGGGAAGGGGCTGATATCCATGGACCTTCCCAGCTTATTAATATCCGCACACAGCTGTCTTTTGCCTTTGTTGGTTATTAAAAATGGTGAGACTGAAAAAAATGACGTGGGTCCTCCCTATTTATAATAACCAGCTAAGGCAAAGCAGACAGCTGCAGGGTGTTATTAATAGGCTGGGAAGGGCAATGGATATTGGCCCCTTCCCAGCCTAATAAGACCAGCCCTCAGCCACCTCAGAAATGGTGCATCAATTAGATGCATCTATTCTGTCGCTTAGCCTCAGCTCTTCCCAATTGTCCTGGTGTGGTTGCAATCGGGGTAATGATTTTAGGGTTGATGTCAGCTCTGTAATGTCTGCTGACATCACTCCCAGGGGTTAGTAAGATAGAAGCGTCTGTCAGACACCAATATTGCTAACCTCGTAGTCAAAAGAAATAAACAGACTCACAGAAAAATCCTTCATTTGTAAAAATCACTCCCCTACAAGTTCCCTCTTTTACACATTTATTAAAAAAAAAAATCCAAGGGGTCTGCCGCAATCCCAATAGAGGTCCTACAACAATCCCTGACTTCTTTGTCCAGTCTATGAAACCCTGTTCAGAGAACGCGGCTCCATAGACTGATGCAGCATCCCAGGCGCTGTGAATTGAAGTGTTGTCAGTAAAGTTACATCAGTTCACAGCAGCCAGTTCTCAGGAGGGCAGCGCAAGTGCCAGACTGATGAGCAGTGACGTCACCGCTTATCAGTCCGGCACTCACGCTGCCCTCGTGAGAATCGGCTGCTGTGAACTGATGTAACCTTACTAACGTCACCTCAGTTCACACTTTTAGGTTAACTGAGTTCACAGCCACTGGATTTCTCAGCAGCTGTGAGGCCTGGAACCCCTAAGGGAGTCTTTAAGCTTACTGGAGTTCCCAGTTGCTGGAACACTTGGAGGCTGTGAACTCTAATAACCTCAGTTAGTTATACTTGGCATGGCTCTGATGGGGCAGGAAGTGCCCACAGCCTTAAAGCTTGTTAATTGGATGCACTGCAGCCTTTCAACAAGCTTTATTAGTCTGCTGAATCCAAAGAGTAACACGGATGTATAGTAAGTCCTTGTTTGGAGTTCTGTACCAGACACTAGGTGTCCAGTATGAACCCTGAACATTTACAGTCCTGGATCGCTCATCCCTTAATATAATGTGAAAAAAAATATTTAAAAAAAATACATGTAACACAATCACCTGTCAGCTCAGTGTTGTCAGAGGGACAATGTATATGATGCTTATAAATGTCTGCTCTGCAAAGGGACTAGTTTTGTATTTAAAATCCGCTATCAAGAAATTAAGGAAATTCCTTTCTCCAATTGTTTGTTATTGCAGATATGAAATGTATACAGACGAGAAGTTGGCTGGAGCTCTGGCTGCAGTTAACAGCTTACAGTTCTTATTAATTGTAGACAGTGGACATAGGTTTCATATAACTGGTCCAAGTGAAAAATAAACAATTATATAATGAGCTTAATTATTTACTTGCTTTTATTGTGCCTGCTTGTTTAATTAATTGTACTTATTGTTTCAGTAAAGGCATACAGTAGGTTTACTGCTCTCGTGCCCCCATGGGCACATTCCGGTCTAATAAGTCCAAAACTGTATAGATTCTCCTGCTTTGTAATTTAAAAAAATAAATATTTTTTTTTTAAAGGAAAGTTCTGCTTCATCAGTTTTCTGTCAGCACTGTCGGTGTTGGAACTTCTTTTCTTTACTTCCCAGTATGCATTGCTCAAGCCATTGTCCAATGGCTTGCCTGTTTTGAACTGAAAGCTGGACTCTCTATTAAGCCTATATTCAGTTTGATAGACAAAAAAGATGGAGCAGTGACAAAGAGACACCACAACTACCTGTAAAGAGATAAAGCCCCATGTCCTCTAGAAAGATGACCCCCAACACTTCTTACGGAGAGAAAAATAACAGCCCCCAATTCCTGTAGAGAGATAAAGATCTGCCCCCACTTACTGTAGAGAAATAAAAACCTGCCACCACTTCCTGTCAAGAGATAATGCCCCACCTCCACTTCCTGTACAGGGAAGAGATCCACAAGAATTTCCTGTACTCCATCTGTGTTGCTTGAAACTAATTACATTTGACAACCGGAGGTAAACAGAAAGTTAGAAGAGAGAAACTTAGTGGATGGCACCTTGGAATTATTTTATTAATACATGACAACCTACCGTATAGTAAGATATAATGCCCTCAATTATGACAGCAAAAATAATAGCGCCACTCATAAAGTGTCTTGTGTGTAGCGTGGGATGTCAGCAGTTTGGCCAAGTAAAAATGCCCATTGAGAGCTCCCTTTAAGGTAATAATGTCCCCTTAGTGCCCATCATAAAGTAATAAGGCCCCCTTAGTGCCCCTCATAAAGTAATAATGCCACCTTTATGCCTCTGCCCATAATCTATGTGAGTCCACTTGTCCCCCCCCCCCCGCACACAGACCAGGCCACTACAGGTGGTGCAAGGCAGTGACGTTGTGACGCTCATATCCTAAAGGCCACAAGCCTGCAGGTCAGAGACTGGTCGGGCAGATCCCTACTCTACCACAGGATACAACTGAATTGGCAGTATGTTAACACTGGTGCAATAAAAGTGGCGCTCCCACAGAGATCTGGGGTGCCCAGACAGAAGTCCTGAGCATATTGTGGTGCAGCTGTGTCCTCGCTGTGCAGTGAAAAAGGCAGTGACCCGACAAAAGTTCAAAATAAAGTCTTGTTTAATGTACAGCGTACTCACAAACAGAAAATAAAGCAGATCCTCCGGATCGCAGTCAGGAAAACTAAGACAGTCCGTGCCCGATTGCAAAGGCTACAGCACAGCCGTGTATGCTGAGGTTGCCAGGTTTTTTGACTCTGCTTGGCCCTGTGTTGCCCCACACAGGTAGGGCTCCACAGAGGTGTCTGCTCTGCCTGCTTGTGGAGCGCCCCCATTGGAGCATTGCAGTACTCGGTACCGGGTCCTTCCGTTCTCAGTGGGGATGTCACAGTGGCTGACCCGGTCCGTGGCCCTAGGGACGTCCGTTGTAAATGAGGGAAAGGTCTTTAAAGGGATAGTGTTCGTGCGCTACCTGTGGTACTCAGTCGGGTGACCGACGCTGCTTAGGGGTCCGCTGGGGTGATGTGATGGCAGCTAGATGGTATACCTTCCCACAGGTGAAGTGTATCCCCAGGGCTTCCCAGAGTGTAGATGGAAAATGGTGGATGTTGTAAGGCGCAGTGAAGAACGAGGACACAAGGTTGCAGTCTCTTTACCTTTACTGAAGGCTTCAGCATCCACAGTCCAGGGTACCGACCACAGGGTAGGCAGAGTCCGGCCGGTCTGAGGGCAAATCCAGAATCCCCTTATCCAGGTGGAAATCAGTAGCCTTCCTCTAGCGCCTGAGTGTTGGAGTACCTAACTGCTGAGCTTCTCGGTGAGGTCCTCACAACTGATGTTGGTGTTCTAGATGTTATTTCTCTTTCTCTCTGTCCCCCTGATGGAATGGATAGGACAAACCCGTATGACTGATGGCTTGAGACTTTTTACAGGGACTCTATCATGCCCCAGCCCCCACAAGTTGCCACCGTGCCTCCTGAGTGTAGGTGCGGACAGGTAACTTGGAATTAGCTGTCCTGCCAGTCTCTGAAGTAACGCATAGAGATCGTTACTCCATCAGTATTCTGGCTACCGGATTCTGCGCTTCAGAAAGAAGCAGCCTGCTCCTGGCTGGTCTCTCTATGTTATTCCTCTCCTGTGCTCTGCTTTCCTGCACACTCTCTGCAATATGCTCACTTTTGTGTTTTCTTCCAGGAGTTGCAGCACTTCATGCCACAGAGCTCCTCTTCCTCTGTCTTCCTGACAGGAACTGAACTCTGAACTCCTTTTCCCTCCAGATCAGGATGTTTTATAGGGTAGTTCACCTAAAACAGGCTTAGAGCTCCCCCTTCTGGTCTGGAGTGTGAACATGTTGCATGCATAGTGTTTACCTGGTAAAGATATCTCCTTTATTGCCTTCGGACGTAATATTACTCCCCCTGGTGGAAGAACAACATTACTGCAACGACCAGGACTCTGGGGCGCTGCACTTGCAAAACAAAACTGACACACCCAACCCTCTACTGTAGGGGCTTTAACTTGAATCTGTGGCCATGGGCCACATGGAAAACTCGGAGCCGAGGAGGAAACGGACGAACCCCACTACCTTTTTGTAGTCCGTTTCAAAAACAAAAGCCCATGTCAAGTTTTACCTAAATCGGCATTGGACAAATAGCTTGCCCAAAGCTACACTTACTTTTATTCTGCATTGCAATCACAGTTATGCCTGTGACTGCAATGCATTCCCATGACCTCCATATGCTTCTTTGTACATCCTGGGGGACACATAGCGACCCTCGCATATAACTCCGGTCACTGCCTCACAATATGCACTGTCCCGGATGTTTGACACTAGTGACACCATTTCTACTTTCATATTTTTTTCTTGTACCTGTAAGAATTTTGCACTTAAGATCAACCAACACATTGACCCCTTGATAGAATTAAATATCCTGCTCTAATGCTTGTACTTGTGAATAAAGAAGTTCCAATTGAAATCGATTTTCAGGTCCAGCGGCAATGTCAGTATTTCATGGTTGCCAGTTGGGAACTCTCTGAACCACCTCTTACCTGCCGGAATCCCTGGCTCCTTTTCTGATTTGTTGGCCTGGAGCTACATCATCATTGTGGTGTTATACCATGCCTGTTAATCAAAGGAGATATCGGGGATGCTGGCAGGTAGGAAGAGGTTTTCATGGCTCCTGGCCCCTGGACTTTGGTCCTGCAAATTGATTTGCTCACCTCTTATTTCAGATATATCATATCTATAATTTCCTCTAATATCAGTGAAAATTTATTTTATTTTAAGAAACAGATTGTCATGTAAATTGGTCTAAAACTACAGTCTTTGCTCTATCTCCTCTGCAGAACAATTTGTGCTAATATTGTACAGACTGGACATTTGCCGAGCTTTCTGTTAGAGCACAATTCTTTTCCCACCACACCCGGATAAGTACACGACTATAAAATGTTCTGCTTATGAACATTTCGATTTTATTTTGTGCTTTTTTGGATGTTTTTTTCTGACTTTCGAACTCCACTGACAAACGAAGCTGCACTTAATGACAATATATTACCCCACGTCCTAATCTCAATGGATGACAAATATGAGATATTTGGTGTTTTTCTAATTTTCAGCTTTAATTGACTTTGAGGATCATCATTCTTTTGTGAGAACGACTCCTCGATTCTTACATATTGATAGGAGCAGTCTACAATTACTAACACGATTAATATGCTGTGCCTTAAAGCAGGGGTGGATAACATTTTATGGTACACTGGATACAAATTGGGCCCATCCCTTTTGAGTGAAAGATGGAAAAAGCAAGGTGTTAAGACTATGCATTGCACAGGCATGCTGCACAAGTTTTTGAATTGCCTTATTATTGGCCCTATTATGGCTTAGAGAATGCTACTGAAATTCAGATTGATATGTCCTTAGCTTACTCTCCCACAACATCCGAAAGTTTCCCCAAAACTAGGAGCTGTCCTAGAAGAGCAGTAAAGTTTGCAAGATGCACTATTGTGGCAGCCCAGGAGTTCGGGTACCACAGTAGTGCTGCCTTCCTCTCGGGGAGGGTAGTGCTACAGTATGTCTGGAGACAAGTGGGATTCCCTTTGGTAGGTTATCACACACACAACATCTTCCAAATCCAGGCCAGGAGAGGGAGCTCAAAACCCTGTTTTAGGGCAGCTTCCCTGGATAAAGATCCTGGTTTGGAGGCGGAGTGAGTTCAGTTAGTGCAGACAGTCTGTGTGCGAGGACAGACAGGGACGGAGCACAGTGGAAATACAGGACTCCAGGAGGCCATGAGTAGGCCCCAGGGAGTCAGTGCGCAGAGAATCCGGGAACCGGGAGCCCGAGGCTTATGTGGATTATAATACACAGAGCAGAACCGGAGGGCATTGAATTACATGGACTTTGCCCATATTTACCTGTGGTACAGCAGCACCTTGGAGCTTGGAGTCACCGTGAAGGACCCCAGTAGGCATGGCTCAAGCTGCCTGCCATACAGGTACCTGTCCCAGGACAGGAGAACGAATAAGGACCTTATTTTAGACACTTAGTGGCAGCAGGGACCTCAGAGACAGTAGCGCAGAGTGGAAGGCCCCTACCTGACCTACCCAAGGGACCCCGATTGTCTCTGGATTGCCCAGACTCCTAACCAACCTGTTGTTGGTACCCTGGACTGTGGCCAGTAACCCACAAGTAAACCAGGTAAAGACTTATCACTTGTCTCCTCCATTTATTCACCGGCTACACCATCTACGCCACACGCACCATAGGACCCCTGGGGACCCTGCTTCACCTGTGGGAAGTGTAACATCTAGGCTGCCACAACATCCCCAGGGGACCCCTTTAACCCCTTCCCGACCTGTGACACAGCGTATGCGTCATGAAAGTCGGTGCCAATCCGACCTGTGACGCATATGCTGTGTCACAGAAAGATCGCGTCCCTGCAGATCGGGTGAAAGGGTTAACTGTAATTTCACCCGGCCTGCAGGGACAGGGGGAGTGGTAGTTTAGCCCAGGGGGGGTGGCTTCACCCCCCTGTGGCTACGATCGCTCTGATTGGCTGTTGAAAGTGAAACTGCCAATCAGAGCGATTTGTAATATTTCACCTAAAAAACTGGTGAAATATTACAATCCAGCCATGGCCGATGCTGCAATATCATTGGCCATGGCTGGAAACACTTATGTGCACCCACCCCACCCCACCGATCGCCCCCCCAGCCCCCCGATCTGTGGTCCGCTCCCCTCCGTCCTGTGCTCCGCTCCCCCGTCCTCCTGTCCGCTCCCCCCGTGCTCCAATCACACCCCCCGTGCTCCAATCAAACCCCCCGCACTCCGATCCACCCCCCCGCACTGCGATCCCCCCGTGCTCCAATCCCCCACCCCGTGTTCCGATCCACCCCCCCGTGCTCCAATCCACCCCCCGTGTTCCGATCCACCCCTCCGTGCTCCGACGCCCCCCCCCCCGTGCCCTGATCTCCCCCCCCTTATACTTACCTAGCCTCCCGGGGTCCGTCCGTCTTCTTTCCTGGGCGCCGCCATCTTCCAAAATGGCGGGCGCATGTGCAGTGCGCCCGCCGAATCTGCCGGCTGGCAGATTCGTTCCAAAGTGAGTTTTGATCACTGAGATATAACCTATCTCAGTGATCAAAATAAAAAAAATAGTAAATGCCCCCCCCCCTTTGTCACCCCCATAGGTAGGGACAATAAAAAAAAATAAAGAATTTTTTTTTTTGTTCCACTAATGTTGGGGTTAGGGTTAGGGGTAGGGTTAGGGGTAGGGTTAGGGGTAGGGTTAGGGTTAGGGGTAGGGTTAGGCTTCGGGATGTGCACACGTATTCTGGTCCTCTGCGGATTTTTCCGCAGAGGATTTGATAAATCCGCAGTGCTAAACCGCTGTGGATTTATCGCGGATTTACCGCGGTTTGTCTGCGCATTTCACTGCGGTTTTACAACTGCGATTTTCTATTGGAGCAGTTGTAAAACCGCTGCGGAATCCGCAGAAAGAAGTGACATGCTGCGGAATGTAAACCCCTGCGTTTCCGTGCAGTTTTTCTGCAGCATGTGTACAGCGATTTTTGTTTCCCATAGGTTTACATTGAACTGTAAACTCATGGGAAACTGCTGCGGATCCGCAGCGTTTTACACAGCGTGTGCACATACCTTTAGAATTAGGCTATGTGCACACGGTGCGGATTTGGCTGCGGATCCGCAGCAGTGTTCCATCAGGTTTACAGTACCATGTAAACATATGGAAAACCAAATCCGCTGTGCCCATGGCGCGGAAAATACCACGCGGAAACGCTGCGTTGTATTTTCCGCAGCATGTCAATTCTTTGTGCGGATTCCGCAGCGTTTTACACCTGTTCCTCAATAGGAATCCGCAGGTGAAATCCAAACAAAAAACACTGGCAATCCGCGGTAAATCTGCAGGTAAAACGCAGTGCCTTTTACACGCGGATTTTTCAAAAATGGTGCTGAAAAATCTCATACGAATCCGCAACATTGGCACATAGCCTTAGGGTTAGGGTTGGGTTGGAATTAGGGTTGTGGTTAGGGTTAGGGGTGTGTTGGGGTTAGGGTTGTGGTTAGGGGTGTGTTGGGGTTAGGGTTGTGGTTAGGGGTGTGTTGGGGTTAGGGTTGTGATTAGGGTTACGGCTACAGTTGGGATAAGGGTTAGGGGTGTGTTGGAGTTAGAATTGAGGGGTTTCCACTGTTTAGGCACATCAGGGGTCTCCAAACGCAACATGGCGCCACCATTGATTCCAGCCAATCTCGTATTCAAAAGGTCAAATGGTGCTCCCTCACTTCCGAGCCCCGACGTGCACCCAAACAGTGGTTTACCCCCACATATGGGGTACCAGCATACTCAGGACAAACTGCGCAACAATTATTGGGGTCCAATTTCTCCTGTTACCCTTGAGAAAATAAAAAATTGCTTGCTAAAACATCATTTTTGAGGAAAGAAAAATGATTTTTTATTTTCACGGCTCTGCGTTGTAAACGTCTGTGAAGCACTTGGGGGTTCAAAGTGCTCACCACATATCTAAGATAAGTTCCTTTGGGGGTCTAAATTCCAAAATGGGGTCACTTGTTGGGAGTTTCTACTGTTTAGGCACACCAGGGGCTCTGCAAACGCAACGTGACGCCCGCAGACCATTCCATCAAAGTCTGCATTTCAAAAGTCACTACTTCCCTTCTGAGCCCCGACGTGTGCCCAAACAGTGGTTTACCCCCACACATGGGGTATCAGCTTTCTCAGGAGAAACTGGACAACAACTTTTGTGGTCCAATATCTCCTGTAATCCTTGGGAAAATAAAAAATTCTGGGCTAAAAAATTATTCTTGAGGAAAGAAAACGTATTTATTATTTTCACGGCTCTGCGTTATAAACTTCTGTGAAGCACTTGGGGGTTCAAAGTGCTCACCTCACATCTAGATAAGTTCCTTGGGGGGTCTAGTTTCCAAAATGGGGTCACTTGTGGGGGGTTTCTACTGTTTAGCCACATCAGGGGCTCTGCAAACGCAATGTGATGCCCGCAGAGCATTCCATCAAAGTCTGCAGCACATTCCATTGGTCCTCTTGGCAGGTCTTGGAAGGGCAAAGTTTCTGTGGCCACTTCCTGTGCTGCAACTATATAAACTGCGCATGACCGCACGGCCATGCGCTAGTGTACATTTGCGTACGTGTGTTTGTTGTGAGTGCAAGTCGTCCTTGGATACCCCTTCCCTATTGAATATCTGTTTGCGGAAGGTGTATGGTTGCTATCTAGCGCCCGACTTATCCTACAGCACGAATCACACATTACAGCGTCCAGTAGCTGTGACCGCCAGTACGGCGCCGTGCACTTCCTCTGTGCTTTCCTTACCCAAGCCTGGGTGGTTAGTGGCGTTCGTCAGTGCGGCACCGCATGCACTCTTGTGCCCTAATATTGTTATTTAGCTTCCTTACACACCCAGTTGCGGTGTTGTGCCAGCAAGGGTCTAATCGGACTTCAATCCTAGTTGGGGTTGAGTTCGCTGACTACTTGCTCGCGCTCTATGTGCGGTACCGCGATCCTGTGACGCAACAGGATCGCTTCCTTCACGTTGGGTGAAGTTTAACCCATGTGTGTATACTTATGAGTACCGCCATATAGTCCGTCATTACTTGGCAGCAGGTTCCATCTCTGCACGGTGGACCCCGGGCTGCGAACGCACCATACTCTATCTGTCTTATTATTTGGTGCGTTCAGCTAGCCCTAACATTACACTAGCGCCAGGGTCTGGCTAGTAATGACGGACAAACAGCAATCCTTGCGGTATATCCAGCAGCTGGAGGGTAGGTTGGCGGCTCTTGAGAGCGCAACCTCAGCTGTGGATGTTACCGCAGTTGCTGTACAGGCTGCTAGCGTGGCTGCAGCAACCCTGTCCATTGCCACCCCTGCTCCGACATTTTCTCGCCTCCCGCTGCCAGAAAAATTTTCTGGTGATAGCAAATTTTGTAGGGGATTTGTGAGTCAGTGCTCTATTCACCTCGAGCTCCTGGCTGCACGTTTTCCCACAGAGCGGGCTAAGGTGGGATTTATAGTGTCTCTCTTGTCGGACAGGGCGTTGGAATGGGCTACGCCGCTGTGGGAGCGTGGCGATCATGTGGTGCAGAGTGCTCCGCTGTTTTTGAGCACTCTGAAACAGGTCTTTTTAGGACCTCAAGGCACCCATGATACTGCGCTCCAACTGCTGGCATTAACTCAGGGTGAGTCCTTGGTCAATCATTTTGCCATCCAATTCCGCACTTTAGCTTCTGAGCTGGATTGGTCTGATAAAGCTCTTATCCCCATATTTTGGAGGGGCCTGGCTGACCACGTTATGGACGCTCTGGCCACTAGGGAGATTCCTGCCACACTGGAGGAGTTAATAACTGTCTCCACTCGAATTGACCTCCGTTTTAACGAGCGGAGGTTAGAGCGAGCCCAGTGTAGGCAGAGGTTTCGGCTGGCTCCTACCTTCGCCAAACCTCTGGAATCTCCGGTCCTGGTTCCTGAGTCACATGAGGCCAGGGAAGTGTCACAAGCGGGATCTAAGTCCCGGACCGCTTGTGCATTCAAGGTCTGTCATGTTTGCCAGCAGTCAGGACATCTAGCCACCAGATGTTCTCAGCGGTCAAGGAAACGTCAGCATCTAGTGGTAGTAGGTGGAGGTACACTAGACACGGCGACGTTTGCCTCTAAATTGTCCTTTAAGGGGACAATTACTATAGGCTCATTCTCCCACTCGGTAGAGCTCTGCGTGGATTCTGGGGCGGAGGGCAATTTTATGTCTTCTGCCTTCGCCCAACGTCACGCAATACCCCTGGTTATGCTAGCTCAACCAGTAACGGTACGAGTGGTGAATGGGTCGACACTGCCCTCACAGATAACACACCAGACCATCCCTTTTACTCTGTCCATGTCGCCATCTCATCAGGAGATTATATCTCTGCTCGTCATTCCTGAGGGAATTGATGAGGTCCTGTTGGGAATACCGTGGCTACGGTACCACTCTCCTCATATCGAGTGGTCCTCTGGCAGAATCCTGGGATGGGGTGCATCTTGTGGGGGTAGGTGTCAGAGGGAGTGCGTTCAGGTTGCTACTACAGAGGTACCCGCAGATCTTTCCTCTCTCCCCAAGCAGTATTGGTCTTATGCAGACGTGTTCTCCAAAAAGGCGGCGGAGATCCTTCCGCCCCATTGCCCCCATGACTGTCCTATTGATCTCTTGCCTGGTGCTGAGCCTCCCCGGGGTCGGGTCTATCCGCTATCTCTCCCGGAGACGGAGGCAATGTCACAGTACATCCAGGAAAATCTGGCAAGAGGATTCATTAGGAAGTCAGTGTCACCTGCTGGGGCAGGGTTCTTATTTGTGCAGAAGAAGAATGGGGAATTGCGTCCATGCATAGACTACAGGGGTCTTAATGCCATCACCGTTAAAAATAAGTATCCTTTGCCCTTGATGTCTGAGCTCTTCGATAGGCTTCGGGGAGCAAGGGTATTTACTAAACTAGATCTGCGGGGTGCTTACAACCTGATTCGCATCCGTGAGGGGGACGAATGGAAGACGGCTTTTGACACCAGGGATGGGCACTATGAATATCTGGTGATGCCCTTCGGGCTCTGTAATGCCCCAGTCGTTTTCCAAGACTTTGTGAACGATATCTTCCGGGATGTGCTTTCCACCTCGGTCGTAGTCTATCTGGATGATATTCTCATCAACTCTCCAGATATTGACTCCCACCGGAGAGATGTTTGCAAAGTCTTCGACCTCCTACGGGCAAACTCCCTCTATGCCAAGTTGGAGAAGTGTATGTTTGAGCAGGAGTCCTTACCTTTCCTAGGCTACATCATCTCTGCCCAGGGATTGGCTATGGATCCTGCCAAACTACAGGCTGTGATGGACTGGCAGGAACCCCATTCTCTTAAAGCGGTGCAGCGCTTTATGGGGTTCATTAATTATTATCGCCAGTTCATTCCGCACTTCTCAACTTTGGTAGCTCCCTTGGTTGCCCTCACCAAGAAGGGGGCGAATCCCAAATTGTGGTCTGAGGAGGTCTCCAAGGCCTTTAACTCTATAAAGTCACACTTCGCTAGCGCTCCCATCCTACATCGCCCCGATGTTGATAAGCCATTTATCATGGAGGTGGATGCCTCTTCTGTTGGTGCTGGAGCAGTCCTCTTCCAAAAGGATGCTCAAGGTCGGAAACATCCTTGCTTCTTTTTCTCCAAGACCTTCTCACCAGCAGAGAGGAATTATTCCATCGGGGACAGGGAGTTGCTAGCCATGAAGTTGGCTTTCTCGGAGTGGAGACATCTCTTGGAGGGAGCACGTTTTCCCTTCCAAGTCTTCACAGACCATAAAAATTTGGTGTACCTGCAGACAGCCCAGCGGTTGAATTCTCGCCAGGCCAGATGGTCCTTATTCTTCTCCCGGTTTCATTTCACCCTCCATTTTCTTTCTGGGGAGAAGAACATTCGGGCCGACGCTCTCTCTCGCTCCGTTGTGTCATCTGCGGAGGAGGAGGAGGAGCCTCGGCTTATTGTCCCCACCGATAGCTTGAGAACTGTGGCCCCGGTTTCGCTAGAGTCTGTGCCTCCGGGCAAGACTTTTGTACCATCCAGTTTGCGACCGGAGGTTCTCTCTTGGGCACACTCGTCCAGGGTGGGTGGACATTTTGGTACCAAAAGGACATCTGAGTTACTGGCGAGGACATACTGGTGGCCGCATATGGCTCGTGATGTCGCAGAGTATGTTCGGGCGTGTGTCTCTTGCGCCAAGAACAAGACTCCTCGGCAACGGCCAGCTGGTTTGCTTTATCCTCTGCCGGTGGTGGACAGGCCCTGGGAGATGGTCGGGATGGACTTTGTGGTGGGCTTACCCAAGTCTCGTAACTGCACCATTATCTGGGTGATCACCGACCATTTTTCCAAAATGGTGCACTTGGTGCCTCTTCCACGGCTACCTTCTGCACGGGCGTTGGCTGTCTTGTTCGTCAAGCATATCTTTCGCCTACACGGTATGCCAGACAAAATTGTTAGTGACCGGGGTCCCCAGTTTGCGTCTCGATTCTGGAGAGAGCTTTGTCGTCTACTCAGTATTGAGTTGAATCTCTCTTCGGCATATCATCCCGAGACAAATGGGTTGGTAGAGAGGGCCAACCAGACCTTGGTCACATATTTACGACAT
This sequence comes from Ranitomeya imitator, assembly GCF_032444005.1. Classification (NCBI taxonomy): domain Eukaryota; kingdom Metazoa; phylum Chordata; class Amphibia; order Anura; family Dendrobatidae; genus Ranitomeya; species Ranitomeya imitator. The sequence continues at coordinate 665,185,966 of NC_091282.1, forward strand.
TTTGTTTCTGCCAGGCAGGATGACTGGGCATCCTTGCTACCGTGGGCAGAGTTTGCACTTAACAATGCCGTAGCCGACTCCACCGGTCAGACTCCATTCCTCCTAAATTGCGGCCAGCATCCGCGTGTTCCTGTGCCCATGCCTGTGTCTTCTGCTGACTCCAGGGTGGCAGACTGGGCTGTGGAGGCACGGGACATTTGGGACCGCACACAGGATGCCATTCGGGCCTCCAAGGAGAGAACGAGGTCCTCCGCCGATGTTCATCGGCGCCCCGCTCCGACCTTTGCTCCTGGCGACTTGGTGTGGCTCTCCGCCCGTAACATCAGGCTGCGAGTTGAGTCCACTAAGTTTGCTCCTCGCTACTTGGGTCCCTTCAAGGTTCTCGAACGGGTTAATCCTGTGGTCTACCGTTTGGCTCTTCCTCCACGCTTGGGTATCACCGACACCTTTCATGTGTCCCTCTTGAAACCCGTATACATGTCCCGGTTTTCCGAGTCATCTGCCGGGACATCGGGTTCGTCTACGGACGATTACGAGGTGAACGCTATTTTGGGGTGCAAGGTGGTACGCGGCAAAAAGTTCTATCTGGTGGATTGGAAGGGTTATGGCCCAGAGGACAGGTCATGGGAGCCTGCTGAAAACATTTGGGCCCCACAGCTCATTGCTGCCTTCGAGCGTAGCGAGGCCCAAGGAGGGGGGTGCCCTAGGAGGGGGGTAATGTTAGGTCTCGAGTTCCCACTTCTGCACAGGGGGAATCTGGAGCCATCTCCGCTGCGGTCTCCCATTCTTGTCCAGCCGCAGTGGAGTCTGCTCAGCAGGGACGTCGGTCCCAGCGTCTTGCTCAGTCTCACTCTGTACAGAGAGTTACTGCTGCTTCTTCAGCTTCTGCCATTAAAGCCAGTGCTGGTCAGCAGCGAGCGGACTTCTCTGGGACTAAGTCCTTGTCTGCACACACTGAGCATGCCCAGGGCAAGATCTCCCGTTGGAGATCGAGGGTCATGTGCTCAGGCTCTGCAGCACATTCCATTGGTCCTCTTGGCAGGTCTTGGAAGGGCAAAGTTTCTGTGGCCACTTCCTGTGCTGCAACTATATAAACTGCGCATGACCGCACGGCCATGCGCTAGTGTACATTTGCATACGTGTGTTTGTTGTGAGTGCAAGTCGTCCTTGGATACCCCTTCCCTATTGAATGTCTGTTCGCGGAAGGTGTATGGTTGCTATCTAGCGCCTGTCTTATCTTACAGCACGAATCACACATTACAGCGTCCAGTAGCTGTGACCGCCAGTACGGCGCCGTGCACTTCCTCTGTGCTTTCCTTACCCAAGCCTGGGTGGTTAGTGGCGTTCGTCAGTGCGGCACCGCATGCACTCTTGTGCCCTAATATTGTTATTTAGCTTCCTTACCCACCCAGTTGCGGTGTTGTGCCAGCAAGGGTCTAATCGGACTTCAATCCTAGTTGGGGTTGAGTTCGCTGACTACTTGCTCGCGCTCTATGTGACGCAACAGGATCGCTTCCTTCACGTTGGGTGAAGTTTAACCCACGTGTGTATACTTATGAGTACCGCCATATAGTCCGTCATTACTTGGCAGCAGGTTCCATCTCTGCACGGTGGACCCCGGGCTGCGAACGCACCATACTCTATCTGTCTTATTATTTGGTGCGTTCCGCTAGCCCTAACAGCGCGCCTTCCCTTCCGAGCCCTGCCGTGTGCCCAAACAGTGGTTTACCCCCACATATGAGGTATCGGTGTACTCGGGAGAAATTGCTCAACAAATTTTAGGATCCATTTTATCCTATTGCCCATGTAAAAATGAAAAAATTGAGGCGAAAAGAAATTTTTTGTGAAAAAAAAGTACTTTTTCATTTTTACGGATCAATTTGTGAAGCACCTGGGGGTTTAAAGGGCTCACTAGGCATCTAGATAAGTTCCTTGGGGGGTCCAGTTTCCAAAATGGGGACACTTGTGGGGGAGCTCCAATGTTTAGGCACACAGGGTCTCTCCAAACGCGACATGGTGTCCGCTAACGATGGAGATCATTTTTCATTCAAAAAGTCAAATGGCGCTCCTTCCCTTCCGAGCCTTACCATGTGCCCAAACAGTGGTTTACCCCCACATGTGAGGTATCGGTGTACTCAGGAGAAATTGCCCAACAAATTTTAGGATCCATTTTATCCTGTTGTCCATGTGAAAATGAAAAAATTGAGGCTAAAAGAATTTTTTGTGAAAAAAAAGTACTTTTTCATTTTTACGGATCAATTTTTGAAGCACCTGGGGGTTGAAAGGGCTCACTATGCATCTAGATAAGTTCCTTGGGGCGTCTAGTTTCCAAAATGGGGTAACTTGTGGGGGAGCTCCAATTTTTAGGCACACGGGTGCTCTCCAAACGTGACATGGTGTCCGCTAAAGAGTGGAGCCAATTTTTCATTCAAAAAGTCAAATGGTGCTCCTTCCCTTCCAAGCCCTGCCGTGCGCCCAAACAGTGGTTTACCCCCACATATGAGGTATCAGCGTACTCCGGACAAATTGGACAACAACTTTCGTTGTTCAGTTTGTCCTTTTACCATTGGGAATATAAAAAAATTGTTGCTGAAAAATCATTTTTGTGACTAAAAAGTTAAATGTTCATTTTTTCTTTCCATGTTGCTTCTGCTGCTGTGAAGCACCTGAAGGGTTAATAAACTTCTTGAATGTGGTTTTGTGCACCTTGAGGGGTGCAGTTTTTAGAATGGTGTCACTTTTGGGTATTTTCAGCCATATAGACCCCTCAAACTGACTTCAAATGTGAGGTGGTCCCTAAAAAAAATGGTTTTGTAAATTTCGTTGTAAAAATGAGAAATCGCTGGTCAAATTTTAACCCTTATAACTTCCTAGCAAAAAAAAATTTTGTTTCCAAAATTGTGCTGATGTAAAGTAGACGTGTGGGAAATGTTATTTATTAACTATTTTGTGTCACATAACTCTCTGGTTTAACAGAATAAAAATTCAAAATGTGAAAATTGCGAAATTTTCAAAATTTTCGCCAAATTTCCGTTTTTATCACAAATAAACACAGAATTTATTGACCTATATTTACCACTAACACGAAGCCCAATATGTCACGAAAAAACAGTCTCAGAACCGCTAGGATCCATTGAAGCGTTCCTGAGTTATTACCTCATAAAGGGACACTGGTCAGAATTGCAAAAAACGACAAGGTCTTTAAGGTCAAAATAGGCTGGGTCATGAAGGGGTTAATGCAGCGTCAGTCTCAATACTGACCGAACTCCACAGGTGGCGTCACGACAAACCTTGAACATTTAACCCTCTTTAACGTTGATGCCACGGACCAGGTCGCAGCCACCGTGACATCCCCCCTTTGCGATCGGACCCGGTACCGAGTACCCCACTGCCCTGTGGGCGCATCACTATCCTGACTACTTACATCTCTGCATTTCTACAGTTGATTTCCTCCCAGGCTCCTCTTCCCACAATATCATAATACTGCGTCTGGTGACAGGATGTTGTCTGCAGCAATGCCCAGGAGTGAAGATGAAGGCAATCTGTAGGAATTATAGGGATGAGCATCTGCAAATTTTGATACTTGTCTATGAGAGATCTTGTCTGGGTTCTGTATCTGTTTCGATACTTCAGTTTGCTTTGGGGCCTGTATTTCTTTAGGGGTCTTGTTTTTGAAGTCATACATGCAGATATACATTCCGCAATTGTGTGGTTTGTCTCTGTGTGCATTGCATTCTGTTTGTAGATCTTTTGCTGCCTGACCTTGGACCTCGTTCTGACCATCCATCTGTTTAACCCCTTCTGCTGTGATCTGCTATCCTCCTGGTATTCTGACCTTGGAACATTACCTGACTACTCCTTTGTCTCTTCTTTCTGTTTATGACGTACCCTCCTGGCTTCTGACTTTAGACTCCTTGACTATCCTGATTGACTTGTCACTGACGTCACACTTGTCATGTCACTGCATTGTTACTGTTATGCTCTTATAAATTTAAATTTTAGTTGTTAGTATTTTGTTAGTAATTTGTATATCCAAATTTGTTTTTCAACATTGCCTGAATCTTTCTGGACATGCTCTCGATCAGATTCAAGCATGTCTTTACTGATATCTGATCCCAGGTCTCTTCTACACGTTCCCACAGTTGGTGGTCGACTCACTTGAGTATGTGTACAGCTTTTTCTTCAACTCTACCCACAAGTATTTGATTGGGTTGAGGTCTGGGGACTGTGGGGGCCAATGTAGCACCTCTATTTCATTGTCATTAAACCATTTCTTTGCGCTGAGCCGCCAGCTCCTGGACACCGAGCAGACAGCGGTGAAGAAATGGAAGTTAGCCCTGTGCAGGAAGAATGCACCGGAGGAGTCACGGTCCGAGCAGCAGCCGATTCCAGCAGCCTCGTCAGCGGAGTGGACCGGCATCGATGGAACCACATCAGACGCAGGTACAGAAAACGACCCTGCCCCGGTGACCGATCCCGCTCCAGCGACCGCTCTTCCCCCAGTCACTGACCTCGCTCCAGCGACAGCTCCTGCCCCAGATGAAGACCCTGCTCCAGCGACTGTTACCACCACGGCCAAGACGTTGGTGGGCCCGCTTCCAACACCCATAGGCACACCGCTGGAGGTGAGCCCTGAGGGGGTGGTTTTCCAATGGGACTATCTGAGAGCAGAACTAATCGGGTCTCCTGGGGAGGCCCAACCAGAAGGGTCTCATATTGAAGCCCTAACCAATGCCTGGTGCTAAAATGGAAGGAGGAAAAAGGGAGTAAGGCCCAACGCAAAACGCAGGCCCATAAAACTAAACTATGTAACAACAGCACAGCAAAATGGGGTGTGGTAGTGGCCTTCCACCCAAAAAGGGGCTGGGGTTTCATTAAGGAACCGGGGCTGCTGGCGGAGGTCTATGTCACCCGCCGTGACATGGAATCTCATCTCCGGGAGGGACATCCTGTGACCAGGTTTACACTTAAAGGGGTCCCACATTTAAAGGGATCCTATGTTTTACACAAGTTGCCTCTTTGACTAAAGAACTGTGAATCATGAACTGTGCATGATCAAAAAACTTTACGTTGTAAATAGTTTGCACCTTCTTAAAGGTGCTTCCTACTGATTTTACAAAGAAGCTTTTAAAGAGACTGCATCTAATATTGCTTTGAAAGTTGTTTTGTTTTCAAGAGACCTGAAGAAAAACCCGTTTGGCGCAGCAGGATTCAAGGTCTGGATACACACCTTGTAGCCCGCCCAAGCCAACGTTGGGGGTTAATGATGGGTCCTTCGCATCATTGCTGCTGTTCTAAAGTTTTGATTGACTTGAGTATTAATTGTACTACCTCAGCATTGAAAGACTTGAATACTGTTTGCACCCATAAAGGGAATGTTGAATCATTACACTTTGCTGAACTAATGCCTAGAGTTGGTTAGAAATGCACATTATATGCCAGTTCGTTAATATATTAAAGAGTTAATATAGTAAATAAATAAAAAAAATTAAGACTTGAATTTAGACAGATAGTTATAAAAATAACTCATGATGATCCACTTTTGAATAAAATGAACGAGATGTAGTAAACCCGTGGGGGTTAGTCGAAAGTTTTGCACTTAGAAGAAGATAAAGAAAATATTTATGTAACACTTAAAAGATAGTATACCCTTAGAGGGTACTTGCATTTAGTAGTTGTTATATTGTTTTCTATTCTTATTAAAATGGGCCCACAATGTAAATATGTTCTGCAACGTTTAAGTGTCCTTACCTCCCCTAAAGGGAAGCACCAGTTTGCATTAACTTGTTTACTTATTTTATAGCATTTTAAAAATTGTATGTCTTCTTGCATTAACATGTATTGTTGTTCTTCTTTTCCTGGTCCGGTTGTACTGGATTTAATGGGGGGGTGGGGAGGGGAATGTGGCGCCTCAGGGTCCTCGTCGTCACAGTAATGTTGCTTTCCTCACGGGGAGAGTGATGCTACGTTTGGAGGCAAGAAAGGATAACTGTAACCAGGTACCACATTCCAGGCCACCAGGGGGAGCTTTTGATCCTATTTACTAGGTGACTCCCCATATATATATAACTGGTAGTCTGTAGGGAAAGGTTGTCAGTTCCAGACATCAGTCTGAGGAGGACAGAGGGTTTACGGAGCTGTGCATGCCACAGAGCTGCAGCTCCCGGAAAGAGACATTTAGAAGGCAGAATTTATTGCAGTGAGCGTGCAGGAGAGAAAGCACAGGAGAGGATACCAGAAGGGGACCAGCCCCGAGCAGGCTGCCTCCTTCTGAGGTGCAGAAATCCAGTAGCCGGAACACCAAGGTTGTAAGGACCTCCACGCCTTACATCAGAGGCCGGCAGGACAGCTGAACTTCAACTGAACTGTCGGATCCAGCACCCAGGAGGAACGGTGACACCCCACAGAGCTGGGTCATCTAAGAGACCCTATAAACAGGCTCAAGTCACCAGTCGTACGGGTTTTGTCCTATCCTATCCAGGGGACAGAGAGAAGGAGATAACATCTGTGAGGACCTTATGTGAAGCTTCTAGCAGTAAGGGACTACACCACTACAGCGCAAAGGAAGGCTTCTATTCTCCACCTGGATAAGGGGACTCTGAACTTGCCTTCAAACCGGCCGGACCCTACCTGCCTGTGATCCAGTGCCCTGGACTGTGGCTGCTGAAGTGTTCAGTAAACAAGGTCAAGAGACTGCAAACCTGTGTCCTCATTCCTTACTGCACCTCTCACCATTCTACCATCTACACACTGGGAAGCCCTGGGGACATAGTTCACCTGTGGGGAGTTATACCATCTAGCTACCATAACATCACCCCAAAGGACCCCTTAAAGCAGCGTTGGTCCCCACTGACCAAATACCACAGGTGGCGTCACGAACATAAACTTTATTACCTTTAAAGACCTTTCCCTTTTACATGGGCGCCCTGGGCCACGGACCGGGTCGCCACCTTGGCATCCTCCTGTGAACACCGGACCCGGTACCGAGTACCCCACGGCCCTGGCGGCCGACTCACTCACATACAGCCCAGCATTGGAACCACCATCGATTATTCAGCACCCTTGGCTATTGAACCACCTCATATCATCAGATCATCAGACTTCCTCCACCGAACTTGACAGTTCTTTCAATTTATCGACACACTAGCCCCTTTTTTTCTTTGTTTCTTCCAGACCCATTTGCACCCTTTAGAGCCTAGTCAATTGACTTTCATGTCATCACTCAAAATCACCTGTTTCCAATCTTCTACTGTCCAATTTTCAAGCTTTTTTGCAAACTCGAGCCGATGTTACTTATGACGATATTGAAGTCAAGGCTTCTTCACCTTATTTCATGTAACCATTCCAGACTTGTGTAACGTGCGTTGCACCATGCTTTAATGGACATCTGTGATCTCACTATTACAAGGCATACAAGCCACCTCCAAAGCCATATTTATCATGCCAGAACTGATTGACCTTGTGATGACCTGACTTGTTGACTCCGATATTTTGCTTGGACGTCAACCTCTTGGCTTTTGATTGGATGGACGGACTTCTTTTCGTATTCTTCCAACTGTCATGGCACTCACATGGGTGTATTGGAATATTATGCTTAAAAGAACTACAGCTCACCTCACAAACAGCAAGCTCTTATTTAGTGAAAGGTGAAAACAAAAAAGGTCTCAAGTGCAGCACCGAAATCGGCATCTGTAAAGAGCTGAAACTGCAAACTTTGTGGCATTTAGTTGCCTCTACATTATAGAGTATGTTCACACACAGTGTTTTTTTATGTGTTCTTACAGTAAAATATATTCATACCAACCTGATCCCTTGAACTAGGGGGTTCCCTAGTCTATCCCTGCCCCCTGGGATAACCCCAGAAGGTGGAGACACTGGGGTCACATACCATGCTATGCTCCTATCTTAAACCTTATCTGTTCCCTACCCCACCCCAGGAGGTGTGACGCCGAAATGTATAGGATTACACTGACTGGCAGACAAGGGAAGACAGACATGGATGAAAGAGAACAACAATCATACAAATATACTCACAAAACAACAGAGTGGAACACAGGGGAGGAATAGGTGGGAGAAACCAAATAGGAGATGATGATAAGCATGCAAACCAACTCCACGCAGTGATCTCCTGAACAACTATCCAACCATTTGAACTTCTCCTCCATCACCTAACCAGTAAGTAACTATCACTGGCAATTCCCAAGTGCCAGTGACAAGTGTATATATACCAGAAGGGAGTGGCCAACACAGAACAGCTGAGGTAATTCTGGATGGATAGCTTCAGGAGATCAACTCAAGTGATTCATTCTTGCAATGACAGAGCAAAGAAAACCTGCACTGTTTAATATTATGGTTAAGCAGTTCTAATCAGTGCAGGATGTTGTGTGACCATACAGTGCTATCTTCTGGCTCCTCTCTGTCGCAGTATCACTGAGACAGTATCCCCCTCCTCACAACCAGGTTTATCTGGATGTGCAGAGTGAAAAGCCCGGACCAACCTGATTGCATGAACGTCAGATGCTGGTACCCGCATTCCCTCTTCAGGACCGTAACCCTTCCAATATACCAAATATTGAGATTGCTGTACAAAGCGAGAATCAATATTCTTTGCTAACTGGAATTCCAGATTCCCATCAACGATTACTGGGGAAGGTGGTGGTGAAGATGGTTCAGAGGAAGCAATGTATTTTTAAAGTGATAGGTGGAAAACTTAAAAGTAGGTGGTAGAGCAAGGGGAAACGCACCTGGATTAACGGCGGCAACTATTTTAGAAGGACAAAGAGGGAACCTTCAACATAATGTTCTTCGAGGACATCCATTCCCCAACACACAGGTATGACACACCAAGGGTCTCCAATCGGCCATACTCTTTTATTTGGACCCGATCTTCTGCAAATTATGAAAGAGGTTGTCCACTACAACTAGTACTGTGTAGTGGGCAGATTGATATAAACCTTGGAAATAAGGTTTTCTTCAAATAACTTGCATCTCCAAATGTGCCTGCAAGCGGCGCTATCATTGTCCGTTCATCGCATATCATGGTACACCCGGTTGCAGCTGCCTCATATGTCCAGTGATGCCATGTCAACTTCTGGAACTGGAAGCTGACTCAGCATCACTGAGGAGGGACCCAGTCTCTCTGAATTACTAGGCTGAGTTCCGCCGCACGTCACAGCCCAGCATCTCGCGGGCTTGCTGCATTGTGATAATAAGAGCAGTGCAGACTGTGGCTCCCACAGCCCAGTCACTCAGGGAGACTGGGTCCCGCCTCGGTAATTCCAGAGTCATCTTCCAGTTCCAGAAGTTTACATGACATCACCAGACATCTGAGGCAGCTGCTGCCATCATGTGATGGGGATGAGTGGATAGCAATAGCGCCGCTCACAGGGACATTTGGAAATGCAAAGTATTTGAAGAAAACCTTATTTTCACGGTTTATATTGATCTGCCCACTACACATTGTAGTGGAGAACCTCTTTAAGAACACCTTGCCACACTGATGTAATAGACGAAGAAAACTGTTCCTCCTCAGGTACTCCGGAAGAATGATTTACCAGTAGATTCATGACAACGGTTATTCACCGCAAACTCAGCTAGAGGTACATAAGAAACCCAATCCTGATTCTCGGACACAAACCACCTAAGATTTGTTTCAAGATTCTGATTCACTCGTTCAGTTTGCCCATTAGATTGAGGATGAAAAGCAGATGAGAATGAAAGATGAATCCCACATTGAGCACAAAATGCTTTTCAAAATTTGCAAATAAATCAAACCCTTGGTCAGAAACAATATGAGAAGGAATCCCATGTAACTTCACGATTTCTTTAATTAAAATGTGCGCCAACGTCTTGGCATTTGGTAAAGCAGGTAGTGCAATGAAATGAGTCATCTTGCTGAATCTGTCCACCACCACCAATATTACAGTGTTACCTGCTGATACGGGTAGATCAGTGATAAAATCTACAGATAAATGAGTCCATGGTCTACAGGGAATCGCCAAAGGTTGAAGAGACCAGTACCGATGAGTATATGGAGTCTTAGAACGCACACAAGTACTACAGGCAGCTACATACTCCCGAACATCCTAGTCCACCCCAGACCACCAAAAACGAAGAGTAAAAAGATCTGTGGTTGCTTTACTACAAGGATGTCCAGCCAAGACCGAATCATGATATTTACTAAAAAATTTAAGACGGAGGTTCACAGTAACAGTTTAAATGAAGGATAGGCAGAAGGGGCATCCCCCTGAGCCTCTACGACCTCCTTCTCCAGATCAGAATATATAGTAGCAATAACTACCACTTTCTGCAATATAGGAACCAGCTCGCAATTACCTTCCTCCCCGGAAAACAATGACGTAAAGCATCCGCCATAACGTTTTTCTTCCCTGGCCTATAAAGCACAAAAAAATTGACTTTGATAAAGAATAATGACCATCTTACCTGTCTAGGCGTCAGATGCTTTGAAGATTCCAAATACAAAAGATTTTTATGATCGGTGATTACCATGATCAGATGAACTGCCCCTTCCAAAATATGACGCCACTCCTCAAAGGCTCATTTTATTGCCAAGAGTTCCATATTATCAATGTCATAGTTTCTCTCGGCAGACGACGGTTTCTTGGGAAAGTATGCACACAGATGCCATTTACTTGGAGATGAACCCTGCGACATATTGCCCCTACCCCACCTCTGACACATCAACCTCTACAATGAATGACTGACATATAAGAATCGATGGCGAAACAAAACATCTCTTTAAAGTAGAAAATACCTTAGTGGCTGGACTGGACCATTTAGAACAGTCTGTCCCTTTCCCGGTCATATACATCAGTGGTTTAGCCACTATCGAAAAGTTCTTGATGAACTTACGATAGTAATTGGCAGACCCTAAAAAGCTCTGTAAAGCGTTTAAGTCTTCAGGACGATCACAATCCAGTACCGCCCAGACTTTTGCCAGATCCATGTAAAAATTGGTGCATGATAAGAAATAACTCAGAAAAGGGATCTCCTGAACCGATAACGTACATTTCTCTGGCTTAACATACAAATACTCAGGGACAATAAATTGTAAGACATGAATGACATGTATCTGATGTGACTCAATATGTCATCCAGATAGACTACCACAAATCCACCTGCCAGATGACAAAAAATGTAATTTACAAAGTTCTAAAAGAAGGTGGGAGCATTAGTCAAACCAAATGGCATGACAAGGTTTTTGTAGTGTCGCTCTGGTGTTTTAAAATCAGTTTTAAAAGCAGTATTCCACTCATCACCCTCCCTTATATGGATGAGATTATATACCCCCCTGAGGTCAAGTTTAGAAAACCACTTTGCCCTGACAATTTGATTTAAGCGGTCCGGAATGAGAGGGAGAGGAAATGACCTTGAACCGTGATTTGATTTCGTTCCCCATCTTTTTTAGTCCCCATGGCCTGCCTCTCCGGGCCTGAAACATTATACAACCTGCTCCTAAGCAATTTGTCCCCAGCAATTAAATAAATCTTAAGGTGGAAGTTCCTGACACCCCTGTTTCGAGAATACATCCTCAAAATCATACAGGCATTCCGGCAGATACCAGGAGTCAATCCAGGCTAAACGGGTGCACCAAGCACTGTTTTTGACAGTACTCGCTCCACCTTATTATTCCCCGAGTCTGCCAATCCACCACGTGATTGTGCAACTTAAGATAAGGTAGTCCCAGAACCAAAGAAGGGGGCAACCCTATAGCACATAACAATCGATTGATTCCAAGTGGATAGTTTCTACCTGCAGATGTATCTCTCAAATGAGCTTAGTAAAATACTCATGGCTCAAGGGTAGTGAATCTATAGTGATTATAGGTATAGGTCTAGACAATCTAAGTGGCTTGAGACCCTGGTCCTGAACGAATTGGGAGTCAATCAGATTAAACTCCACCCACCTGTCCAAAAAGGCTAAAATAACCACCAAACTTTTACCAAAATAGATCTTGGACAGTAAAAAGAATTGTGACCTACTCACAGAGGAAATATCTACACCTAGGTTGCTAACCTCCCTGCAATCCGGGCTCTTTGCGGTTACGTATGGATGGACAGATATCCACAAAATGACTCTTTTTTGCACAAAATTCCAGAAGGACCGATAAAAATGAGTCATCCCCCCAAGTGCATGGGTTCCTCAGTAGGTTTAATTGACCCCTGACTCCCCCCAAAAATTGAGGCATCTCTTTATGTCTCTGATGTACACAGCGATCGACATGGCTAGCTATAGACATGGCCACCTCCAGGGAAACCGAGGTCTCATACAGAGAAAAGACATCCTTTACACACTCAAAAAGCCCCTGACTGAACTGACTACTGAGCCCGGGGTCATTCCACCTAGTAACTGTAGACCACCAGCAATACTCCTCCTTTGGCTGGTCTCCCTGCTGAAGCTGACATTGTGTAGACTCAGCCAGAGAGACGCGGTCGGGGTCATCAGAAATAAGACCAACAGTGTGAAAAAATTGCTTGACCGTCTGAAGCGACTTAAAGTCAGACGGGAGATAAAATTGCGAGGCATGATGGTCACCTTGAAGAAGAGAGATTACAATCCCCACCCTTTGCTCCTCGGTACCTGAGGAATGAGGATGCAACCTAAAATAAAGTTTGCAGGCCTCCTTGAATGCCACGAATGTATCCAGATCCCCAGAGAACCTATCCCGATCTTGGGCTTTTTCAGGGGATGCCCAGGAGCTGAGGCCCTAAGCATGGAGTTAGTTGGCACTGCAAAGCCACTGAGGACAAGTCCGCCACCTCTACACTGAGTTGTTGTAGCAGCTCTGCCATAATCGATCAAAACAGGTATGGCCAGTGATAATGTCATGAAGTGTTTAGGGACGGTGGGCATCTACCTAATCCCTCGAACTAGGAGGCACCCTAGTCTATCCCTGTCTCCTGGATTACCCAGGAGGTGGAGACGCCGGGGTCACATACCTTGCTGTTCTCCTATCTTAAATCTTATCTGTTCCCTCCTCACCCCAGGAGTTATGAGGTTGAAGTGTATAGGATTACACTATCCAGACAGACAAGGGAAGACAGACAGAGGCATAAAATAATACAACAATCGTACAAATATACTCACGAAACAACAGAGTGGAACTCAGGAGAGGGATAGGTAGGAGAAACCAAATATGAGAAGATGAGGATAAGCATGCAAACTGTCTCCACACAGAAATCTCCTACAACTTTCCAACCGCCTAATCCAAACACTGAATTTCTCCTTCAACGCCTAACCAGGAAGAACGATCACTGGCAATTCACAAATTCCAGTGGCAAATATATATACCAGAGGGGAGTGGCCAATACAGAACAGCTTAGGCAATTCAGGATGGGAAGCTCCAGGAGATCAACTAAACTGATTAATGCATGCAATGATAGAGCAAGGAAAACCGGCACTGTTTAATAGGATGGCGAAGCAGTTCTAATCAGTACAGGATTTTGTGCGACCAGAGGCTGAAATCTTCTGGCCCCTCTCTGTCACGGTATCCCCATGACAATTACTGTGTGAGTATGTGTGTATGTATGCCACCTATTGGATTTAGCAATCCTAAGGCTGCTTTCACACATCAGTCTTTTACCATCAGTCTCAATCTGGCGAATCCTGAAAAAAACGGATCCGGCAAATGTTGTATTAGCAATGGATTGCGATGGGTGGCCTCATGTTTCATCCGTCGTTCGATGGATCTGTCAAAAATTGTTTATCCGGCATCTGGAGAAAACAGACATAGTAATTTTTTTTTGTCCGTCGAAAAAACGGACATTGCTAGAATGGAAGCCTATGTTGCCGGATCCGTCAAATGACGGAATCCGGAAACGGATTCCATTTTTTTTTTAACTGAGCATGCTCAGATTTTTTTAGGATCCAATTAGCTGGAACAGCTAGTTGGATCTGGCGAAATAATGGATCCGTCGCATCAGTTTTTCACAATCTGTGACAGATCCGTTTTTTTCCAACATTCGACGGATTGTGACTGATGGCAAAAAACGGATGTGTGAAAGCAGCCTAAAAGTCAATATCTACTCTTTATTGAGCCTTGGCACATGACTTCATATAAGAAGCCAAACCAGACACTCCATATACAGACACATGCTCCTGGGTGTTTGCCCCTCATCAGTGTAAATCAGGAGATCTTATTTGACTAGGTGAATGGCCTATACAGGCAAGGTATGGCCAAGACCCTTTGTTGTCAATGTCTGCCCCTGCATCACAGCCTACACCAGACATAGATGTCTAAACAACAGTATGTCAGTCACAAAAGCCCTCAACAGTATCTTACGAGGATGGGCTGAACACTGCAAGAAAAAATACCAGCTTTGCCACTAGTGTGTAGATTTACCTTGGCATAGATCAGGATTTTTCCAGCAGTCTAGTCTCCAGTCCACTTACAGATCAAAAGTGGTTGTAATCAGCATTCTGCTTTCCCCTGATGGATTTGCTGCCCAATATTGGAGACTATGAATTTCTATGTACTGCACACGGTGATTTAGATAATAAAATGATCTCAGGAAACACTGCTTTACCAATTCTCTAATGTATTTCTGCGTGTTCGCCCAAATTGACCCCAGATTTTGGAGCACCATACAAGCAGCTCTAACAGATCTACAGTACATCAATACACAAATATTTTATAGGAAGAACACAAATGTTTTATTAATTATTTTTATGTTTCTATAATTAAAAGCAGAGCATTACAGAATAAATGTAATGTGATTTATTTATAACTCAACATAAATGAGAATGATTTGACTCCAGCTGGAGAAAAACAGGCTTGGACTGAAACGCATCAGGCGTCTGGATTTGTGAACAAATGATACTGTGTAGGGATCACATTTTCAAGATGTAAGATTACCTTTGGTGAACTTCAATAATATACTGATTCCTTTACAAGTGAAAGTGTTTGAAGACTAAAGAGAGAAAGTCCCATTCTGGGATCAAAACACGCTACATAACTTGTATAGAATTTCTCTACAAGTGCGAAAAAGTGGGTGCATGACTAAGTCATAATTTACTTCCCAAAAATCAATTACAAAATAAATGTACACAAGTCACTGAGCTTAGCCTTCATTTTCGAAACTCCAGTGGAAAAATTAAAGCTGAGCTCAAATTGGGCAACAAGACCAATTTTACTGTTAAATAGCTTAAATAAATGAGATCCACTGCACCCTAACATAAATCCAAATCGATAATGTCTATATACGATGTGCTATAATTCTAAATAAAAAAATAGAATTCAAAAGGAATTGTCTGTACATTTTGTATCTGTGCTGGTATATGAATGGTACAGTATGTACGTAATTTTTGTAGGTGTCTGCAAGAGGGACGTCCATCAGAGGTTTGCTTGTCATACACCAAAACCCTAATATGTTCCAACACGTTCCCTTAAGATCAAAGCAGAAAAGCATTGAAGACAATAATGAGAGTTTCTAAACCCTTTTAACAATTGACTGTTTTGGGGACGCATACTTATTAACTGGCTATAACATGTTACTGCTTACAGGAAATATTATAAGGAGAAACGATTATTAGATAAATGAAAAGGAATATAAAAAAATTCTAAATATGTAAAACATTTTTTTATAATGTCTCTTGAAAGTGAGTGTCAACCCCCAAATTGCATGTTAATTTAGCTGTGCTGTGCTATAGGGGACTTGCCTCACGTGCCTCCTCTCCCTTGGACACTGTCCACACGATTACCTGCGGCACCTCATTGTTATTAATGTGTAGTGTAATGTTTTTGTACTGTGATGTCTTGTATCTGCCATGTACTGTGTGTATGTTTAGGATAGATAAGAATGTTAGTTTAGGCACAGGCAGCAAGGGGTTATTCAGTGGGAAGGGGTCAGAGCAGAGCAGCACAGAGCAGGGAGATATAGTAAAAGGACTTCCTGTTTAGAATCAGTCTCCCGGACAGTCTGCCCAAGGGCAGGACACATACAGTGGGACAGTTACAGGCCATGGGGTAAAGCTTCAGATGGCAGTAAGGGACCCCAGGCTGGAGAATAGTGCAGTCAGGCACCAGCTCAACAGGCTCATCCCCAGGAAGGACAAGGGTCTGACAGGGAGCTGGTGATGCTGAAGGTACTAGTCTTACAGTGCCTGCAAAATTACCTTTAATGCAGATTTGGATTTGGGGTGTTTGGTGCACACTTAGTGTAGACAAGGGCTCAGTGGAGTACACTTGGTGTAGCCAAGGGCTCAGTGGAGTACACTTGGTGTAGCCAAGGGTTCAGTGGTGTACACTTGGTGCAGCCAATGGATCAGTTCATCATTACACCCCTTTAATGTGAATTTTGGGGACCCCCTCTTCTTCTTATTGACAGTACTAACCTGCCCAAAGTGAGTGCTGCCTGAACTTATTCCATATGTCCGCTCATGCTCACTGACACTGCCTGTGCCCAGCAGCGCCCACACATTGTCAATGAGGGGGCGTACATAGTGTGAGCAGGAGTGTTCTTCTCCATGGCTCCTCTGTGAATCGTTCACTACTTTGATATATCTGTAAGTATAGCGACGGAGCCAGGGGGGAGAACACGTGTGTGTGCAGGTGGGCTGAGGCAGTGACAGTGTGTACGCACAGACACACATGTCAACATAAAGTAGCAAGCGCTCTGAAAAAGTGAGCACTGTCAATCAAAAGAGGGGGAAGTCCCAAAAATGCAAATTAGGGGGCTTAAAATCTAAGCCCTTGGCCATGCTGAAAAGTGCATTTGCCTTTCAATTAAAAGTATTTTTCTTATATTTCTCAGGCCCTTTACCACTACAGTGTACAGTGGTAAAATTGTTTTTTATATGGACTAAGTCCTCTATATCACTGTGCAGCTAGTTTAATATGCATTTTGGGGGTGACTTTTAATTTTTAAAGTAAAGGGCACTGCTAACTCATTGGTAAAAAATCCTCTATGTGGTAATTCCTATATTGCAGGTCCAGCTGTTTTTGAGCTTTGCAGGATACTAAGTTATTACAATTATTTTAAAATAAGGAGTTTTTGTATTACAGAATAAGATCTTTATGATATAAGCAAATGGACGTTGTACCGTTTACCCACGGCCGTATCTCTGCAGGAGAGTTATTCGTACGTCCCTGACAAACTTATCAGACAAACGTATTCTCTGTCCATCCATAATGAAGTCACGCATAAGGCATAATCCCAATACAGCACTTTTTGTGGTAATTAATAGGTCTGGTTTGTATGGAAATACATTGGTCGTTGTTCTGTTGCAGTTTGCATATGAAGAAAGCTTTTTGAATAATACATAGCACCTCTGTCATAAGACTAGTAATTTTATCACCTGTATGTTACATGTCAGGAGCAGGAATATGGTGCGGGTTCAGGAACTGGTGCCAGGAGCTATGGAGGTAGATCTGATCGCTGTTCTTTTACCCACTTACATGTTGTTGTCTGCTGTCATTTTCTGAAGTAATCCCAGTGTTAAGACTTTCAGGTGCCCATTTGGCCCCACAAGATGCCATTAGTTTGCCATGGTAGCCAAGAGCTGTCACTGCTATATTGGTACTCCTTTGAAACTGGTCTTCACAGGAGACCATCATTTTCCCAATAAATAGCAATTCTATAACATTTCAGTATATAGGAGAAGTGATCACAGGTCCTCTTAGGAGAATAAAGAATTAAATAAAAGTTTAAAATATTTTTTAAAATATTTAAAAGTTTGAATGATCCACTTTCCCCTCTTCCAAATAAAAAAAAATGCCTCTCCCGTAAAATTCCAACCCATCAAAATATAGACTCAACTAAACTATACGTTAAAACGCCATAAAGAGAAAAAAAAATGAACTATCACAATTTCTGTTTTTGATCATTGTACGTCTCTCGAAAAATGCACTAAAAATAATGAAAATTGAATATGTACCCCAAATTGGTATCTATTAAAGTGTCAGCTTGCCATACACAAAAAAAAGTCATAAAAGTCCAAAAAGTAAAATAGTTGACAATATACAAACATATTTTTTCTCTTTCCAGATTCTGCAATTTTAGTAGTGGTTACAAGGGGTTCTTGGGGAATTATTGGTGTGGATAAGGGCTTGGTTCACCATTTTACCCATTTCCAGTTGCTGAGTAATTCAGTGTGCAACAAGCAGCTGCTACAGACAGAACAGGGTACCAGGAGGCACACACTGTCACGGTGGTAATGCGCATACATTCCCACTGTTGTGCTACTCACTTTGTTTGCTGCTCTGCTTATTCTCATGCAGGGATTGGATTCCACAGCCAATCACCATCAGCAGGTGCTATATCAGGCAGCACCACCCTCCACGCCTTGACTGAGTTTAGGTTCCACTTTCTGTTAGCATCTAGTTCCCGTTCAAGGTGTTTTGTTGTTTATACCTCCCGTTAGTGACCCGGCTTGCTTTCTCGTTTATCCTGATCTCCCTGCCCTTGACCTTGGATATGAATTTTGAACCTGTGCTGCCTGCCCTGATTTCAGACCGTCTGACTACACGTCTGCCTTGCCCATCTGTACCCCGTAGACAAATCTCTGACCCTCCAGTTAGCTGCTGCAGTCCTAAGGGCTGCCCTGGAGTGGCACCTGATGTCTACCAGTGGCCCAGTCTATCCTCACCATCAGAGGCTCTAGTGAATACTCGGTAGACACTTAATCATGCCCCTCCACAATAAGACCGTCCTGTGATGCAGTGGGTCCACACACACCAATGTAGCAATAAGCTCAGGCCATGAACCCCACTGACAAGACGGAATCTAGATACCCAAAGTCTTTTATGCAAGTCCTGAATGAGGAGGTATGTTTGTAACTGGAGTATGAAGACCTGCTGATACAGGCTATTTATGTGATGGCAACTCAGGTGCAGGATTTGTCCACCTCTTTGTCCACCCTGTCCTTCACCTTCCTCAATATTGTCATCTCCATTGGAACCTGGCATTCCAGTGTCTGCTGGAGCTGCTAAGTTTCAGCTTCCACTCCCGTCCCGCTTTGATGGAGACCCCAAGGAAAGCTGCGGCCTCATAAATCAATGACCGATCCATTTCACTCTCCACACTCATCTTTTTCATTTAGACTAGACCAAGATTGCATTCATGGTCTCTCTGCAGTCTGGATGAGACCCTGGCTTGGGAAAACCCCATTTGGGAGCATGGTAGTTCCGAGACTCGTGATGGTGGGAGATTCTTGAAGATTTTCCAGCGTTATTTGAGGAACTTGGCCACACCTTGTCTTCCACCTCGTCCCTGCTGACTCTAAGTCAGGGCATTGATACCGTGGCTCAGTATACCTTACACTTCCTCAACCTGGAATGAAGAGGCCCTGGTGGCAACTTTCTAGCAGGGTTTGTCTGGTTGAATTAACAATCTAACATCCTCTCTGGATGCCCTTATACACCTCGCTACTAGGATTGATTTCTGTTTCTATGGCTAGCTCTGAAACAGGCTCAAGTGTCTCTTTTTGGGGAACCTCTCAAATCAGTTCCAACCTTTCAGTACCCCTTACTGTCTCGAGCTCCACCTCCTACTATAGAGCCATTGCAAATAGAGTGACCAAGCTCTCGGTACAAGAGTTACAGCTAACTTATTGTGACAATGTGTGCCAATAGTGTATCACGTCCTCCTGGGAGATCTGGGGTTAGTAAATCATTACATATTGGGAATCACAAGTCTTCCATTTAGCCTGTGCGTTTTGTTTCCGTTTTTAAATAGATTTTATTTCCTTCAGTGCTGAAGAGGTTAACGATCCTTTCTATGCTGGTTCGGATCATGCAGCTCCATCTCACAGCTGCTCTTGACCTGCTCATTTCCTCTCTCTATAAAAATCTGGCTAGACCTTTTCATCCTTGCCACCGAGCGCCTAGCCATGCCAAGGGTGCGCTGAAGCCCCGTCATTTTTACATGTCAAAAAAACTAATTTTACATAAAATAAAACAGGCAAAATCTGTATCACAATTATTAATTGATTGATTTTTATAGGAATTAGTCCCCTATATGAATATATAAATGGTTTAATTTGAGTATTAGCGGTTGACTGACTCCCTTTAAGCGATTTGTGCTGCTAGTCACTACTCACGGACAAGCCTAGAGGTTGGATAATCAAAAAGTCCTCGGTCAGAAGCCAGGAGGGTATGTCAAAGACAGAGGGGTGAGATGAAAGAATAGTTAGGTCACAGTCCAGTGCTCAAAAGCCAGGAGGGTACGTCTTAGACAGAGGGGTGAGTCAAAAAAATAGTCTGGTCATGGTCCAGGGGTCTGAATACCAGGAAGACAACAGATCAAGCAAACGGTCAAAGCAAATGGATGGTCAGAACGAAGTCCAAGGTCTGGCAGCAGTAGATCAAAGCACAGAGCAGCAAGGCAAACATACACCAGTGAGCAAGAAGTTAGAATTGGCACTTGTCGGGGGCAGAGAGCTGGCTAAATAGAACA
This sequence comes from Ranitomeya imitator, assembly GCF_032444005.1. Classification (NCBI taxonomy): domain Eukaryota; kingdom Metazoa; phylum Chordata; class Amphibia; order Anura; family Dendrobatidae; genus Ranitomeya; species Ranitomeya imitator. The sequence goes on from NC_091282.1 coordinate 665,206,380, forward strand.
AGAGACACATGGATGAAGCTCAGGCAACACCCAAACTCCGATTGGACAGCTAAACTATCAAGCAAGACAAAGCTCAGCAAGCCCCATCATCCGATTGGGCAGCTTAGCTGTCCATCAAATATTGACAGCTCAGCATGCTCCTGCTCTTGATTCGATGGCGGACAGTTATTCACTGCATCCAGACACAGAGAAAGAAGGAATCGTTACAGGATTACTACATGATTGCGCATATTTTGGACTGCTCAGAGTATGACAACATTTTTAAATATAGCTGGTATTATGTACGTAAGCAAATAATAGGAGAGGTACTGTATGTCTAAATGGGGATTTGAAGGTCTGTAAATGTAAGAAGGAGAGATCAATTAAGTGGAAAAATAAGTGCTCCTCCTAAAATTCTGGGTCACCTAGCAGAGTTCTGTGCAGGACTGTTTAAATTTAAAAATTTTCTATTTTTCTAAATTGGCACTAAGTATTCCATGTTATGATTGAAAGGAGATTTTTTTTCAAATGATAAAGCATATGGCAAGTAGAGACCAAGAAAAAGACGAGTGTAGGGATCATTGTAGTATCTGGCTGCATGTATTTCTATACAGCCGCGCGCTGAGGTCCGGAGTGCCAGTGGCAGTGCTGGGACATGATGCGAGAGACTTGCACGAGTTTCTCACATTGAACTCGCAAGTGTGACCCTGGCCTAAGAGATGTGTTGTGACTAGTGATGAGCGAGTATACTCGTTGCTCGAGATTTCCCGAGCATACTCGGGTGTCCGCCAAGTATTTTTTAGTGCTTGGAGCTTTAGTTTTCATCGCCACAGCTGAATGATTTACATCTGTTAGCCAGCATAAGTACATGTGGGGGTTGCCTGGTTGCTAGGGGAATCCCCACATGTAATCAAGCTGGCTAACAGATGTAAATCATTCAGCTGCGGCAAAGAAAAACTAAATCTCCGAGCACTAAAAAATACTTGGAGGACACCCGAGCATGGTTGAGAAATCTCGAGTACCAAGTACACTCGTTCATCACTAATAATTAATATTCCTTTCATTTCTTGGCTTTGGGTACACTAGAAGCACCTGCAAAATATTCAGCGGCTGAAGAATCTCAATCATTTTCAAACCAAGGAATCTCAATCATAAAAGAATGTTGGAACTTCAGCTGAAGGATAAAGATCCAAAGGTCAGAAGGTTGACTGAATATCATTTTGCAGCTGATCTGGAGGTCTGAAGTTTTAGATAGTAGCCTGCAGTCTCGGTTCGTTAATGCTAGAAGTGGTGAGAGAAGAGAAGGGACAGATCTTTGTGTGGTTTGGGGGTTTGGTTTCTGACCTTAATAAAAGTGTCACTCATTGTATCAGAACTAGTTGGATAGAGCTAAATTTTAGGATATGAACACAGGGCTGTGATCAGAGACTACAATAGAATAATGCTACATGTATCATGGACCATGATAAAAAAAGGATCAGATAGAAAATGTGTGATGTACATGTTAGTAATAGGAAAAGTCCCTTGTTTAAGGTGAAGGTGATGCCATGGATCACAAAGAGTCCACATCTAAGTACAAATATAAGTTCACCAACAACCTAAGAAGTCACAAAGGCCTTTTCAAGTGCCTCTTTTCTTTTCATTGATGTATGTGAACTTGCCTCAGAACAACTTATGTATAATCAAGGTGAGATAGGTTTAGCACCGAATGTATTATTGGTACTTATCCAAAAACAAAGAACGCACATATATGACCGCACAGCTGATAAATCCAACTCACCGACCAAACAGTGCAACACCAAGCAGGAAAAAATGGGCTGAACGTATCCTCCACACCAAATGAATCAGGGGTGCCGCTTCCAGAAACATATGCAGAGTCCAAAGTAGAAAAATAAGAAAAAATAGGAGCGCACTTACCCTGGTGTGGTATGCATCACTTTATTGAAACATAGAAAGTGGACAGCAGGGAGGGGCAGGATCGGCCATGGACAACGGCCGTTTCGTGCTTACTGGCACTTCAACGGGTCCTAATGGTGAATGAGCTGGAGGAGTATTATATGGACCGGATCTAGTCTCAAACTCCTCCCCTCCAATGCTCAAACAAATATAATGTGAAAATTAAAAACAACATATAATTAAAAACAGTAGACGTAGAACACAATCTAGAAAACTGAATACACAATTGGAAACAGACAGACTAATATTTACAAAAATACCGACATGTCGACTTTTTCATTAAAACCAGATGGTCCTGCCGCGTTAGCGCGCAGAATCCACCTGGCTTCTCTACGCAACAACAGACGACACAGATCTCCTCCTCCCTCTGGCAGCGAGACACGCTCTAAACCTGCAAACCTCAAAGATTGAACATCTCCCGCATGGTGAGTCCGAACATGATCTATCAACCTCGGGGCACCCTTCCCTGTTTTTATAGAATTAAAATGCTCTCTAATGCGAATAAACAAGGGGCGGATGGTTTTGCCGATGTAGAAACCTCGGCAGGGGCAAAAAAGAATATATACGACGTGAGAGGTTTTACAAGATATAAAGTCTCGTACCGTATGTTGTATATGGCCCACCCTCACTTGATCTCCTGTATGGTGATATTTGCAAAAGTTGCAACTCCCGCATTTGTAATTACCTGTGGGTGCGCTATCAGTAAGCCAATTATTTCTATCAGTCCTGAAACGGTTCCGGACTATAATATCTCTGATGTTTTTACTCCGACGACTAGCAAAAAGGGGGCCTCTTTCTACCACTTCTTTAAGATCGCTGTCCTGACTCAGGATCTGCCAATTTTTACGTATGACCGATCTAATGTGATTGTCAAGCGGTCCGAATTTGAAACTAAAGACAAACTTTTTTTCCGGTTTTATCCCCAAGGACATAGAAACATTGGTAGCCTTTGCTTTTTCATAAGCGGCATCCAACACTGAAGGGGGATATCCTCGTTTTTTAAAACGATTAATTAATTCCACTGACTGCCGCTCAAATCCTTCAGACTCATTATTGATTCTTTTAACCCTAAGAATTTGACCAAAAGGAAGGGACCGTTTCACATAGGAGGGATGGGCACTATTAAAGTGTAATAGTGAATTAGACGCAGATGGTTTTCGATATACCTCTGTGGACAGACCTCTTTCGCTAGTGTACAATTTGACATCTAAAAACACCAAATTGGTGCCTCCGAATTGCGAGGTGAACCGCATATTCATGGTGTTGGATGTCCCCAGGTGCTCAACAAAATCGTTGAAAACATCCTGGGGTCCATCCCACACCATGAATATGTCATCGACATATCTAGCATAAAGCTTGATATGCCGAAGAAAAGGGTTACTTGAGGAATAAATGTAATCCTCTTCAAACCTGGCAAGAAAGAGGTTGGCCAGGGTACATGCGACGGGGGTACCCATCGCGGTACCCACCGCCTGCAAGTACCACTGGCCATCGAACTGAAAAGCATTATGCTCAAGAATGAATGAGAGTCCCTCACAAATAAAATCAACCGTGTCTTGTCCAGTAGGCGTATTTTGTAAAATACGTCTGATTGTCTCCACTCCCAATGTTTGTGGTATGCGGGTGTACAGGCTTTCGATATCTATCGATGTTAAAGAATAAGAATCATGCCATTCAAAATCCTTCAGAATTTGTAAAAAAGCTCCCGTGTCTTTTATGTAGGAGGGAACATCCGACAAAAGGGGGCGTAATAGCCAGTCAATGTATGAAGAAAGCGGCTCAGTCAGGGAGCCCACCCCTGACACAATAGGACGGCCTGGGGGGGCTACAACCGACTTATGTAATTTAGGTATATGATACCAATGGGGACGCTTTGGGAATTTAGGAAAAAGCTTCTCAGCTTGTTTAGATGAAAAGACCCTTTTTTCCACGAAATGTCTTAAAAAAGAATGTAATAGATTTTTAAATTTTATAGTGGGGTCCCCTTTAAGTTTTACATACGTTTCTTCATCAGACAATTGTCTTAAAGCTTCTGTTTTATAGTAATCTCTCGACAGCAACACAACGTTACCTCCCTTATCCGCATTACGGACAATCACATCAGACCAGTTTCGTATTTCAATTAAAGCTTGTTTTTCTTTTGTCAAGAGATTATCTAAAGGTTGTTTGTATATTAACCCCTTCAAGACCCAGCCTATTTTGACCTTAAAGACCTTGCCGTTTTTTGCAATTCTGACCAGTGTCCCTTTATGAGGTAATAACTCAGGAACGCTTCAACGGATCCTAGCGGTTCTGAGATTGTTTTTTCGTGACATATTGGGCTTCATGTTAGTGGTAAATTTAGGTCAATAAATTCTGCATTTATTTGTGATAAACACGGAAATTTGGCGAAAATTTTGAAAATTTCGCAATTTTCACATTTTGAATTTTTATTCTGTTAAACCAGAGAGATATGTGACACAAAATAGTTAATAAATAACATTTCCCACATGTTTACTTTACATCAGCACAATTTTGGAAACAAAATTTTTTTTTGTTAGGAAGTTATAAGGGTTAAAATTCGACCAGCGATTTGTCATTTTTACAACGAAATTTACAAAACCATTTTTTTTAGGGACCACCTCACATTTGAAGTCAGTTTGAGGGGTCTATTTGGCTGAAAATACCCAAAAGTGACACCATTCTAAAAACTGCACCCCTCAAGGTACTCAAAACCACATTCAAGAAGTTTATTAACCCTTCAGGTGCTTCACAGCAGCAGAAGCAACATGGAAGGAAAAAATGAACATTTAACTTTTTAGTCACAAAAATTATCTTTTAGCAACAATTTTTTTTATTTTCCCAATGGTAAAAGGAGAAACTGAACCACGAAAGTTGTTGTCCAATTTGTCCTGAGTACGCTGATACCTCATATGTGGGGGTAAACCACTGTTTTGGCGCACGGCAGGGCTTGGAAGGGAAGGAGCGCCATTTGACTTTTTGAATCAAAAATTGGCTCCACTCTTTAGCGGACACCATGTCACGTTTGGAGAGCCCCCGTGTGCCTAAAAATTGGAGCTCCCCCACAAGTGACCCCATTTTGGAAACTAGACGCCCCAAGGAACTTATCTAGATGCATAGTGAGCACTTTGAACCCCCAGGTGCTTCACAAATTAATCCGTAAAAATGAAAAAGTACTTTTTTTTCACAAAAAAATTCTTTTAACCTCAATTTTTTCATTTTCACATGGGCAACAGGATAAAATGGATCCTAAAATGTGTTGGGCAATTTCTCCTGAGTACACCAATACCTCACATGTGGAGGTAAACCACTGTTTGGGCACATGGTAAGGCTCGGAAGGGAAGGAGCACCATTTGACTTTTTGAATGAAAAATTATTTCCATCGTTAGCGGACACCATGTCGCGTTTGGATAGCTCCTGTGTGCCTAAACATTGGCGCTCCCCCACAAGTGACCCCATTTTGGAAACTAGACCCCCCAAGGAACTAATTTAGATGCCTAGTGAGCACTTTAAACCCTCAGGTGCTTCACAAATTGATCTGTAAAAATGAAAAAGTAATTTTTTTTCACAAAAAAATTCTTTTCGCCTCAATTTTTTCATTTTCACATGGGCAGTAGGATAAAATGGATCATAAAATTTGTTGGGCAATTTCTCCCGAGTACGCCGATACCTCATATGTGGGGGTAAACCACTGTTTGGGCACTCGGCAGGGCTCGGAAGAGAAGGCGCGTCATTTGACTTTTTGAATGGAAAATTAGCTCCAATTGTTAGCGGACACCATGTCGCGTTTGGAGAGCCCCTGTGTGCCTAAACATTGGAGCTCCCGCACAAGTGACCCCATTTTGGAAACTAGACCCCCCAGGGAACTTATCTAGATGCATATTGAGCACTTTAAACCCCCAGGTGCTTCACAGAAGTTTATAACGCAGAGCCATGAAAATAAAAAATAATTTTTCTTTCCTCAAAAATGATTTTTTAGCCTGGAATTTCCTATTTTGCCAAGGATAATAGGAGAAATTGGACCCCAAATATTGTTGTCCAGTTTGTCCTGAGTACGCTGATACCCCATATGTGGGGGTAAACCACTGTTTGGGCGCACGGCAGGGCTCGGAAGGGATGGCACGCCATTTGGCTTTTTAAATGGAAAATTAGCTCCAATCATTAGCGGACACCATGTCACGTTTGGAGAGCCCCTGTGTGCCTAAACATTGGAGATCCCCCAGAAATGACACCATTTTAGAAACTAGACCCCCAAAGGAACTAATCTAGATGTGTGGTGAGGACTTTGAACCCCCAAGTGCTTCACAGAAGTTTATAACGCAGAGCCATGAAAATAAAAATAAAAATTATTTTCTCAAAAATGATCTTTTAGCCTGCAATTTTTTATTTTCCCAAGGGTAACAGGAGAAATTTGACCCCAAAAGTTGTTGTCCAGTTTCTCCTGAGTACGCTGATACCCCATATGTGGGGGTAAATCACTGTTTGGGCACATGCCGGGGCTCGGAAGTGAAGTAGTGACGTTTTGAAATGCAGACTTTGATGGAATGCTCTGTGGGCGTCACGTTGCGTTTGCAGAGCCCCTGATGTGGCTTAACAGTAGAAACCCCCCACAAGTGACCCCATTTTGGAAACTAGACCCCCAAAGGAACTTATCTAGATGTGTGGTGAGCACTTTGAACCCCCAAGTGCTTCATAGAAGTTTATAATGCAGAGCCGTGAAAATAATAAATACGTTTTCTTTCCTCAAAAATAATTATTTAGCCCAGAATTTTTTAATTTTCCCAAGGGTAACAGGAGAAATTTGACCCCAATATTTGTTGTCCAGTTTCTCCTGAGTACGGTGATACCCCATATGTGGGGGTAAACTACTGTTTGGGCACATGCCGGGGCTTGGAATTGAAGTAGTGACGTTTTGAAATGCAGACTTTGATGGAATGCTCTGCGGGCGTCACGTTGCGTTTGCAGAGCCCCTGATGTGCCTAAACAGTAGAAACCCCCCACAAGTGACCCCATTTTGGAAACTAGACCCTGAAAGGAACTTATCTAGATGTGTGGTGAGCACTTTGAACCCCCAAGTGCTTCATAGAAGTTTATAATGCAGAGCCGTGAAAATAATAAATACGTTTTCTTTCCTCAAAAATAATTATTTAGCCCAGAATTTTTTATTTTCCCAAGGGTTACAGGAGAAATTGGACCCCAAAAGTTGTTGTCCAGTTTCTCCTGAGTACGCTGATACCCCATATGTGGGGGTAAACCACTGTTTGGGCACACGTCGGGGTTCAGAAGGGAAGTAGTGACTTTTGAAATGCAGACTTTGATGGAATGGTCTGCGGGTGTCACGTTGCGTTTGCAGAGCCCCTGGTGTGCCTAAACAGTAGAAACCCCCCACAAGTGACCCCATTTTAGAAACTAGACCCCCCAAGGAACTTATCTAGATATGTGGTGAGCACTTTGAACCCCCAAGTGCTTCACAGACGTTTACAACGCAGAGCCGTGAAAATAAAAAATCATTTTTCTTTCCTCAAAAATTATGTTTTAGCAAGCATTTTTTTAGATTCACAAGGGTAACAGGAGAAATTGGACCCCAGTAATTGTTGCGCAGTTTGTCCTGAGTATGCTGGTACCCCATATGTGGGGGTAAACCACTGTTTGGGCACACGTCAGGGCTCAGAAGTGAGGGAGCACCATTTGACTTTTTGAATACGAGATTGGCTGGACTCAATGGTGGCGCCATGTTGCGTTTGGAGACCCCTGATGTGCCTAAACAGTGGTAACCCCTCAATTCTAACTCCAACACTAACCCCAACACACCCCTAACCCTAATCCCAACTGTAGCCATAATCCTAATCACAACCCTAACCCCAACACACCCCTAACCACAACACTAACCCCAACACACCCCTAACCCTAACCACAACCCTAATTCCAACCCTAACCCTAAGGCTATGTGCCCACGTTGCGGATTCGTGTGAGATATTTCCGCACCATTTTTGAAAAATCTGCGGGTAAAAGGCACTGTGTTTTACCTGCGGATTTTCCGCGGATTTCCAGTGTTTTTTGTGCGGATTTCACCTGCGGATTCCTATTGAGGAACAGGTGTAAAACGCTGCGGAATCCGCACAAAGAATTGACATGCTGCGGAAAATACAACGCAGCGTTCCCGCGCGGTATTTTCCGCACCATGGGCACAGCGGATTTGGTTTTTCATATGTTTACATGGTACTGTAAACCTGATGGAACACTGCTGCGGATCCGCAGCCAAATCAGCACCGTGTGCACATAGCCTAATTCTAAAGGTATGTGCACACGCTGCGGAAAACGCTGCGGATCCGCAGCAGTTTCCCATGAGTATACAGTTCAATGTAAACCTATGGGAAACAAAAATCGCTGTACACATGCTGCGGAAAAACTGCACGGAAACGCAGCGGTTTACATTCCGCAGCATGTCACTTCTTTGTGCGGATTCCGCAGCGGTTTTACAACTGCTCCAATAGAAAATCGCAATTGTAAAACCGCAGTGAAATGCGCAGAAAAAAACGCGGTAAATCCGCCATAAATCCGCAGCGGTTTAGCACTGCGGATTTATCAAATCCGCAGCGGAAAAATCCGCAGAGGACCAGAATACGTGTGCACATTCCTAACCCTAACCCTAGCCCTAACCCTACCCCTAACCCTAGCCCTAACCCTACCCCTAACCCTAACCCTACCCCTAACCCTAACCCTAGCCCTACCCCTAACCCTACCCCTAACCCTACCCCTAACCCTAACCCTACCCCTAACCCTAACCCTATTCTAACATTAGTGGAAAAAAAAAAATTTCTTTATTTTTTTATTGTCCCTACCTATGGGGGTGACAAAGGGGGGGGGTCATTTATTATTTTTTTTATTTTGATCACTGAGATAGATTATATCTCAGTGATCAAAATGCACTTTGGAACGAATCTGCCGGCCGGCAGATTCGGCGGGCGCACTGCGCATGCGCCCGCCATTTTGGAAGATGGCGGCGCCCGGGAGAAGACGGACGGGACCACGGCTGGATCGGTAAGTATGATAGGGTGGGGGGGGTTCCACGGGGGGGGGGATCGGAGCACGGGGGGGGAATCGGAGCGCGGGAGGGGTGGAACGGAGCACGGGGGGCGTGGAACGGAGCACGGGGGGGCTGGAATGGAGCACGGGGGGGTGGAACGGAGCACGGGGGGGGTGGATCGGAGTGCAGGGGGGGTGATTGGAGCATGGGGGGGGGTGATTGGAGCACGGGGGGAGCGGACACGAGCACGGGGGGGAGCGGAGCACTGGACGGAGGGGAGCCGGAGCAGTGTACCGGCCAGATCGGGGGGGTGGGGGGGCGATCGGAGGGGTGGGGTGGGGGCACACTAGTATTTCCAGCCATGGCCGATGATATTGCAGCATCGGCCATGGCTGGATTGTAATATTTCACCCGTTATAATGGGTGAAATATTACAAATCGCTCTGATTGGCAGTTTCACTTTCAACAGCCAATCAGAGCGATCGTAGCCACGAGGGGGTGAAGCCACCCCCCCTGGGCTAAACTACCACTCCCCCTGTCCCTGCAGATCGGGTGAAATGGGAGTTAACCCTTTCACCCGGTCTGCAGGGACGCGATCTTTCCATGACGCCGCATAGGCGTCATGGGTCGGATTGGCACCGACTTTCATGACGCCTACGTGGCGTCAAAGGTCGGGAAGGGGTTAAGGCTTCTACATCTCTCAACACCTGCATCTGAAAAATATCGACAATGTTCCCTGGGGATATAGGGGGCATATAGGTAGACTTATTCCCCCCAGTAAAAGGTTGAACACGCGTCGAGGGAGTAGGGGAAATGGCAGAAGGCAACGCGAAAAAAAGACGACAAGTCTCCTGGAAACCGATGAAATAACAGTGGTCAATCTCACTCCGCGGATATTGAACGATACACATATATCGGTCCTAACCAAGGGACTCAATTTTTGTCTTCCAGAACGGTTCGATATAGTAGACTTTAAGATCGATTTATTTAAGGCGATACGCAAAATCCATCTACATAAATCTTTTTCCACAGCCAAAAGTAATCCAGTCCCTCGGGAAATTTTTCCAGGAGAGTTACCCTGTCAGGTGGGTCCCCTTGGCTTTTTTGTCACTGAGGACCCATTTGACGAGGTACGGGAAGAGACACGAGATCTTATTGATTCTTTGTACACTGTTCCACGGTCAATAATAGAGGAGGATACGGTTGTTCAACCTTTTACTGGGGGGAATAAGTCTACCTATATGCCCCCTATATCCCCAGGGAACATTGTCGATATTTTTCGGACCCACCTGACAGGGTAACTCTCCTGGAAAAATTTCCCGAGGGACTGGATTACTTTTGGCTGTGGAAAAAGATTTATGTAGATGGATTTTGCGTATCGCCTTAAATAAATCGATCTTAAAGTCTACTATATCGAACCGTTCTGGAAGACAAAAATTGAGTCCCTTGGTTAGGACCGATATATGTGTATCGTTCAATATCCGCGGAGTGAGATTGACCACTGTTATTTCATCGGTTTCCAGGAGACTTGTCGTCTTTTTTTCGCGTTGCCTTCTGCCATTTCCCCTACTCCCTCGACGCGTGTTCAACCTTTTACTGGGGGGAATAAGTCTACCTATATGCCCCCTATATCCCCAGGGAACATTGTCGATATTTTTCAGATGCAGGTGTTGAGAGATGTAGAAGCCTTAATATACAAACAACCTTTAGATAATCTCTTGACAAAAGAAAAACAAGCTTTAATTGAAATACGAAACTGGTCTGATGTGATTGTCCGTAATGCGGATAAGGGAGGTAACGTTGTGTTGCTGTCGAGAGATTACTATAAAACAGAAGCTTTAAGACAATTGTCTGATGAAGAAACGTATGTAAAACTTAAAGGGGACCCCACTATAAAATTTAAAAATCTATTACATTCTTTTTTAAGACATTTCGTGGAAAAAAGGGTCTTTTCATCTAAACAAGCTGAGAAGCTTTTTCCTAAATTCCCAAAGCGTCCCCATTGGTATCATATACCTAAATTACATAAGTCGGTTGTAGCCCCCCCAGGCCGTCCTATTGTGTCAGGGGTGGGCTCCCTGACTGAGCCGCTTTCTTCATACATTGACTGGCTATTACGCCCCCTTTTGTCGGATGTTCCCTCCTACATAAAAGACACGGGAGCTTTTTTACAAATTCTGAAGGATTTTGAATGGCATGATTCTTATTCTTTAACATCGATAGATATCGAAAGCCTGTACACCCGCATACCACAAACATTGGGAGTGGAGACAATCAGACGTATTTTACAAAATACGCCTACTGGACAAGACACGGTTGATTTTATTTGTGAGGGACTCTCATTCATTCTTGAGCATAATGCTTTTCAGTTCGATGGCCAGTGGTACTTGCAGGCGGTGGGTACCGCGATGGGTACCCCCGTCGCATGTACCCTGGCCAACCTCTTTCTTGCCAGGTTTGAAGAGGATTACATTTATTCCTCAAGTAACCCTTTTCTTCGGCATATCAAGCTTTATGCTAGATATGTCGATGACATATTCATGGTGTGGGATGGACCCCAGGATGTTTTCAACGATTTTGTTGAGCACCTGGGGACATCCAACACCATGAATATGCGGTTCACCTCGCAATTCGGAGGCACCAATTTGGTGTTTTTAGATGTCAAATTGTACACTAGCGAAAGAGGTCTGTCCACAGAGGTATATCGAAAACCATCTGCGTCTAATTCACTATTACACTTTAATAGTGCCCATCCCTCCTATGTGAAACGGTCCCTTCCTTTTGGTCAAATTCTTAGGGTTAAAAGAATCAATAATGAGTCTGAAGGATTTGAGCGGCAGTCAGTGGAATTAATTAATCGTTTTAAAAAACGAGGATATCCCCCTTCAGTGTTGGATGCCGCTTATGAAAAAGCAAAGGCTACCAATGTTTCTATGTCCTTGGGGATAAAACCGGAAAAAAAGTTTGTCTTTAGTTTCAAATTCGGACCGCTTGACAATCACATTAGATCGGTCATACGTAAAAATTGGCAGATCCTGAGTCAGGACAGCGATCTTAAAGAAGTGGTAGAAAGAGGCCCCCTTTTTGCTAGTCGTCGGAGTAAAAACATCAGAGATATTATAGTCCGGAACCGTTTCAGGACTGATAGAAATAATTGGCTTACTGATAGCGCACCCACAGGTAATTACAAATGCGGGAGTTGCAACTTTTGCAAATATCACCATACAGGAGATCAAGTGAGGGTGGGCCATATACAACATACGGTACGAGACTTTATATCTTGTAAAACCTCTCACGTCGTATATATTCTTTTTTGCCCCTGCCGAGGTTTCTACATCGGCAAAACCATCCGCCCCTTGTTTATTCGCATTAGAGAGCATTTTAATTCTATAAAAACAGGGAAGGGTGCCCCGAGGTTGATAGATCATGTTCGGACTCACCATGCGGGAGATGTTCAATCTTTGAGGTTTGCAGGTTTAGAGCGTGTCTCGCTGCCAGAGGGAGGAGGAGATCTGTGTCGTCTGTTGTTGCGTAGAGAAGCCAGGTGGATTCTGCGCGCTAACGCGGCAGGACCATCTGGTTTTAATGAAAAAGTCGACATGTCGGTATTTTTGTAAATATTAGTCTGTCTGTTTCCAATTGTGTATTCAGTTTTCTAGATTGTGTTCTACGTCTACTGTTTTTAATTATATGTTGTTTTTAATTTTCACATTATATTTGTTTGAGCATTGGAGGGGAGGAGTTTGAGACTAGATCCGGTCCATATAATACTCCTCCAGCTCATTCACCATTAGGACCCGTTGAAGTGCCAGTAAGCACGAAACGGCCGTTGTCCATGGCCGATCCTGCCCCTCCCTGCTGTCCACTTTCTATGTTTCAATAAAGTGATGCATACCACACCAGGGTAAGTGCGCTCCTATTTTTTCTTATTTTTCTATTATTGGTACTTATCCTTTCCGCAAAGGTCATGCATGGTGTTGCCTTTTCTTTGCCAATGAGCATGAAGAACCACCAACCCAATGACAGGGAGCATGTCAAGGGTAGGAACCATGACTAAGGCAGGATATGTAAGGTCAGGAAAGAGCAAGATGCAACAGGGTTATCAACTAGTCCAAAACATACCGTTCTACAGTCAAATTGGTTCAGAGACGAAAACAGTTGAAATAAACTAATTTTGTGGTGCTGAAAACTAATCTGATCTATATATTCGCTGATTTGTTCTAATCTTCAAGATCCGGAGGAGGTTGTAATTAGTTATGACACCTTTCATGCGGGCTTATAAATTGCATATTTATTATTTCAGCATCATTATTGCATTGTCAGAAGCTCGTCTATTGCATCATCTATTTAGTCTATTGAGCCTTCAGTATTCTATCATCTTAGGGGGGACCAATCAAAAAACGCCAACTTGGCTCTGATGGCGTAATCCTAATTACAGCTATATCACCTACTTTAATAAATGATCTCTGTGTAAGGTATACAGTTTTAGGATTAGTACTTAGTACTAGACTTAGTACAGGGATGGATAATTAATTATTTTTTCTTCCAAGGGCAATTTGGATTTTTATACAATCCTTTGGGAGCCATACAAATTGTGCACTAACTCTGCCCACGAACTGTGTCCTGCCACTGGTGTCAGGACATAATCTTTCATTGTATGTGACTCAGTAGTGAATACTGCATGCGCAGAGCAAGAAAAAATGTATGGGCCGAGAGCCATCAAAGTACATCTGCTCGCCCAAGCACTGCAATCTGCCCAATGGCCACTTAAATGGTCATTGAGGGTCTATGCAGGAGTACAAGAGACAAGCAAAAAGGAGTCGTCACTGAATGAGGACTTCATTTTGTAGTGCAATTTCTGTAACTGTTTTCAATTCGCAATAGTGTTTAGACAGGTTTTACTTATTGGTGCTATGTTTCCTCTAAATATTAGAAAATTGGCATAGCAAAATATTCTGCTTCTTTATATTTGCAAAAATAATAGTGAAACTTTTATGCATTAATTATATGTAACAGTAAATGGAAAACTCTTTGATATCATAGAAACAAGAGCCAACTCAAATTATTCATTGTCAGATTTGAATTCAGGAGGTAGAAATCCTTAATAAATGGCTCATTTCATAACTGAACCTGACAACTTTTAAAAATATGTAATCCAGTGAAATCAGAAAAATATTAAACGGCCTTAAAAGTGCCAAAACTACAGTGAAAAAATAAAGGGCAAGACATTTCTTTTTGTATCTCAAAGATAAATGGATCGTCCTCCCACAATGGTACCCCAAGATTGGTAGGCTGGGCTTTGACGATGGAAGCCCATCTTTCTTGTGAACTAGTCCTGGATTATTAGAATCTAAAATATTTTGAATTAGATTGACACTGATGGCTTACATCCGGATGTGGATTGTCCTATAGGTACATCCTTTGGCTTTAAGACCAGGACAAGGTCTACTGGTAACCATGGTGGGTTTTTAAGATTGATCTCTTGATCACCGCAGATCAGTAAGCACCAAACTAATCATATCCTGACACAGCATTATTATCCATGCTGGTACAACAGCCAACTGGTTCCACAAACATATTTTTAAAGTGCTTTTTTTTTACTTCAATGTATGTATTTGGGTCTAAAAACCATTTCTACTATTGAGCTTCATTAAAAGTTTTGCACAGTTTGGCTTATTGTCCCCCTCCAAATTCAACTTTGAGGTGGTCTGTAGTCATAAGTCAGCTCAGAAAAAGACTAATAAAAGAGTTACGAACTTCCTGTCAGACTGACATAGTGCTGACTGACGGTTTTTCGTTAACTCATTCTGCAGCCAGCAATAGACAGTGCAACTCAGAAGCTATACGAGATGGAAGGTGCAAAATTTTTTAATAAACCCCAAGTGAAAAAAATATATTTTTAGCCCCAATTACATATAGTTAAGTAAAAAAAAATATATCAAAATGATCCGCTGGTGAAATTAGTAACGGGGCAAATCCAGAACCAGTAGTGCCTGTAGCAGACAAATGGGTACAGATAACACCCTGTAAAGTGTGAGCTCATGATGTGCTCCCTTATTAAACTTTATTGGATAATCTTAAAGAATGCTGTAGAACATTAAAAGCGGAATTCGTATATTTGTTGCTAGGCAGCAATGTAAAATATTTTTAACCTCAGAGAAATTAGAACCATTTTTCTTGGCCCAACATTCTTTCACACAGGCCACATAACACACAGCAGCATTACATCCAGAATAGTTCCAGGAAACGTTGGACATGTCACAATTTTTCTACTGTAAAAAAGTTACCCATAAATTATTATTATTCTTTTTTAAGTTTGCTACCAGTCTGCTTCAGCTGTGGCCTGAGTAATCAGCATGCGATAATATACATGAATAATATCGAAGAAATTAGGACGTCACCGTTTCCTAAAAGTAAGAGTCCTGTATTCCATGTTTTCCGGGACACTTTGCGGTGTGCGGGAGAGGAGTGAACGACACAACGCTTCTATGGGTCAAGGACAATAGATAGGGTTGCTCTTTTTCCTGAATATTTATCAAGAAAATCATAAGGGGTGTAAATATTATTATTTTATTTTAAGAGATTCCAAAATGAATTACATTTATTAACAGTTTCATGCGTTAAACCAAACAGTACTATAAAAGAGTTGAAAGGTCCAAATATCACTAAACACCAATGACCCCCATGGGACTGACTCATTCATCGATAGCGGGGTTCTGGCCTCTATATGCAGCCTCTGCAATTAAGATAAAAGGTTAAAGCTCAAGGTATCTCAGTAGCTAAATTTTCAGCCTAATGAATCGTTACTGTAGGCAGCGAGAATGTATTATGTCCATCTGAAGGGTTTACATAATTGTTGCATTAGCACAGAAAGCACTGCTGGAGGAAGCAATTACAATCCCATAGATCACATAGCAGACGATTACATTATTGCGTGGTATGTGTCTCCGTCTCTGGTTACTTATGTGACACATACTGAATTGATAGGATCATGCTGGGAATTCAATGCAATTTTTATAAATGTCGCTGAACATGTTGCAATAATCATCCTCTCTGCAATATTGCTCATTATTACTAGTATTACAGGTAATCATCCGTCTACCTGTTTTATTTCTATATGGCTCTATGATGTAACTTAAATGTCGTCAGAAGCCAATTGATGAATTACTATAAACAAGCATCCAAGCAAAAAGCATCTGTACATCCACAAATAAAAAAAGCCACTTTATTACTTAAAAAACACAAAAAACACAATCACACACTATATATACAGTGGGGCAAAAAAGTATTTAGTCAGTCAGCAATAGTGCAAGTTCCACCACTTAAAAGATGAGAGGCGTCTGTAATTTACATCATAGGTAGACCTCAACTATGGGAGACAAACTGAGAAAAAAAAATCCAGAAAATCACATTGTCTGTTTTTTTAACATTTTATTTGCATATTATGGTGGAAAATAAGTATTTGGTCAG
Source organism: Ranitomeya imitator (assembly GCF_032444005.1). Classification (NCBI taxonomy): domain Eukaryota; kingdom Metazoa; phylum Chordata; class Amphibia; order Anura; family Dendrobatidae; genus Ranitomeya; species Ranitomeya imitator. The sequence continues at coordinate 665,222,812 of NC_091282.1, forward strand.
AAACAAAATTTCATCTCAATACTTTGTAATATATCCTTTGTTGGCAATGACAGAGGTCAAACGTTTTCTGTAAGTCTTCACAAGGTTGCCACACACTGTTGTTGGTATGTTGGCCCATTCCTAAATGCAGATCTCCTCTAGAGCAGTGATGTTTTTGGCTTTTCGCTTGGCAACACGGACTTTCAACTCCCTCCAAAGGTTTTCTATAGGGTTGAGATCTGGAGACTGGCTAGGCCACTCCAGGACCTTGAAATGCTTCTTACGAAGCCACTCCTTCGTTGCCCTGGCGGTGTGCTTTGGATCATTGTCATGTTGAAAGACCCAGCCACGTTTCATCTTCAATGCCCTTGCTGATGGAAGGAGGTTTGCACTCAAAATCTCACGATACATGGCCCCATTCATTCTTTCATGTACCCGGATCAGTCGTCCTGGCCCCTTTGCAGAGAAACACCCTCAAAGCATGATGTTTCCACCACCATGCTTTACAGTAGGTATGGTGTTTGATGGATGCAACTCAGTATTCTTTTTCCTCCAAACACGACAAGTTGTGTTTCTACCAAACAGTTCCAGTTTGGTTTCATCAGACCATAGGACATTCTCCCAAAACTCCTCTGGATCATCCAAATGCTCTCTAGCAAACTTCAGACGGGCCCGGACATGTACTGGCTTAAGCAGTGGGACACGTCTGGCACTGCAGGATCTGAGTCCATGGTGGCATAGTGTGTTACTTATGGTAGGCCTTGTTACATTGGTCCCAGCTCTCTGCAGTTCATTCACTAGGTCCCCCCACGTGGTTCTGGGATTTTTGCTCACCGTTCTTGTGATCATTCTGACCCCACGGGGTGGGGTTTTGCGTGGAGCCCCAGATCGAGGGAGATTATCAGTGGTCTCGTATGTCTTCCATTTTCTAATTATTGCTCCCACTGTTGATTTCTTCACTCCAAGCTGGTTGGCTATTGCAGATTTAGTCTTCCCAGCCTGGTGCAGGGCTACAATTTTGTTTCTGGTGTCCTTTGACAGCTCTTTGGTCTTCACCATAGTGGAGTTTGGAGTCAGACTGTTTGAGGGTGTGCACAGGTGTCTTTTTATACTGATAACAAGTGTAAACAGGTGCCATTACTACAGGTAATGAGTGGAGGAAAGAGGAGACTCTTAAAGAAGAAGTTACAGGTCTGTGAGAGCCAGAAATCTTGATTGTTTGTTTCTGACCAAATACTTATTTTCCACCATAATATGCAAATAAAATGTTAAAAAAACAGACAATGTGATTTTCTGGATTTTTTTTTCTCAGTTTGTCTCCCATAGTTGAGGTCTACCTATGATGTAAATTACAGACGCCTCTCATCTTTTTAAGTGGTGGAACTTGCACTATTGCTGACTGACTAAATACTTTTTTGCCCCACTGTATATATATATATATATATATATATATATATTTATATATATACACTATATACAGTATGTGTGTATGTACAGTACTGGGAAAAGGTTTAGATACAGCCATTCATGCAATGATTTTCCTTGATCTTATTGGAATGTGCTCATTGCAATTTCAGACTGAAGGTAGCAAAACCTAAAAGGTATGCAACTGAATAAATAAAGAAACACATGTGAAACGAACCAGGATATGTGTTAAACCTTAGATTTCCTAAAGTAACCCCCCCTTTTATGCTTTACACAACATTGTATTCTCTCGAGCAGTTTCGTCACCATTGATGGCTTCCACTGAGAAGGTATGTCTTGTCTAGAGTTGATTTGTGGAATCACTGGCCATCAGAAGTGTTTGCAACCATCAGGTTTGTTTTGCAGAGATAGTGATGGTACAGAGTTCCAGGTCTAAGCCCTATTCCACATCTGTTTTAAGCTAGCATATGGCAAGAACCACTCAACTAAGTAAAGAGAAGTGACAGTCCATTATTAGTTTTAGACATGAAGGTCTGTCAATCTGGAAATTTGCTAGAACCTTGAAGGTATCCTCAACTGTAGTCATGAAAAACATCAATTGTTGTGATGAAACTTGTTCTCATGAGGACCGCCCCCAGAAAGTAAGACAATGAATTTCCTCTCCTGTGGAGGATAAGTTCATCAGCGTTACCAGTATCAGAAACTTCAAATTGACAGCACCTCAGATAAAAGCCTTCATAAATAATGCACAGACATCAAGTAACAAACATATCTCAACATTAACCGTTCAGAGGAGTCATCGAGAATCAGGCCTTTATTGTCGAATTTCTGCAAAGCCACGACTGAGGACCGCAAACGAGAAGTGACTTTTTTTGGCCAAACAACACGTTAAATGAGTGTAAATCTGTACTGAGGTAATATTTGTGAGACGCAGAAACAGTCAGCAGATGGTTTCTACAAGTGGTGCCCGCCATGAAGCATGGAGAGGGAGGTGTAATCGCGTGCAGGCACTTGGCTAATGACACTTTTGGTGATTTATTCCATATTTAGGTCCCATTTACCCAACATGGCTACCACATCATTGTTCAATGACATGCCATCACATATGGTTTGGACTTTGTGGGCCCATCATTTGAATTGCAATGGGCCAATGACTTAGAAGAGAACAAAACCATGTAAGGGCAATGTGACCAAGAAGGAGATGGATGGTGGGTGCTTCAAATTTCATGACCTTCAAAATACGCACCCACCTCAACCCTATTGAAGTTTGGGATATATAGGATACAGAGTGAAGAGAAAGCAGCCAACAAGTGCTCAGCACCTCTGGGGACTCCTTCAAGACTGTTGGAAGCTAGTCCACGTGACCACCTGATAAAGATGTTTGAGAGAATGACAAAGGGGCTGTAAATTTGTCATCTGCGTAAATAAAGGGTATGAATCAAAGGCTTCTGTTTTGTTTCAGACGTGTTTCTTTACTCCTTGTTTCCATATGTGTTCCTTTGTGGTTTTGCTGCCTAAAGTCTGAATTTATAATATACACCTTCCAATGAGAACAAGGAAAATCAATGCATAAATAGGAGTGTCCAAACTTTTGACTGGTATTGTATATACAGTAAATGTGTATGTATAACATGTCTATAGACACAAATATGAGTACAAACCATATATAAATATAAAAAAAATGCACAAAACAAGGTACCAACCTACAATCTTGTTGGAAAGAAAAGTACAAGATAGTAATGAGATAAAGTGTATAGATAACCTAATTGATTTATAAAATACATAGGAAGTGTACCAAAATAAAATAATAAGATGAAATAAAATTAAATAAAAATAAATATTAAGATTAAATAGATAGAAAAAAACAGTCCTGTATTTCCCATGGATATTGCTGTTGATTGGCCGATTGACATGTTTTTATGCCCACCATGTACATTTTCGTACCTAGAGGCTTTGTCTCCACAAGCAGTGAAGTTGTAAAAGAGGTTCTGAAATATGAAAGCGGATACATTATAATCACATCTATAAAAATCCTATAAAATTCACATAGCAGTAATTTTAAGGCTATAAGAAGGTGACTGGTGCCAGATGGATTGTGAATGTGCTCCACATATTGTGGATTTTAGAAGTGACATTTTGTATATATATACTGGCTGGTGGCCAAGTTCCTCAACATTGGAGGAATTGTATATATAAGGAAATTTTCTGCTTAATGCTTTTGTAAATTATGTTTCCATAACTATAGACTTGCTAAGCCTGGTCATGTAATTCTTCTCTGTCTGGAGCTGTTGCATAGATATGTTCCCCAGTTGTACCACGAGTTATATTTTTTCACCAATAATAACATGTATATTTTTCTCCTCATTTTTACTGACAAAACGTTTGTGTTTGCTGTAGAAAAATCTGCTGCAAATACTCAGCGTGTGCACATACTCTTACTGTTGAGCAAAAATACTGTAGAGGACCTTAAGACCAGTGGCCACCTCCGTATAGAGCCCTATGGATCTCCTCCTACTAACGGGCATTCCTGGTGCCTCTTCTGGAAGCTCAGTATGACAGCATGACACCTAATAATTAGAAAAGGCATCGGGATGCTGGCAGGTTGAGGAGGCATTCAGGTAGTCATCTGGTTTGTAGCCGCTTGACCAGGACACTGCGAATGCTTTTGCTCAACTCTAACCACCTTGATTCTTTTTGGGTGCTTCATGGAGGATCGATAATTTCATAATTTTCTCTATTGGGCAGTACAATTTACAATGTAAGGCCGGAGTCACACTAGCGTTGAATACAGACGAGTGCTATGTGAGAAAACATTGCATAGCACTTGGACCAATGTTAAGCTATGGGCTATCGTCTGAGTCTCGCCAATGCAAGTCTGTGGGTGCGAGAAAAAAATCGGACACCACATGGACCATCAGTGTGACTTGCGACAAAATACGCACACATTTGACTCATTTCAGCCCAATGAACCATTAAATTCACTGGAGAAAAGCAGTGAAAAATGTAAAGCCATATGGAATCTATACGGATGTCATACAGATACAGTTAGGGCCAGAAATATTTGGATAGTGACACAAGTTTTGTTATTTTAGCTGTTTACAAAAACATGTTCAGAAATACAATTATATATATAATATGGGCTGAAAGTGCACACTCCCAGCTGCAATATGATAGTTTCCACATCCAAATCGGAGAAAGGGTTTAGGAATCATAGCTCTGTAATGCATAGCGTCCTCTTTTTCAAGGGACCAAAAGTAATTGGACAATGGACTCTAAGGGCTGCAATTAACTCTGAAGGCGTCTCCCTCGTTAACCTGTAATCAATGAAGTAGTTAAAAGGTCAGGGGTGGATTCCAGGTGTGTGGTTTTGCATTTGGAAGCTGTTGCTGTGAGCAGACAACATGCGGTCAAAGGAACTCTCAATTGAGGTGAAGCAGAACATCCTGAGGCTGAAAAAAAAGAAAAAATCCATCAGAGAGATAGCAGACATGCTTGGAGTAGCAAAATCAACAGTTGGGTACATTCTGAGAAAAAAGGAATTGACTGGTGAGCTTGGGAACTCAAAAAGGCCTGGGCGTCCACGGATGACAACAGTGGTGGATGATCGCCGCATACTTAATTTGGTGAAGAAGAACCCGTTCACAACATCAACTGAAGTCCAGAACACTCTCAGTGAAGTAGGTGTATCTGTCTCTAAGTCAACAGTAAAGAGAAGACTCCATGACAGTAAATACAAAGGGTTCACATCTAGATGCAAACCATTCATCAATACCAAAAATAGACAGGCCAGAGTTAAATTTGCAGAAAAACACCTCAAGAAGCCAGCTCAGTTCTGGAAAAGTATTCTATGGACAGATGAGACAAAGATCTACCTGTACCAGAATGATGGGAAGAAAAAAGTTTGGAGAAGAAAGGGAACGGCACATGATCCAAGGCACACCACATCCTCTGTAAAACATGGTGGAGGCAACGTGATGGCATGGGCATGCATGGCTTTCAATGGCACTGGGTCACTTGTGTTTATTGATGACATAAGAGCAGACAAGAGTAGCCGGATGAATTCTGAAGTGTACCGGGATATACTTTCAGCCCAGATTCAGCCAAATGCTGCAAAGTTGATTGGACGGCGCTTCATAGTACAGATGGACAATGACCCCAAGCATACATCCAAAGCTACCCAGGAGTTCATGAGTGCCAAAAAGTGGAACATTCTGCAATGGCCAAGTCAATCTCCAGATCTAAACCCAATTGAGCATGCATTTCACTTGCTCAAATCCAGACTTAAGACGGAAAGACCCACAAACAAGCAAGACCTGAAGGCTGCGGCTGTAAAGGCCTGGCAAAGCATTAAGAAGGAGGAAACCCAGCGTTTTGTGATGTCCATGGGTTCCAGACTTAAGGCAGTGATTGCCTCCAAAGGATTTGCAACAAAATATTGAAAATAAAAATATTTTGTTTGGGTTATGTTTATTTGTCCAATTACTTTTGACCTCCTAAAATGTGGAGTGTTTGTAAAGAAATGTGTACAATTCCTACATTTTCTATCAGATATTTGTGTTCAACCCTTCAAATTAAACAGTACAATCTGCACTTGAATTCTGTTGTAGAGGTTTCATTTCAGATCCAATGTGGTGGCATGCAGAGCCCAACTCGCGAAAATTGTGTAACTGTCCAAATATTTCTGGCCCTAACTGTACATAGGTGCGAGGAAATCGCATCATCGCATTTCTAACGCATTACACACGGATGACAACGCGGAGAACATTTGTGCGACTCTCGGCTGGGAGATTCGGACCGATTTTTCATATGTTAAGTGTGACGTCGGCCTAAGTAAGAGGCTTTTTCGTCCGTGCTCTAATTAGGCAGTGACCCAAAAAAGTTCAACATAAACGTCTTTATTTTCAAACTCACATACAGAACTGTAATCCTCTGGTTCGCGGACGGAATGTTCGTATCAGTCTGTTGCCGTGGATGTCTGCACCACTGTATCAATTGGTGCGTCAGTGGTTTTGCTTTCTCTGGCTCTGACCCATGTTCAGCTTCACATAGACCTGTCCTGCTCCGCTACTTGCAAACCAAAAACTGAAAGTTTAAATGGAAATTGTGGACATGGGCCACTCCCACGATCTGGAGTGGAGGAAGAAATCCATCCCACTACCAATCCTACAGATCTCTAAAAAAATAGAAGCCCATGTGATGTTTTTTAAATGTGACTTGGTCAAATTGTTTGACCAAATCCACACTCGCCTTTATTTTGCATTGTAACCACATCTGTGGCTGTAATCACAAGGTTCTCCAGCGGGTTCAGTATATTTCTATGTACATCCTGGAGGCTACATAACAAACCTCATATAGGATTCCCCTCACTGCCTCATAACAGCTAAACAAATATGTGTCCAGTGATTAGGAGACACTTATTTAAATAAGTATTGCAGGTTCTTCTCCTGCACATATTTCAAGTTTGTCCCTTTTTTGCACTGATGATTGGTAAACACCTCGAAACATGTGTCTGCAAATGGCTTTTTATCCTAAGTCAAGTGACAAGGCCCTTTGAAGAGTTGATAGTGACTTTTAGGATTGCTACTGCCAATAGGTGGTGCTAGGGATTCTCTCTGTAGAGGCTATTTGATTATTTTCCAGGGCATCATTGTATGGCTTATAATTCGCCATATGCCAATTGGGCACTCTCCACAAGGAAAAACTTTACCCCTTAGACTTAAGGTGAAGAAGAACCTATAGTTCCACAAAATTATGTCTCTACCTCAAATGCTCTGGAATATGATGGTTGTATTTAAATAAGCAAAATATATTGAAAAAAAAACCCTCGGGGTATTAAACTCTCAGTGTTAGACCAAGACACGAGCTGCCAAACAGGGCCAAAAATGCTACTGTAATAAACCCATGTGAAACTGGCACTATTTCTAGGTTTCCAGATTCCTGTTGAATGAGAGGTCTTCATAGGAGGGACACTTAATGATCAGATTATTTTTAAAGTGTACCTGTTATTTGGATGCAAATGTAACATAATTGAGGAATCCTATGCAGCACATGATACCTGTTCTATTCTTTCACTGTTTGATCCTCCAAGCACGGGCAGCCTTGCAGCGCTGGAGTCCTGGGTTCAAGCCCCACGAAGGACAACATCTGCAAAGAGTTTGTATGTTCTCTCCGTGTTTGCGTGGGTTTCCTCCGGGTTCTCTGGTTTCCTCCCACATTCCAAAGACATTCTGATAAGAATTTAGATTGTGAGCCCCAACGGGGACAGCGATGATAATGTGTGCAACCTGCGGAATATGTTAGCGCTATATAAAAATAAAGATTATTATTAAGATTATTAGCACACATAGAGATTATAGGGCCCTAAAGCAAAAGTTCTAGTTAGGCCCTCCAAAAAAGAGTACCAGTGTGTATATGTATGTGTCTATAGTGGGTATATACATGTATATATATTTGGTGGGGTTATTCATTCTAACTTTTATAAACCAGGGGAAGGACAGGAACGTATTATGGCCCATACACGGGAATTATGTAACCAATGGAAATCCCTTAGTGTTTCCTTCAGAAATATCCCTGTAATGACCTTTACAGAATATGATGCTTCAAAAATGCCCCCACATATACACACTCTGAGCATTGTATCCCCAAAGTGCACCCCTATAGTATGATGTCCCCAAGGTCTACTCAACACACACACACACGTCATGGCCCCTACACAGTATGATGGCCCATCAGTATGATGCCCCACAGTTACCCTAGTCATTTTTGGGGGCCCAATAGTCCCCTACTCAGTATGAGGGCCCCCACAGCACCCTACTCAGATTGAGGGTCCCTCACAGATTCCAAGTCAATATGGGACACTCACAGTCCACCACAGTCACTCAGTCAGTAAAATATCCCCACCTGCTCACTCTCCACATTGTATTATGGCCACCGCCAGAAATCCACTTCAGTATAATGCCTCCACCGCCCCTAACTCGGTGTTAAAGCCCTCATCAGCCCCCACGCAGTATTATGACCTATATCAGCCCCCCACTCAGTATTATGATCCCCACCAAACTCTCAGTCAGCATTATGGCCTCCATCAGCCATCCACTCAGTATTATTGCCCCCAACAGTTCCTTACTCAGTATAATTGCCCCCATTTATTATGATTTGCCTCCACCAGGCCCCATTTAGCATGATTGACATTTACCAGTCCCTCATCCAGTATAATTTGCCACCAACAGCCACCTATTCAGTAAAATTGATCCTCACCAGCCCCCATTTAGAATGATGGCCTCAACAATTACTGGCATTAAAAAACAAAGCAAAACACTACTCACCTCGCCCCATTCCCCCGCACATAGTTCCGGTCTGCAGTGTAAGTATTGAGGCTTCAGCACTGGAGGCATGATGTAATAACGTTGTCACGCCTGCAGTGCATGGAGTCTCAGACTCACCGGTGCACGCTGAATCTCTTAATCTGTACTGCGGATCACCATTCTGTTTAATGATTTCTACATCCTGAGATACTGCTGAAATTGTGATTATGTGGGAGGAGAGGGGCAGCGCCAAGCAATGCTGGCTATGGGTGGTACGCTCCTGCCTCCAAATTGTTCTTATACCTCCCCCAGCTGTTCTATACATTGAGGCTTTTACTGTACTAGTTATGAAGTTTAAGTCTGATATATCAGAGCTGGAACAACGGCAACTGATGTAGCAGAGATGGAACAGTTTGACTGATGTAACAGAGCTGGAACAGTGTGAAGTTATATAGCAGTGTTGACTGATGTAGACACAGCTGGAACAGCATTGATCAATGTAGCAGAGCTGGAATGGCATTCAGTGATGTAGCAGACAAGTCTGAGTGTCAGAGCTGGATCAGTAGCATTAGTGGACACCCCAGAACCAAATAGTCCCTGATCTGACAGGTTGAGATCACAGGAGCCTGTAGAATTGCTGCACAGGAACAGAGAGATTCTGCTGAAGGGGAAAGAGGATCCAGCACATGGCACAGGAGCCAAGAGGGGTAACAGGAGGACTCCCAATTGTTGCCATATTTGCACTATAATTTTCAACTTTCCTAACTAGTTTTGAAAATTACCAAGTAAGTGGGCATGATTTACTGGGGATGGGTGTCGTTGCTGTCTTTCTGACATACAAAGTTTAATAAGATGTCTATCTATACATGTAATCTTGTACACATGAAACATAGAGCAAAAACCAGTGGGAAATATAAGTTGCAGGGGCTGTTTGTGAGGGAGCACATCTGTAACACAGCTTTCCCACTGCATTAATGCAAAAGTGGAAGAATGAATAGGAAAATTACTCTGCTGATCTGGTATATAAAAACAAGGAGGGAAAAGGAATAAAGGTGAGGAGGAAAGACGTTCGAGACAAGTCTGGGGGGAGCAGAGTACATTAGTGTTGCACTGCTTATCTGCTATGGAAAGTGAGGAATACATTGGACATAACAAGTGAATGATGAAACAATCGTAGGCATGATGAAAGTCCAGCAGTTCTCCACCTGTGCGCAGCACTGAGGCTCCTGTAACACTGTGTGAGACTAGTTTCACACAACTGTATTTCTGGAAAAGACGGACAGCATTTAGACCAATGTTATTAAATGGGGCAGTGCAAATGAGCGTTTTTCTTCACGGACTGAATCTGTGTGTGAAAAAGTCGCGGCATGCACTAGTTTCTATCACATGTCGGATAAGACTCGTCTAATCAAGGCTATGTGTTCACAACCCCCTTCCCGCCTCCCCCCCCAGATAATCCGTATAGAATCTATTTTTTTTAGATACATTGAGATTCTGTCACACAGAAAACTGTAAATGACCTTGTACATTATTAATAGCTGCTGTGATACAAAAACGGATTGCACATGGATGACAAGTGAGGAAAAAAGTATCCTGGATGAAACTTTGATGATTTTTTTATACACTTGTCTGACCGTAGCGTTAGAAGTAGGCCAGTGTCACACTTGCAAGTGCAATGCAAGAAACTTGTGCATCAATACCCGGCACTGCCGCCAGCACTCAGGACCGGAGTGTTCAGCTGCATGTATTTCTATGCAGCTGAACACTCCGGACCTGAGTGCTGGCGGCAGATGCGAAAGACTTGAGCGAGTTTCTCACATAGTACTCACAAGTGTGACACCAGGATTAAGATAAGGCTTAGGAGACCATAATCCCACTTGCTATATTCTCCTGCCTGTCTGTAACTATGGACAGATTTGTCTCGACAACAGGCAGTGGACAGCAAGTTGCTCAGAAATAAGACAACTAGTGGCCGTGGCTTTAGAGTCATTTTTCACAACATTTTTGGTAATTAATGTTTGTTTCACTTTTGATAGTGTCTACATTGGTGACCTAACAAGAAAAAGTTTGTTGAAACGACAACCATTTAAGGGACCTAGATTGTCCAAAGTCATCAATCCCTGTCACGGTTTTATACTGGAATCTTATTTATCAGTATAATTTTATTAAATCATTCAATGTAATAAGGTCTCCTATTATTATAGGAGCATTTTCAGTCTTTTTCTACCACTTATGAACATATAAGTATTACAGGTCTTCCTACAATTGTTAGTGCCACCTTCCTTGCAGACTGCACAGTTCTCCTCTTCTGAAAATGTCACTTGATGGAGAAGCATTTCACCAGACCTGTCCACTTCAAAAAACAGCTTTCCAGCTTCATTTGAGGGTTTTCTCTGAATCTGACGAGGTTGATCTCCTCCCTCGAACTAAAGCTCTGTCCAATAATACTTACAAGGATAGACATACCGCATGTGAAGTCGGTGCGGCTGCACTGGGGTCCAGAGGTGGAGGGGGCCCCTGCAGGGTGGCTAATAATGATGGCAATCTGGCCTGTTTACCTGGCCCTGAGGCTCTGGGGGGCCCCTCACCAGATTGCCCTCATGTGCGTCCCTTAATATATAGTGTACTTACTTATAATGTATAACACAGTCCCTTAGTATATAGTGTACTCACATTATGTACTGTATCCTTAGTAGTGATGAGCGAGTGTACTCGTTGCTTGGGTTTTCCCGAGCACGCTCGGGTGACCTCTGAGTATTTATGACTGGAGATTTAGTTTTCATTGCGGCAGCTGAATGATTTACAGCTAGTAGCCTGCCTAAGTATATGTAGGCGTTGCCTGTTTGCTAGGGAATCCCCACATGTAATCAAGCAGACTAGTAGATGTAAATCATTCAGCTGCCAGGATGAAAACCAAATCTCCGAGCAGTCATAAATACTCGGAGGTCACCCGAGCGTGCTCGGAGAAAACCCGAGCAACGAGTACACTCGCTCATCACTAATCCTTAGCTACATAGTTTCCTTTTGTATGTATAACAGTGTCCCTTATTACGTATTCTCCGCTTTAGATATATATGATGCCGTGCCTTATGATATAGCTTCCTCTGCTGTTATGTACAGTGCTGTCTCTTACATAGTGTATTCTTATTATTTTTGTTATTCACAGCGCCCTGTTTTATTACATAGTCCACTCTCTTGTTAAATATAAAATGACTGCTGATGGGGGAGCCAGAGACCAGACTACCAGTCCATCAGCTCCTCTATTAGAAAAGAAGCTTTATAAGGGACGGCAATATACACTGTTCAAAAAAATAAAGGGAACACTTAAACAACAGAATATAACTCCAAGTAAATCAAACTTCTGTGAAATCAAACTGTCCACTTAGGAAGCAACACTGTTTGACAATCAATTTCACATGCTGTTGTGCAAATGGAATAGACAACAGATGGAAATTATTGCCAAAAATCAAGACACACTCAATAAAGGAGTGGTTCTGCAGGTGGCAACCACAGACCACATCTCAGTACCAATGCTTTCTGGCTGATGTTTTGGTCACTTTTGAATGTTGGTTGTGCTTTCACACTCGTGGTAGCATGAGATGGACTCTACAACCCACACAATTGGCTCAGGTAGTGCAGCTCATCCAGGATGGCACATCAATGTGAGCTGTGGCAAGAAGGTTTGCTGTGTCTGTCAGCGTAGTGTCCAGAGGCTGGAGGCGCTACCAGGAGACAGACCAGTACACAAGGAGATGTGGATAGGGCCATAGGAGGGCAACAACCCACAAGCAGGACCGCTACCTCAGCCTTTGTGCAAGGAGGAACAAGAGGAGCACTGCCAGAGCCCTACAAAATGACCTCCAGCAGGCCACAAATGTGCATGTGTCTGCATAAACGGTTAGAAACTGACTCCATGAGGATGGTCTGAGTGCCCGATGTCCACAGATGGGGGTTGTGTTCACAGCCCAATACTGTGCAGGACGATTGCAATTTGCCACAGAGCAACAGGATTGGAAAATTCGCCACTGGCTCCCTGTGCTCTTCACAGATGAAAGCAGGTTCACACTGAGAACATGTGGCAGACGTGACAGAGTCTGGAGACGCCGTGGAGAGCTATCTGCTGCTTGCAACATCCTTCAACATGACCTGTTTGGCAGTGGGTCAGTAATGGTGTGGGGTGGCATTTCTTTGGAGGGCCTCACAGCCCTCCATGTGCTCACCAGAGGTAGCCTGACTGCTATTAGGTACCGAGATGAGTTCCTCAGAGCCCTTGTGAGACTATATGCTGGTGCTGTTAGCCCTGGGTTTCTTCTAATGCAGGACAATGCCAGACCTCATGTGGCTGGAGTGTGTCAGCAGTTCCTGCAAGATGAAGGCATTGAAGCTATGGACTGGCCCGCCCGTTCCCCAGACCTGAATCCGATTGAACACATCTGGGAAATCATGTCTCGCACCATCCACCAACGTCACGTTGCACCACAGACTGTCCAGGAGTTGGTGAATGCTTTAGTCCAGGTCTGGAAGGAGATCCCTCAGGATACCATCTGCCGCCTCATCAGGAGCATGCCCAGGCATTGTAGGGAGGTCATACAGGCACATGGAGGCAACACACATAACTGAACATCATTTCCTTGTCTTGAGGCATTTCCACTGAAGTTGGATCAGCCTGTAATTTGATTTTCCACTTTGATTTTGAGCATCATTCCAAATCCAGACCTCTATGGGATATTCATTTTGATTTACATTGATCATTTTTATGTTTTATTGTTCTCAACACATTCCACTATGTAATGAATAAAGATTTGCAATTGAAAGATTTAATTCAGTGATATTTAGGATGTGGGACTTTAGTGTTCCCTTTATTTTTTTGAGCAGTGTACATAATAAAGAAGACAATGTAATATATATACATGTATATATGTACATGTATACATATATATACAGTACACATTTCTTGCACAGGGGCCCCAAGCAGTCAGTGTCCACTCCTGAATACTTACATATTAGTACCACAAAATCATGTCCTCAACACATCTGTTAAAATAAAGTTAGGTTGGACAACTCCTATAAGGAGGTAAAATTAATGGCAATTCCATTCTATTGGAAGCAATGGGGCTTTGTGCAATGCAAGGACACATGACAGTTTTCAAGAGCAAGGTTTTTTTTTACTTTAAGGACTTCCCTACTATGGTTGATAGAAGGGGTCCTGAAGAGGGGCTTCCATCTAATCTGTCCATATGCTACCAGACTTACAGTATATCTGAATCAAAAGTCCTCTTGAACTAAATCATCTCCCCGGTGTTCTGTTATTGTCATTTACTCTGGAATAAAAACTGAATTTCCAATATTCTAACGTCCCGTGGGCATCTGAGTCTCTGAGGCACATCTTGAAGGAGAAGGCAGCTGCTGGAAATAGCATCAGTGTCCGGCCATTCTCCTTTATTCCAGTACTGTCCTTACCCATGAACTCATCTCTCTTCTCCACGTATGTAGTGCGAGTTATATTTTGGCGATGAGACATTTTGATATCTGGTGCATTTCTGCAGGTTAGAATTTACTTCACTTGTGTACATTATTATCCTTTTTGGAAACATAAATCAAGTCTATTGGCTATGACACGTATTAAACTTGTAAAATGTTTTTTCAAAGTTTAAAACCAGAGAATTCTGTATGAGTTCATGAAGAAGGATGAGCCTCGAATTGTGTGCATGCCAGATCGCTCAAGAATTGGCATATGTATAGCAGGCATTGGCAAATTCTCCAGACATACAGCTCCTGCGAGCACTGCAGTGTAAAAGCACCCTGAGATCTGTCCGTCTGGACTTAAAGGGGATGTCCAGTGGAAATAAGTTATCACCTACCTAGAGGGTAGGAAAAAACGTATTGATTGGTGGGGATCTAACCACTTGACCCTGCACATTTTACTCCCATTAGAAGGGAGCGCCAGTGCTCGACCTTAGTAGAGAAAAGGAGCATAAACAATCCAGGGCTAACAAGCACATCACAAAAGTAAGAAGATTAATAATAATTAGAATACATTTTATTACCGGTATATAAAAAGTTCCCTCAACTTTCCAAACATGGAAAAATATGTATATAGAAAAAATAATGTGGATACAAACAAATTGAACATGAAAAACATTAAAAAAAATGTTAGCTGGTCATTAGCGCATACGAAAATAAAAACAATAGCAAAAATATAATATTTAACAAGTAGTAAATAGCTGCATACAAAGATTTACCAATTTAGCTTATCTCGGATCGAGTTATCTCGGGGAAAACAATGCGATCAGCAGTCCAAAATCGGACATACCGTATCTGACAGCCATCAGTCCTGACCATCACTTGGCCCATACACTTTAGACCTTCGATATCGGCGGTTTCAGACCGTATAAGTCTAAAGTGTATGGCCAGCATAATAGAGAGTCAATAACCAAATGTAAAGCAAGCAGATAAGGCAGACTGGGTCTAAATAAAAGTAACCTTCAGGAATCCTGAAAATAACACTAAAGTGCCATTACTGGTGCCATGCTAACATAATGTAAGCACTGGTGATTGCAAACACAGTCTGTGACTATGACGGGCGGAAACGACTTTGAAATGAAACTGTTCAGCAGGCGCTGCAATAGTGATGGTGGGATTCTTAAAATGAGCTATGCAACAATCCCAGGAAAATATGTCTCTAAACAGGAATAACAGGAACTCCTTATCTCAGGGCTATACACAGTCTCTGATATTAATCTGTTGCGTCACACTCGATAAACCTGCACTGTCAGTGGAACAGCACATTCTGCCCTAACTGAAAGGCTGGAGCTATCTCCTTTGAATCAACCATACACAAGAGCGCTCAACTCATGTGTTCTCCATGGTGAGAGAGGGATAGGCCACTGCTAAGAGCTTATCTCCCAAACAGCATTGAGATTCCAACTGCCCGATCCTTCACCTGTTACCATCTGGTGGGGTAGAGTCGAGAGGCACACATACACTTCAGATGACAATGCCAATCCTATCAAAATCAGTGCATTTGGACAGTTTTCATGTGATGTGTATGGAGGCCTTTAATTATGTAATTGGTCCACGAAGTGTCAACTGGATAAGTTCATTTTTTTCTGCCCCATTTGACTTTGGTGCACCCAGGTCTCAACTCTCAGAGAAATGTTACAAGACTCAATCCATCATGTAGTCTTGTAGAATTGTCACGGATCCCTTCTCTATGGTGTGACTTATTCGTCACGTGCCTGCTCTTACACGTGACTTGGGGTTGTGTGTTATGATCTGGTGGCATAGGAGCAGCATGAGACGGACTCTGGAGAAGGTGGTCCCTGTACTGACCGCAAACCCTGAACCTAGCAGCGCAACTAGAAGTAGCCGTGGGGGGTACCTAACACTACCTAGACCCCTCGGCACAGCCTAAGATCTAACTTCCCCTAAAGACAGAAACAGGAAACCTATCTTGCCTCAGAGAAAATCCCCAAAGGATAGATAGCCCCCCACAAATATTGACTGTGAGAGGAGAGGGAAATAACATACGCAGATATGAAATCAGATTTTAGCATAGGAGGCCATACTAGCCTCCTAGAAAGAATAGAACAGAGTACTATGCGGTCAGTATAAAAACACTAGAAAATATCCACCACAGAAAACGAATCACCACATCTGACTATAGACATGGGGGGTATATCTGCATCTCCAGAGAAATAGCTACGCTGCAAAAAATCCTTCACAGACTAAGCTGGACAAGACAAAAACATGAAAATGCACAGAACTATAAGGTCCACAGCAGGTGGACAGCAAAAACAAAGCCAGGACTTATCTTTGTAGAAAAGCACAGCAAACTGGAGAGACCAGCAGGGAAGTGAATCCTTCAAAAACAATGGACAACTGGCACTGACTAAAGGATCCTGCAAAGCTATATACCCCAGTCAGTTTTGCAATTAGTAGATACACCTGTCCACTCCTGCAGTCCAGGCACAACTGCATTACCTCTACAACCACCGGAGGGAGCCCAAAAGCTGAATTCACAACAGTTGTGCCTGCAAGGGTTAATCTATCTCCCCACTCTCAGTCCAGCATTCAACCTCTGTCCTATGCTGTAATGGGAGCATAAATCACACACCGACCCAGGGCACACACCCGCTCATACGCGCTGCCACCACTCATCGAATGGGCGATGAGTCCCGGAACTAACAATAATACTAATAAAAATTTGTCTCTCACTCATAATAGGCAGGTAACTGGTTCATGCAGCTTTACATGAACACCTGAGCCTTACACTATTGCTGGTCTGACTAACTAAAGCAATTGTTACCATCCACCTCTCGTGTCTCCCCCTTTTCCTCATAGTTTGTAAGCTTGCGAGCACGGCCCTCATTCCTCTTGGTATCTATTTTGAACTGTGATTTCTGTTATGCTGTAATGTCTATTGTCTGTACAAGTCCCCTCTATAATTTGTAAAGCACTGCGGAATATGTTGGCGCTATATAAATAAAATTATTATTATAGTCTAAGGGGTCAAATGTTGGAGAGTGACATGCCAGGGTAAGGAGACCTATAAGTCATGCAATGCTCCTCTGTGAAATTAAATATGTATATTGCCTGTGAAATTAAATATGTATATTGCCCTTTCAAAGAGGAAGAGGACTTAAACTCTAGCACCACCTATTGGAAGTAAAAATTGGAAGTCCATATTGAGCTTTTTAAAAGTCCCTTGCCTCATGACATTGAATAAATGCCAAATCAGAATCTCTATTTGCAGATACGAGTTTCGTGGATGTTTGCCCCTCCTTAGTGCAAAGCATGGGGCCCTAGTCAAAGGCCTCTTATACAACCAAATCAGATCTCTTGCTTTGCACTGAGGAGAGGCAGACTGTTATGATCCGGTGACCTTGGAGCCGCATGGAACTTTCTCTGGAGTTGGTGGCAACTATACTGACCGCAAATCCTGAACTTATCATTGCAACTAGAAGTAGCCGTGGGGTGTGCCTAACAAATCCTAGACACCTCGACACAGCCGGAGGTCTAAATACCCAGAGCAGAACCCCAAAGGATAGGCAGCCCCCCACAAATATTGACTGTGAGTAGTAGAGGAAAAGACACACGCAGGCAGGAAACAGGATTTGGCAAAATATCCACAGCAGAAAATACAAAAACTCCACCATCTAACTAAAGATGTGGAGCGTATATCTGCAACTCCAGAGAATCCAGCAAGACAGAGAAAAACACTGACTCAATCTAAGCTGGACAAGAGAAAACAAATAAATAGCACAGAATTATTAAGCACACAGCATGTGTGCCACAGAAACAAAAAACAGGCACTTATCTTTGCTGAAATGGCAGCAAGGCTGGAGCAACCAGACAGAGATCCAAAACCTCCCAGAACCATGGACAACTGGCAAGGACTAATGAATCCTGCACACCTAAATATCCCAGTCAGAACTGCAATCAGCAGATACACCTGGCCAGGACTGCGACTCAGGGACAACTGCATTCCCACCTTCAACCACTGTAGGGAACCCAAAAGCAGAATTCACAACAGCAGACATCCTAAAACACATCTCTGCAAATAGAGATTCTGTTTTAGCTTTTATTATCAGTCATATAACAAGGCTTGTTATTGACTAGATAATGACTTTTAGGATTGCTGCTTCCAATAGGTGGAACTAGAGTTCAAGTCCTCTTCCTGTCTGATGAGGCAATTTGCATAGCGATGTTGTAGAAATGGCAATGAATTTTTTCTGGAATGCATCCTTTGTAGCACTAAATGTGGATAGGGAGACAATTTGTCTTCTTGCTGACTCTTCTCTCACTCAGCCATTAACTCTTCTTCCCTGCAATCTGCAAATGATTCCAGCTCATTCTCTGGTGCACCAACTGCACACAGGACCAGAGTGCCAGCTACTCACTGGAGGACCATACTGAGCTCTGCCTGCTTCCAGTTCTTTCTCCAAAGCTTCCCCCAAAACATTGCTCAAGTATGTCCTTCTCAACTATACAATTTCTATGTGCTACACCTTCAGTTGCCGTCTTGTATGTTGCATAATTTCCCACTGTTGCTGGTAGTTTACCAAAGTTGGGCTTTTGTGACTGATAAACTAGAAAGAAATCTTCATCAATGGTAATCCTGTTTTCTGATGCTAGGTTCACATTAGCGTTTATGTGTGCAGTGTATCATCTGCATGCGCAAACGCATGCCAAAACGCATACAAAAGCATGCTTACCCCTGCTCATCATCTTGCAAATGACGCAAACAAAACGCTGCATGTGCATTTTTTATGTGCATGGTGGAGGTGGTGACATCATTTTCTGGACATGCGCAGTCTAAAATATGCATGCGTATCGAACACATGCGTATGCATGTTCTTGCGTACCAATGCGTTCCCATAGACAGTAATGCGTTTTTTTACACAATCATCTGCATTCGGATGATTGTGTAATATTTGTCGCCTCAAAAAATGCAACATGCTGCGTTCGACGGACACGGCCGCACACCGCGAAATGACGCATACGGACGCATGACGCATGTGGATGTATGCGGATCATACCCTGCACACAGAAACGCTAATGTGAACCCGGCCTTACATATTATTTTAGTGTAAGAGACCCTTCTTCCTATCCTAGTTCTATTTTTTGGGGGACTGCTGTCTCTTCAAGTTTTCAGATAAGCCGATGGGTCCTCTATTGGCCAACTTGTAAATGTACAAGCCTTCAACTTGTTTTGGTGAACAGTTTGAATAGCCCCTCGAACTTCCTAAGGTTTTTGCATGAATACAAGTAGACGTACTGGCTTGTTGATCTACTTCATAGACAGCCGATTCTCCATTTCCATTGTCATTTTACACCTCTCTCACAGATCTGTTGAACGCATTGGCGCAGATTCTCAATTGCAATAGCTGCACTTTTGATATTTGATCTTTCGAATTGCCTTGACAGAAGGGCGCTGAGATGTTGAGCCAAGTTTAGCACTTTTCTCTTGTATGCCGCCACCCTTGTCAGCATTGTCCATTCTTCATCTGCTCTGATAGTTGGCATTCTTATGCGGGGATGGCAATTTCCATTTCTTCTGGACATCAGCAGGAAGGATAAGTAACACATGACAGTGGATTGTGTTATACTCACATACTAGTCCATATACATAATCTGATCACCTTATTTTGTTTCCCGGTGCTTATCTGCAGTAGTTTTTGGTTCAGATGCCTCACAACTGCCTTGTGGATGGTAATATGTCTGGTAGAGCCAACACAACTCTTCATTCAATCTTCATTGTCTCTTCTTTCGAAGCAGACCATATGAGGAACACCAATATGGAAAAATAAAATTCTTTCACCCAGCTTAGCCTGGAGACTGTACTCTTTGATCCCATGTTAGTACTGTCACTGCATACGTGGCAAAATGGTCAATGATGACTACATTTTGCCGTGCAGAGATTCTTCCACTGTGATGTCCATCAGCACATATTCTACAACTTTATCTCAATCTTGACAAATTCTTACATTTCCTACAAACAGAATATAGCTGGCCCGAAGTGTCCTTTATTCTTATGCATGCAAATCTGATCTTTTTTCGCTTATTAGTAGAAACTGGCTATGTGTTTTATAGAATGGAGTGCAATTTAGAGGACATTGAGTGCTTCTAATCAACTCACCTAATGCACTTTTTAACACTTTTGTTTAGACTGATGTTGCCGATCCTGGGCGATTAGTTGTTGCAGCTGGGCAAAAGTGGATCTTCAGTCCTATAATTGTCGTAGGCCAAGGTTCAGTTGTAAGATCGCTTCTTTTATTTGTTTTGATTAGAAGTTTTCAGGCTCAGACCAAGTTCGCATGTACTAAAAATATAATATCAATAACATAGAACCTCATCGAAATTCCGTAACACCTGAAAGACACAAGTCTATCTCGTGTGAGACCGCTGCCATATCCTTGACTTGAAATTGTATATAGTTGTGAGACTGTTACTTGTTTTCCTTGGAGGCCGCAGGGCCAATGAGAAAATGAAGTGTATTCTAATTGAGAATGTGGAACCACAAACTTGAGTGCCATGTAAATACATTTAGGTTTTAGGAAATGACAAGTTTATTGTGCAAGAACTCTTCAGAAAAGTTATGATTGCTGCAAATGTTTACCCTGTGTCTGCCTGCCCTAGTGGCTGTGTCATCCTGCTTCCTGCGCTGCAGATCCACAAAACATTAACTCCTTTGTGACATATGATTATGGTGCTGGCATTATGTACTTAGTGGGCAGCTATCTCGACCAACTCTCCCATACTGGAGCGCTTGTTCGGGTGAGCTCTCCCGTGTTCTCGATGAGAGAGCCACCACTAGACATGTCTGACGGCTTCTTATCTCCGGTAGAAAAAAAAGAATCGACAGTCCGAACTTCGATATCCTTAACTCCCTCAATGGACCCAATGGTCCAGACCCCTTAAACATTAGAGTGTCGATATCGGCAAGTTCGGCCAACATTACTCTATAGTATAAGAGAGGCTTTAGAATAACCCTTCATTACTCACCGATCCAGCACTATTGCTCCTTTACAAGCAGCCAACATAGCATCAGTAGTTGCATCCTATCTGCCAGATATTTCTTATAAAAATTAGGAAATTCTGGTGCTCTGCAGACTTAGTAATTTTACGCTTCTATCGGCTCTTCTGAAATGTGGATAGGAAAGTGACCGTGGTGAGCCTGATGCCAAATTTAGGAATTACGGACAAAAAGGTTCCATTTCCACTCAATGGTAGAGAATGTCATAAAGTGCAGAAAGTTCTTCCGTAATCCTGTGTCACGCACCATATTAGTTGTTTTATTTCTCTTTTCTATGTCTCCTTTAGTTTGTTCCCTGTTTCCAACCCTTCTTAATAACTCTTTCATCTTAGATCTTGAAAATTGTGAACTGATTCACACATGGCTACTCAATACTATTTAGTTTTAAAAATTGAGTTAGAGTAATAGTTGCCAGAGGCGTAACGTGCTTGCAGAGGGTGCGACCGGGCCCATTCTGGAGTGGAGCCCGCCAATGCCAGAGCCTTCTTGAGTTGGATTTGCTTCCAAGGACGTAGATTCAGCTGAAGTGTATTGCAGCGCAGAGACAGTATGGCTCCCAGTGCTGCCATACACGCCGCTGGCCAATCAGAGGCCGGCAGTTGACATAGGCATACTTGTCATTGGTGTCACATGGCAGTGACGTCATGTGTCGCCATAACAGGCATGCCAATGTCAGCGGCCGGCCTCTGCACTTGCTACAGAAGAGGACGCCGCACCTCGAGAGAGCGGAGGAAGGTGAATAGACTGTTATTTTTGTTCGTTTGGTTTTTTTTATACGAGGCGGAATGGGGAACACATATACCAGAAAGGGATCCAGGATGGGTGACATATACCAGAATGGGAGATATACAGTGGGGCAAAAAAGTATTTAGTCAGTCAGCAATAGTGCAAGTTCCACCACTTAAAAAGATGAGAGGCGTCTGTAATTTACATCATAGGTAGACCTCAACTATAGGAGACAAACTGAGAAAAAAAAATCCAGAAAATCACATAGTCTGTTTTTTTTTAACAATTTATTTGCATATTATGGTGGAAAATAAGTATTTGGTCAGAAACAAACAATCAAGATTTCTGGCTCTCACAGACCTGTAACTTCTTCTTTAAGAGTCTCCTCTTTCCTCCACTCATTACCTGTAGTAATGGCACCTGTTTAAACTTGTTATCAGTATAAAAAGACACCTGTGCACACCCTCAAACAGTGTGACTCCAAACTCCACTATGGTGAAGACCAAAGAGCTGTCAAAGGACACCAGAGACAAAATTGTAGCCCTGCACCAGGCTGGGAAGACTGAATCTGCAATAGCCAACCAGCTTGGAGTGAAGAAATCAACAGTGGGAACAATAATTAGAAAATGGAAGACATACAAGACCACTGATAATCTCCCTCGATCTGGGGCTCCACGCAAAATCCCACCCCGTGGGGTCAGAATGATCACAAGAACGGTGAGCAAAAATCCCAGAACCACGTGGGGGGACCTAGTGAATGAACTGCAGAGAGCTGGGACCAATGTAACAAGGCCTACCATAAGTAACACACTACGCCACCATGGTCTCAGATCCTGCAGTGCCAGACGTGTCCCACTGCTTAAGCCAGTACATGTCCCGGCACGTCTGAAGTTTGCTAGAGAGCATTTGGATGATCCAGAGGAGTTTTGGGAGAATGTCCTATGGTCTGATGAAACCAAACTGGAACTGTTTGGTAGAAACACAACTTGTCGTGTTTGGAGGAAAAAGAATACTGAGTTGCATCCATCAAACACCATACCTACTGTAAACCATGGTGGTGGAAACATCATGCTTTGGGGCTGTTTCTCTGCAAAGGGGCCAGGACGACTGATCCGGGTACATGAAAGAATGAATGGGGCCATGTATCGTGAGATTTTGAGTGCAAACCTCCTTCCATCAGCAAGGGCATTGAAGATGAAACGTGGCTGGGTCTTTCAACATGACAATGATCCAAAGCACACCGCCAGGGCAACGAAGGAGTGGCTTCATAAGAAGCATTTCAAGGTCCTGGAGTGGCCTAGCCAGTCTCCAGATCTCAACCCTATAGAAAACCTTTGGAGGGAGTTGAAAGTCCGTGTTGCCAAGCGAAAAGCCAAAAACATCACTGCTCTAGAGGAGA
The DNA here is from genome assembly GCF_032444005.1 of Ranitomeya imitator. Taxonomy (NCBI): domain Eukaryota; kingdom Metazoa; phylum Chordata; class Amphibia; order Anura; family Dendrobatidae; genus Ranitomeya; species Ranitomeya imitator. The sequence goes on from NC_091282.1 coordinate 665,246,180, forward strand.
TCTGCATGGAGGAATGGGCCAACATACTAACAACAGTGTGTGGCAACCTTGTGAAGACTTACAGAAAACGTTTGACCTCTGTCATTGCCAACAAAGGATATATTACAAAGTATTGAGATGAAATTTTGTTTCTGACCAAATACTTATTTTCCACCATAATATGCAAATAAATTGTTAAAAAAACAGACAATGTGATTTTCTGGATTTTTTTTTCTCAGTTTGTCTCCCATAGTTGAGGTCTACCTATGATGTAAATTACAGACGCCTCTCATCTTTTTAAGTGGTGGAACTTGCACTATAGCTGACTGACTAAATACTTTTTTTGCCCCACTGTATACTAAGAAGGGGGACATATATACCAGGATGGGAGATATATACTAAGAAGGGGGACATATATACCAGGATGGGAGACATATATACCAGGAAGGGGGAGATATATATCAGGAAGGGGGACATATATATCAGGATGGGAGACATACTGTATATACCAGGAAGGGGGACATATATACCAGGATGGGAGACATACTGTATATACCAGGAAGGGGGACATATATACCAGGATGGGAGACATACTGTATATACCAGGAAGGGGACATATATACCAGGAAGGGGGACATATATACCAGGATGGGAGACATACATACTAAGAAGGGGGACATATATACCAGGATGAGAGATATATACTAAGAAGGGGGACATATATACCAGGATGGGAGACATATATACCAGGATGGGAGACATATATAGTAAGAAGGGGGACATATATACCAGGATGGGAGACATATACCAGGATGGGAGACATATATACTAAGAAGGGGGACATATATACCTGGATGGGAGACATATACCAGGATGGGAGACATACTGTATATTCTAAGAAGGGGGACATATATACCAGGATGGGAGATATATACTAAGAAGGGGGACATATATACCAGGATGGGAGACATATATACCAGGATAGGAGACATATATACTAAGAAGGGGGACATATATACCAGGATGGGAGATATATACTAAGAAGGGGGACATATATACCAGGATGGGAGACATATATACCAGGAAGGGGGACATATATATCAGGAAGGGGGACATATATATCAGGATGGGAGACATACTGTATATACCAGGAAGGGGGACATATATACCAGGATGGGAGACATACTGTATATACCAGGAAGGGGACATATATACCAGGAAGGGGGACATATATACCAGGATGGGAGACATATATACTAAGAAGGGGGACATATATACCAGGATGAGAGATATATACTAAGAAGGGGGACATATATACCAGGATGGGAGACATATATACCAGGATGGGAGACATATATAGTAAGAAGGGGGACATATATACCAGGATGGGAGACATATACCAGGATGGGAGACATATATACTAAGGAGGGGGACATATATACCAGGATGGGAGACATATACCAGGATGGGAGACATACTGTATATTCTAAGAAGGGGGACATATATACCAGGATGGGAGATATATACTAAGAAGGGGGACATATATACCAGGATGGGAGACATATATACCAGGATAGGAGACATATATACTAAGAAGGGGGACATATATACCAGGATGGGAGATATATACTAAGAAGGGGGACATATATACCAGGATGGGAGACATATATACCAAAAAGGGGGACATATATATCAGGAAGGGGGACATATATATCAGGATGGGAGACATACTGTATATACCAGGAAGGGGGACGTATATACCAGGATGGGAGACATACTGTATATACCAGGAAGGGGGACATATATACCAGGATGGGAGACATACTGTATATACCAGGAAGGGGACATATATACCAGGAAGGGGGACATATATACCAGGATGGGAGACATATATACTAAGAAGGGGGACATATATACCAGGATGAGAGATATATACTAAGAAGGGGGACATATATACCAGGATGGGAGACATATATACCAGGATGGGAGACATATATAGTAAGAAGGGAGACATATATACCAGGATGGGAGACATATACCAGGATGGGAGACATATATACTAAGAAGGGGGACATATATACCAGGATGGGAGACATATACCAGGATGGGAGACATACTGTATATTCTAAGAAGGGGGACATATATACCAGGATGGGAGATATATACTAAGAAGGGGGACATACCGTATTTTTTGGACTACAAGATGCACTATTTCCCCCCCAAAAAAGGGGGGAAAATGGGGGGTGCGTCTAATAGTCGCAATGCAGGCTTACCGTGGCGGCAGAGGTGCGGCGGCAGAGGTGCGGCGGCAGAGGTGCGGCAGCAGAGGAGGCGCAGTAAGCGGGTCCCTTTCTCCTGTGAGGTGATGCAGCAGCCCGGTAAGCAGCAGAGCCGGGTGAATCCTGTTGTTATCGGTGATGGCGGCCATTTTCCTGAGGCCGCGCGTGCGCAGATGGAGCGCTCTGCTTCCCTTCAGGAAAATGGCAGCCGCGATCTCCATCTGCGCACGCGCGGCCTCCCGTGGCCATTTTCCTGAAGCCCTGGGAAGCAGAGCGCTTCATCTGCACACGCGCGGCCTCAGGAAGATGGCCGCCCCCACCGATAACAACAGGATTCACCCGGCTCTGCTGCTTACAGGGCTGCTGCATCATCTCACCGGAGAAAGGGACCCCTCTCACGCCATACCTCTCACTGCGCCTCCTCATCCCAGCACTTCCTCATCCCAGCACGTCCTCATCCCAGCACCTCCTCACGTCTGCTGACACCATGCCTCCTGTGACCCTGCTCTGCCACCGCCAGCCCTCAGGTAAGATACTGTAAATTCGGACAATAAGACGGACCCCCATCTTATAAAAAAAATCTTTTTTTCTGCAATTTTCACCCCAAATTTGGGGTGCGCCTTATGGTCCAGTGCGTCTTATAGTCCAAAAAATATAGTATATACCAGGATGGGAGACATATATACCAGGAAGGGGGACATACTGTATATACCAGGATGGCAGACATACTGTATATACCAGGAAGGGAGACATATATACCAGGATGGGAGACATACTGTATATACCAGGAAGGGGGACATATATACCAGGAAGGGGGATATATACCAGGATGGGAGACATATATACTAAGAAGGGGGACATATATACCAGGATGGGAGACATATACCAGGATGGGAGACATATATACTAAGAAGGGGGACATATATACCAGGATGGGAGACATATACCAGGATGGGAGACATACTGTATATACCAGGAAGGGGGACATATATACCAGGATGGGAGACATATATACTAAGAAGGGGGACATATATACCAGGATGGGAGACATATACCAGGATGGGAGACATATACCAGGATGGGAGACATATATACTAAGAAGGGGGACATATATACCAGGATGGGATATATATACTAAGAAGGGGGACATATATACCAGGATGGGAGACATATATACCAGGAAGGGGGACATATATACCAGGATGGGAGACATACTGTATATACCAAGAAGGGAGACATATATACCAGGATGGGAGACATACTGTATATACCAGGAAGGGGGACATATATACCAGGAAGGGGGACATATATACCAGCAAGGGGGACATATATACCAGGAAGGGGGACATATATACCAGGATGGGAGACATACTGTATTTACCAGGAAGGGAGATATATACCATGATGGGAGACATACTGTATATACCAGGAAGGGGGACATATATACCAGGATGGGAGACATATATACCAGGAAGGGGGACATATATACCAGGAAGGGGGACATATATACCAGGATGGGAGACATATATACCAGGATGTGAGACATACTGTATATACCAGGAAGGTTGACATATATACCAGGATGGGAGACATACTGTATATACCAGGAAAGGGGACATATATACCAGGAAGGGGACATGTATACCAGGATGGGAGACATATATAATAAGAAGGGGGACATATATACCAGGATGGGAGATATATACTAAGAAGGGGGCACATATACCAGGATGGGAGACATATATACCAGGAAGGGGGACATATATACCAGGAAGGGGGACATATATACCAGGATGGGAGACATATACAAGGATGTGAATCATATATACTAAGAAGGGGGACATATATACCAGGATAGGAGATATATACTAAGAAGGGGGACATATATACCAGGATGGGAGACATATATACCAGGAAGGGGGACATATATACCAGGAAGGGGGACATATATACCAGGATGGGAGACATACTGTATATACCAGGAAGGGAGACATATATACCAGGATGGGAGACATACTGTATATACCAGGAAGGGGGACATATATACCAGGATGGGAGACATACATACTAAGAAGGGGGACATTTATACCAGGATGGGAGATATATACTAAGAAGGGGGACATATATACCAGGATGGGAGACATATATTCCAGAAAGGGGACATATATACCAGGAAGGGGGACATATATACCAGGATGGAAGACATATATACCAGGAAGGGGGACATGTATACCAGGATGGGAGACATATACCAGGATGGGAATCATATATACTAAGAAGGGGGACATATATACCAGGATGGGAGATATATACTAAGAAGGGGAACATATATACCAGGATGGGAGACATAGATACCAGGAAGGGGGACATATATACCAGGAAGGGGGACATATATACCAGGATGGGAGACATACTGTATATACCAGGAAGGGAGATATATACCATGATGGGAGACATATTGTATATACCAGGAAGGGAGACATATATACCAGGATGGGAGACATACTGTATATACTAGGAAGGGGGACATATATACCAGGAAGGGGGACATATATACCAGGATGGGAGACATACATACTAAGAAGGGGGACATTTATACCAGGATGGGAGATATATACTAAGAAGGGGGACATATATACCAGGATGGGAGACATATATTCCAGAAAGGGGACATATATACCAGGAAGGGGGACATATATACCAGGATGGAAGACATATATACCAGGAAGGGGGACATGTATACCAGGATGGGAGACATATACCAGGATGGGAATCATATATACTAAGAAGGGGGACATATATACCAGGATGGGAGATATATACTAAGAAGGGGAACATATATACCAGGATGGGAGACATAGATACCAGGAAGGGGGACATATATACCAGGAAGGGGGACATATATACCAGGATGGGAGACATACTGTATATACCAGGAAGGGAGATATATACCATGATGGGAGACATACTGTATATACCAGGAAGGGGGACATATATACCAGGATGGGAGACATATATACCAGGAAGGGGGACATATATACCAGGAAGGGGGACATATATACCAGGATGGGAGACATATATACCAGGATGTGAGACATACTGTATATACCAGGAAGGTTGACATATATACCAGGATGGGAGACATACTGTATATACCAGGAAGGGGGACATATATACCAGGAAGGGGACATATAGACCAGGATGGGAGACATATATAATAAGAAGGGGGACATATATACCAGGATGGGCGATATATACTAAGAAGGGGGCATATATACCAGGATGGGAGACATATATACCAGGAAGGGGGGACATATATACCAGGAAGGGGGACATATATACCAGGATGGGAGACATATACCAGGATGGGAATCATATATACTAAGAAGGGGGACATATATGCCAGGATAGGAGATATATACTAAGAAGGGGGACATATATACCAGGATGGGAGACATATATACCAGGAAGGGGGACGTATATACCAGGATGGGAGACATACTGTATATACCAGGATGGGAGACATATACCAGGATGGGAATCATATATACTAAGAAGGGGGACATATATACCAGGATGGGAGATATATACTAAGAAGGGGGACATATATACCAGGATGGGAGACATATATACCAGGAAGGGGGACATATATACCAGGATGGGAGACATACTGTATATACCAAGAAGGGAGACATATATACCAGGATGGGAGACATACTGTATATACCAGGAAGGGGGACATATATACCAGGAAGGGGGACATATATACCAGCAAGGGGGACATATATACCAGGAAGGGGGACATATATACCAGGATGGGAGACATACTGTATTTACCAGGAAGGGAGATATATACCATGATGGGAGACATACTGCATATACCAGGAAGGGGGACATATATACCAGGATGGGAGACATATATACCAGGAAGGGGGACATATATACCAGGAAGGGGGACATATATACCAGGATGGGAGACATATATACCAGGATGTGAGACATACTGTATATACCAGGAAGGTTGACATATATACCAGGATGGGAGACATACTGTATATACCAGGAAGGGGGACATATATACCAGGAAGGGGACATATATACCAGGATGGGAGACATATATAATAAGAAGGGGGACATATATACCAGGATGGGAGATATATACTAAGAAGGGGGCACATATACCAGGATGGGAGACATATATACCAGGAAGGGGGACATATATACCAGGAAGGGGGACATATATACCAGGATGGGAGACATATACAAGGATGTGAATCATATATACTAAGAAGGGGGACATATATACCAGGATAGGAGATATATACTAAGAAGGGGGACATATATACCAGGATGGGAGACATATATACCAGGAAGGGGGACATATATACCAGGAAGGGGGACATATATACCAGGATGGGAGACATACTGTATATACCAGGAAGGGAGACATATATACCAGGATAGGAGACATACTGTATATACCAGGAAGGGGGACATATATACCAGGAAGGGGGACATATATACCAGGATGGGAGACATACATACTAAGAAGGGGGACATTTATACCAGGATGGGAGATATATACTAAGAAGGGGGACATATATACCAGGATGGGAGACATATATTCCAGAAAGGGGACATATATACCAGGAAGGGGGACATATATACCAGGATGGAAGACATATATACCAGGAAGGGGGACATGTATACCAGGATGGGAGACATATACCAGGATGGGAATCATATATACTAAGAAGGGGGACATATATACCAGGATGGGAGACATAGATACCAGGAAGGGGGACATATATACCAGGAAGGGGGACATATATACCAGGATGGGAGACATACTGTATATACCAGGAAGGGAGATATATACCATGATGGGAGACATACTGTATATACCAGGAAGGGGGACATATATACCAGGATGGGAGACATATATACCAGGAAGGGGGACATATATACCAGGAAGGGGGACATATATACCAGGATGGGAGACATATATACCAGGATGTGAGACATACTGTATATACCAGGAAGGTTGACATATATACCAGGATGGGAGACATACTGTATATACCAGGAAGGGGGACATATATACCAGGAAGGGGACATATAGACCAGGATGGGAGACATATATAATAAGAAGGGGGACATATATACCAGGATGGGCGATATATACTAAGAAGGGGGCATATATACCAGGATGGGAGACATATATACCAGGAAGGGGGACATATATACCAGGAAGGGGGACATATATACCAGGATGGGAGACATATACCAGGATGGGAATCATATATACTAAGAAGGGGGACATATATACCAGGATAGGAGATATATACTAAGAAGGGGGACATATATACCAGGATGGGAGACATATATACCAGGAAGGGGGACGTATATACCAGGATGGGAGACATACTGTATATACCAGGAAGGGAGACATATATACCAGGATGGGAGACATACTGTATATACCAGGAAGGGGGACATATATACCAGGAAGGGGGACATATATACCAGGAAGGGGGACATATATACCAGGATGGGAGACATACATACTAAGAAGGGGGACATTTATACCAGGATGGGAGATATATACTAAGAAGGGGGACATATATACCAGGATGGGAGACATATATACCAGAAAGGGGACATATATACCAGGAAGGGGGACATATATACCAGGATGGGAATCATATATACTAAGAAGGGGGACATACAGTTAGGGCCAGAAATATTTGGACAATGACACAATTTTCGCGAGTTGGGCTCTGCATGCCACCACATTGGATTTGAAATGAAACCTCTACAACAAAATTCAAGTGCAGATTGTAACGTTTAATTTGAAGGGTTGAACAAAAATATCTGATAGAAAATGTAGGAATTGTACACATTTCTTTACAAACACTCCACATTTTAGGAGGTCAAAAGTAATTGGACAAATAAACATAACCCAAACAAAATATTTTTATTTTCAATATTTTGTTGCAAATCCTTTGGAAGCAATCACTGCCTTAAGTCTGGAACCCATGGACATCACCAAACGCTGGGTTTCCTCCTTCTTAATGCTTTGCCAGGCCTTTACAGCCGCAGCCTTCAGGTCTTGCTTGTTTGTGGGTCTTTCCGTCTTAAGTCTGGATTTGAGCAAGTGAAATGCATGCTCAATTGGGTTTAGATCTGGAGATTGACTTGGCCATTGCAGAATGTTCCACTTTTTGGCACTCATGAACTCCTGGGTAGCTTTGGCTGTATGCTTGGGGTCATTGTCCATCTGTACTATGAAGCGCCGTCCAATCAACTTTGCAGCATTTGGCTGAATCTGGGCTGAAAGTATATCCCGGTACACTTCAGAATTCATCCGGCTACTCTTGTCTGCTCTTATGTCATCAATAAACACAAGTGACCCAGTGCCATTGAAAGCCATGCATGCCCATGCCATCACGTTGCCTCCACCATGTTTTACAGAGGATGTGGTGTGCCTTGGATCATGTGCCGTTCCCTTTCTTCTCCAAACTTTTTTCTTCCCATCATTCTGGTACAGGTTGATCTTTGTCTCATCTGTCCATAGAATACTTTTCCAGAACTGAGCTGGCTTCTTGAGGTGTTTTTCTGCAAATTTAACTCTGGCCTGTCTATTTTTGGTATTGATGAATGGTTTGCATCTAGATGTGAACCCTTTGTATTTACTGTCATGGAGTCTTCTCTTTACTGTTGACTTAGAGACAGATACACCTACTTCACTGAGAGTGTTCTGGACTTCAGTTGATGTTGTGAACGGGTTCTTCTTCACCAAATTAAGTATGCGGCGATCATCCACCACTGTTGTCATCCGTGGACGCCCAGGCCTTTTTGAGTTCCCAAGCTCACCAGTCAATTCCTTTTTTCTCAGAATGTACCCAACTGTTGATTTTGCTACTCCAAGCATGTCTGCTATCTCTCTGATGGATTTTTTCTTTTTTTTCAGCCTCAGGATGTTCTGCTTCACCTCAATTGAGAGTTCCTTTGACCGCATGTTGTCTGCTCACAGCAACAGCTTCCAAATGCAAAACCACACACCTGGAATCCACCCCTGACCTTTTAACTACTTCATTGATTACAGGTTAACGAGGGAGACGCCTTCAGAGTTAATTGCAGCCCTTAGAGTCCATTGTCCAATTACTTTTGGTCCCTTGAAAAAGAGGACGCTATGCATTACAGAGCTATGATTCCTAAACCCTTTCTCCGATTTGGATGTGGAAACTATCATATTGCAGCTGGGAGTGTGCACTTTCAGCCCATATTATATATATAATTGTATTTCTGAACATGTTTTTGTAAACAACTAAAATAACAAAACTTGTGTCACTGTCCAAATATTTCTGGCCCTAACTGTATATACCAGGATGGGAGATATATACTAAGAAGGGGGACATATATACCAGGATGGGAGACATATATACCAGGAAGGGGGACATATATACTAGGATGGGAGACATACTGTATATACCAGGAAGGGAGATATATATACCATGATGGGAGACATACTGTATATACCAGGAAGGGGGACATATATACCAGAATGGGAGACATATATACCAGGAAGGGGGACATATATACCAGGAAGGGGGACATATATACCAGGATGGGAGACATACTGTATATACCAGGAAGGGAGATATATATACCAGGATGGGAGACATACTGTATATACCAGGAAGGGGGACATATATACCAGGAAGGGGGACATATATACCAGGAAGGGGGACATATATACCAGGATGGGAGACATACATACTAAGAAGGGGAACATTTATACCAGGATGGGAGATATATACTAAGAAGGGGGACATATATACCAGGATGGGAGACATATATACCAGAAAGGGGGACATATATACCAGGAAGGGGGACATATATACCAGGATGGGAGACATATATACCAGGAATGGGGACATATATACAAGAAAGGGGGACATATATACCAGGATGGGAAACATACTGTATATTTCCAGGAAGGGGGACATATATACCAGGATGGGAGACATATATACCAGGAATGGGGACATATATACAAGAAAGGGGGACATATATACCAGGATGGGAAACATACTGTATATTTCCAGGAAGGGGGACATATATACCAGGATGGTATACCAGGATGGGAGACAGAGGGCGCTGTCATTCCGGACTCACCTGCATAGGAGCAATCCAAGCTCCCATCACCATAAAGCCCTGATACATGTAGGTGAAACAGAAAAACCAGAACCCTCGGAACAACCCAGCCAAACCCAACCGGACCAGAACACCAATCACAACAACCTGACAAAAGCCGGAATTAGGAAGATGGCAGACGAAGGCCAGGAGAGGTATGTCAGTGACTGGAAGAATGATATCATCAGCTCACAGAAACTGACCATGTACCGGAGCCTACAGAGAGACTACAGACTGGCCCCATATCTGGAGAAACTCCCGGACCCCAGAGATCGCAAGATCCTGAGCCGATATAGACTCAGTGCCCACAGTCTGGCCATCGAATGTGGCCGACACAGGCAGAGCTACAAGCCCAGGGAGGAAAGACTGTGCCAACACTGTGACCAGGAGGCCATAGAGGACGAAACCCACTTCCTGCTACACTGCTCCAAATACTCAGCAGTGAGGGACACTCACTTCAGGAGACTCTCACATCTCTTCCCAGACTTCATCACCATGAAGGAGGAAGAGAAAACATATATCCTGCTGGGAGTAGAAGAGAGAGCAGTGGAGATAGCAGCGCGGTATGTGAGCGAATGTCATAGACTGCGAGAAAGAGAACTATGATGCCATGGACTATAGCCCCCACAATGGATCTGCCCCATCCACCTCCCCTATGCCATGGACTATAGCCCCCACAATGGATCTGCCCCCATCCACCTCCCCTATTCCATGGACTATAGCCCCCACCCTGGATCTGCCCCATTCACCTGCCCTATGCCATGGACTATAACCCCCACAATGGATCTGCCCCATCCACCTCCCCTATGCCATGGACTATAGCCCCCACCCTGGATCTGCCCCCATCCACCTCCCCTATGCCATGGACTATAGCCCCCACAATGGATCTGCCCCCATCCACCTTCCCTACAGCTCCTACCCTACATCCCCACAGTCCCTATCCCTATTGCCTTTATACACTTGCTTTGGCAAAAAAAATAAATACTTAGAAGGTGGACATATATACCAGGAAGGGGCCCAAGATTCCAAAAAGGGGGATATATATACCAGGATGGGAGACATATACAATGGGGAATCAAATGTAAGTATTTGATACACTGCTGATTTTGCAAGTTTTGACACCTAGAAAGAATGGAGAGGTCTGCAATTTCTATCGTAGGTACATTTCACCTGTGAGAAACAGAATCTAAAAATAAGAATCAGAAAACCACATTATATCATTTTTAAATACTTATATTGCATTTTATTGCATGAAATAAGTATTTGATCACCTACCAACCAGCAAGAATTCTGTCTCTCACAGACCTGTTTGTTTTTATTTCAGAAGCCTCCTACTCTGCACTCATTACCTGTATTAATTGCACCTGTTTGAACTTGTTACTTGTAGAAAAAGACACCTGTCCACACACTCAATCACACTCCAACCTCTCCACCATGCCCAACACCAAAGCGCTGCCTAAAGACACTAAGGACAAAATTGTAGACCATAGGCAAGCAGCTTGGTGAGAAGGCAACAACAATTATTAGAAAATGAAAGAAACACAAGATGACTGTCAATCTTCCTTGGTTTGGGGCTCCATACAAGATCTCGCCTTGTGGGGTAAGGATGATTCTGAGAAAGGTCAGGAATCAGTCCAGAACTACATGAGAGGATCTGGTCAATGACCTGAAGAAAGCTGGGACCACATTCTCAAACATTACTGTTAGTAACACACTACGCCGACATAGTTACAATCCTGCAAGGCACACAAGGCCCCCCTGCTCACGCCAGCATATGTCCAGGCCTGTTTAAAGTTCATAAGTGACCATCTGGATGATCCAAAGGGGGCATGAGAGAAGGTCATGTGGTCAAATGAGACCAAAATAGAACTTTTTGGTATTAACTCCAATCGCCGTGTTTGGAGGAAGAAGAAGGAGGAGTACAAACCCAGGAACACCGTCAGTACCGTGAAGCATGGTGGGGAAACATCATATTTTGGGGGTGCTTTTCAGCAAGGGGGACAGGACGACTGCACCATATTGAAGGGATGGATGGGGTCATGTATCAGGAGATTTGGCCAACAATCTCCTTCCTTCAGTAAGAGCAGTGAAGATGGGCTATGACTGGGTCTTCCAGCATGACAATGACCTGAAACCCACAGCCAGGGCAACTAAGGAGTGGCTCCGTAAGAAGCATTTCATGGTCCCGGAGTGACCTAGCCAGTCTCCAGATCTGAACCCAAAAGAGTGGGAGCTGAAACTCAATGTTGCTTAGCGACAGCCCAGAAACCTGAAAGATCAGAAGATTTGTATGGAGGAGTGGGCCAAAATCCCTGATCCAGTGTGTGCAAACTTGGTCAAGAACTACAGGAAATGTCTGACCTCTGTAATTGCAAATAAAGATTTCTGTACCAAATATTAAGTTCTGTTCTATTGTATCAAATATTTATTTCATGCAATAAAATGCAAATTAATTATGTAATAATCATACAATGTGATTTAGTTTTTTTTATTTTTAGATTCTGTCTCTCACAGGTGAGGTGCACCTACGATTAAAATTACAGACCTCTCCATTCTTTGTAGGTGGGAAAAATTGCAAAATCAGCAGTGTATCAAATACTTATTGACCCCATTGTACATACCTGGAAGGGGCCCAGGATGCGAGACATTACTACATAATGAATGGGGTGGGGGTGAACACGTATGTTTTGATTTAGAATGCTACAAGGACCCATACATCAGAGCAACATGCACCATTGGACTCTAGCTACACCACTGATTGTTGCACATGGTGCCTGAGGGCAACAGCATTATAAATGGCACATGATGGATGACCTATTGCTGATTTTGCAGGAGCTTCAAGCGGGATTCTCATAGTCAGTAAAATGATGGTCTACGAATGCAGCACATTATAAAAATGATTGTTCGCTTGCAACCTAATGAAATGTGTAGACATACCGCATCTGTTTTGCATCCTGTACAACATAGTCATTAAGTATTTGCTTATAAAGCTATTCAAGCCTTGCCAACAGGAATTCCATGGTGTAGCCACGTTGCAGATCAGAAGATATTGGTAAACAACTGACCTAAATACATACTCATGAGAAGCAATACCCTTAAGCTGTGGTCTCTGACGTGTGGTCCTCCAGCTGTTGCAAATCTACAATTTCCATTGAGCCAGGAAAATCTGCCACAGGTCAGAGACCACTGCCATTAACGGTCTAGACAGTTCTAAGTCAAATTGTGCCTTACAAGGGTTGTCCAGAACAATCCACTTCAAGGTGTTTTTAATTGCCGATCTGGATCCGATCCCAATCTTGTCATTCTTCACATGACCACTCCCTTAAGTAAATCTTATGCTTGGTGAGACATCCAAAGTGTTGCCTTCTCTTTGGGCTTTGTACTAGAGGTGACAAACCAGCTGATGGAAGAGGCAGATCTTCATGGGAAGTGTAGTCCATGGCACAGGAGGAAATAAACAGTTGCACGGCAGTGACAGCAAGAGGCTTAGTAAGAAGGCTGCAGAAAGGAAAGCAAAACACTTTGGAGGGATTTATGGCTGAACATGTACCATACATAGGTGATGTAGTCTGTACTATATACAGCCAGCATCTGCCTTAAACAGCAGCAATTAGAGATAGCTCCAGTCACTGCTCTTTAAAGAGTACCTACATTTTAACATTTGTTTTAGAATTTTGTCCAGCATAGAAAGCTATGAAAGTGCAAGTCACTTGATTATGGAATTTATCTTATTTATGGAAAAAATTGCATGTGCATGGAAGTGGTTTCCAAACCCTGGCCTTTCCCCAGTCTATGTCCCTGCCTTTAGTTGCATTCATATCAGAATATGCTGGTTTGGAGTACAGATAATGGCAGTGAGGGATCAGCCCCTGTGTCTCATGAGCTCTGGGGGTACTCTGCTGCAGGAGATTACTCTGATAAGCACAACACTCAGAGGTTCTGACCCGTCAATGCCATTATCTGCAGCTCTGCAAGCAGTCTAATGCCCCCAACATAGCCCTTCACATATTATAATGGCCCCCCACATAGCCCTACACGCAGTATAATGGCCCCCCACATATTTCTCCACAAAGTTTAATGGCCCCCCCACATAGCCCGCCACACAGTATAATGGCCCCCACATATTCCTCCACACAGTAAAATGGCACCCCACATAGCCTTCCAAGCAGTATAATGGCCCCCACATAGGACTGCACACGGTATACTAGCCCATGCATAGCCTTCCAAACAGTATAATGGCCGCTATGTAGCCCTCCAAATAGTATAATTGTTGGTCACATACCCCTCCAGAGTATAATGGCCCCCACACAGTCATCCAAACAGTATAATGTCCCCCCAAAACAGCCCTCCAAACAGTATTCTGTCCTCCACACACAGCCCTCCAAGCAGTTTAACGTCCCCCACACGCAGCTCTCTAAACAATAGTGTACCCCACACACAGCACTCCAAACAGTATAATGTCCCACACACACAGCCCTTCAAACAGGATAACATCCCCCACAGACAGCCATCCAAACAGTATAATATCCCCCACACACTGTCCTCCAAACAGTATAATGTCCCTCACACAAAGCCCTCCAAACACTATATTGTCCCCCATAGACAGCCCTCCAAAAGTATAATGCCCCCACACACAGCCCTCCAAACAGTATAATGGCTCTTAGACAGCATAATCACCCCAATGAGTACAATATACTCATTGATTAAAAAAAATTACTAAATAAAAAAGAATACTACTCACCTCTCCACATTCCACCACTGCTCTGGTCTCTGCAATGTGTGGTCTGAAGCTCTGCACAGTGGGCATAATGGAGTGATGCCCACTGTGTTCACACGTCAGAGCTTAGATGCACAGTTAGAATGATGGCATAGGGAACTGACGTCTCCCTGTTTCATCATTAGTTTCAATTATATCTGCATACAAAATGCAGACACAGTTGAAAATGCGATGTTGGTGGGGGGCCTGGTGCCAGGACCAGGTCCCTCTGCTGACTGGCGGGCACCGTAGAGTTCGCATGGTCTCCTTCTATTAGCGGTATGCCACTTTCTCAGCCACTACATAATTCTGTACTCAGATTTCGTAGCAAGATGGCAGCACGGTGGTTCAGTGGTTAGCACTGCAGCCTTGAAGCGCTTGAGTCCTGGTTTCAAATCCCACCAAGGACAACATCTGTAAGGAGTTTGTATGTTCTCCCCCGGGTACTCCGGTTTCCTCCCACATTCCATAGACATACTGATAGGAAATGTAGATTGTGAGCCCCATCGGGGACAGCGATTAATGTGTGCAAACTGTAAAGTTTTGAGGAATATGTTAGTGCTATATAAAAATAAAGATTATTATTATTAAAACCTGCTGACAGATTCCCTTTAAAGAGCTGGGTGGCCGATGTACACTGAAATGATGGTTTTAAGTGGAGTCTAATGGAAGGACTGTCACAGGTTTGCTATGAATGCTTGATACTGCTGTAGACAAGTCTGACCGACATACTTCTGTGCTCTGTTGGGCTCTGGGGCAACGTTTAGAATTTACATTTAATGAGGTCATGCTGGACTTTCACATTTATGGCCTATCCTTAGGATAGACCATCAAATAACTGATCGGTTGTGGTATGACACCTGGCATCTCCACTGATCAGCTGTTTTGGGTGTCGGCAGTGACCAGAAGCGCTCAGTTGTGGAGCTGCACAACACTGCTTTATTAATTGTATAATGGCCATGGACAGTCTCGGCAAATCCGCACCCTATTCGGATCAATAGATGAGATGAATTGTAGGACCCAGCTGTGGCCACTATACATTTGACCAAGTTGCACAACTCCGCACTTCCATCTACAGCAGTGTTCCCCAACTCCGGTCCTCAGGAGCCACCAACAGGTCATGTTTTCAGGATTTCCTTAGTATTGCACACGTGACTGAATGCTTGCCTGTCCAGGTGATGCAATTATCACCTGTGCAATACTAAGGAAATCCTGAATACATGACCTGTTGGTGGCTCTTGAGGACCGGAGTTGGGGAACACTGATCTACAGGAATGCTGGTGTTGCAACCTTAAAGACAATGAGTGAACAAGTCTCAGGCAACCCCTTTAAATGTAGGGCAAAAATCCATTGTCATCTTAGCTATATTGGATCAATGTTAATGTTTAGAAAAATTGTTCTCATGGTATTGTAGTTTTTATTTCAACTGTTAGATTTATGGAGAAAAATCATTGCCTTTCCTCCATCAATGCAGCCAAGCTGACAAGCAAATAACCTTTTTGAGATTGCGAATGCTATAATACTGCAATAACTGGCAATGTACAGTTTGGATGAAATGTCATCAGATGTAAATCCTGAAATGTGGCAGAAAGTTAAGTTCCCAGTCCTTTATAATTCTAAGCATGAGTGCCTCACATTGTCCATTCCTCCCAATGTACGAGTCTTTGGCCAACTCCCAGCTTCCACTCCCACGCACTCGATCACATTCCTGTCTGCTGTAGACTAGAAGAGCCCTCTGCTCTGTATCCATCTCACTATTTTCTCACAAAACAATGTCAGGCTAAATTGTGCAGTATAAAGACCTCACAGTTACATGACAAGGA
The DNA here is from genome assembly GCF_032444005.1 of Ranitomeya imitator. Taxonomy (NCBI): domain Eukaryota; kingdom Metazoa; phylum Chordata; class Amphibia; order Anura; family Dendrobatidae; genus Ranitomeya; species Ranitomeya imitator. The sequence goes on from NC_091282.1 coordinate 665,263,216, forward strand.
GATTAAATGATAGAAGGGTTGAGACATGTTTTGATGGCGACCAGTCTGATAATCCCCAGCTGGGTTCTCTCCATTGTTGAACATGTCAGATAGGCTACATGTATATACTGAATGATGTTGGGTCTCCTTTGGTCTTCAGAACTGTAGCAATTCATTTTGGCCCAGATCTCACTCCTTGAAATCATTCTGTAGACATATTGGTCCATGTGAACAAGAAACCTTTTTACAGTTACAGCAAATTGGATAGAGATTGTTAGGCCCGCGTCTGAATACTCTCCTTTTATCTCCGCCTATGTCACTAGGTGGTACCGCGCTTGCCCTGCATTGGTGCTGGGTAACGCAGGTGAAGACCTGTATAACATTTGTGTGGCTTACCTGTTTTTCTTTCAGGTGACATCGAGGGCTTATCTACAGCATTACAAAATGCTGTAGATAAGCCCCTGATGGCGGTGGCCGCAGTTTATAGGCCATTTTTGGGGTGACAGATTCCCTTTAAACTTCCAGCATCTTGCGGAAAGTTGCAGGTTATGGTTTTATCTGAGCCTAGTGGACATCCTTTCTGTTACCTAATCTCACGTCCTATATTCCGTTATTGATCCAAGACTGACTTTACCCTGTCTTTGACTCTGTCCTCCTTCATTTCATGTTGATTACCTCTAGATTTTGACTCTGTTTCCAGTTTTGTTCTGTTACAGCCCTCTCTCATTTTGACCTGGTTAAGTCAAACCTTCTCTGCCAGATCACTCAATCAGCCAGCAGCCTTTTTATGGCCGTTAGGGCAATGCCCCAGTGGGCATTGCATAAATGAAGATCCCTGTATAGGGATTACATGCCAGGGTTTCACTGAGAACTGTTAAATGGGATCTCTTGTGCAAAGTCTGTCTGTAGAAGCCCTTTTAAGAGCTGACAGGGTTCCACAAAAAAAGGATCATTACAGAGGTACTGAAAAGCTCTATACTGAATGTTCTACCTAACAATGCACTATAAGATTAAGATCTGGGGAATACAAAGGCCGGGGAAGCAAGGAAAACCAGCTAACGTGTTCTTGGAACCAATCTGTGATTATACTACCCTTGTAACATGGTTCATTGTCTCACTAAAAGTAATCTTCTGACGTAGGGCAAAAAGCTTCCATCAGGAGTTAAAGGGAACCTGTCACCCCCAAAATCGAAGGTGAGCTAAGCCCACCAGTATCAGAGGCTTATCTACAGCATTCTGTATCCTGAAAGATGAGAAAAAGAGGTTATATTGTACTCACCCAGGGGCGGTCCCGCTGTGGTTCTGGTCCAATGAGCGTCGTGGTCCGGTCTGGGGCCTCCCATCTTCATAGGATGACATCCTCTTCTTGTCTTCATGCTGCGGCTCCGGCGCAGGCGTACTTTGTCTGCCTTGTTGAGGGCAGAGCAAAGTACTGAAGTGAACCAGAACCATAGTGGGACCGCCCCTGGGTGAGTATAATCTAACCTCTTTTACTCATCTTTCAGGATACATCGGAGGCTTATCTACAGCATTACAGAATGCTGTAGATAAGCCCCTGATGCCGGTGGGCTTAGCTCACCTTCGATTTTGGGGGTGACAGGTTCCTTTTAACCTTGGTCGGCTACAATGCTTCAGTAAGTCCTACATTTCAAAAGTCTATCTACTGGTATCAAACAACCAAGACTGTGTCACGAAAATATTCCCCACACTCTTAGTGCACTTACACCACCCTTTACTGTTGACACCTTACAGGAAGTTTTCATTCATTCCTGTTTCTTACTCCCATCAAGGTGATCCAACAGCGCTCTGGACTCATTTGACCAGGCAATATTTTTCCAGTGCTTAATGATCCATTTGTTGTGATCTTTTCCCAGTGGGGCTGTGTCTTTCTGTTTGCCCTTTGACTAACATCCGCACTTATCTGTACCTCCCACTCCCAGGTTCAAGACTTCTCCAAAGTTGCACCAATCCTCTGGAATACTCTACCCCAAGAAATTAGGACTAACCACAACTTAAACAGTTTTAGGCGTTCCCTAAAAACACATCTATCACTTTCCCTAATCAAAGTCCTTTTTATATATATATTCACGATTTCTCTGAACGTAATTCTCCATCAAACTCCACCTCACCCAAAAGCACTACAAATATTGGCTGGTGACTATCTCGGCAGTCTTTATCCCCCATTCCGTCAAGACGGCTGGACCATCAATGTAAATAAGCCCTTGTACTTTGTGTCACCCCCCACCTTATTGTAGATTGTAAGCTCTTATGAGCAGGGATGTCAGTTTCTCTGCATTCATTATTGTATTATTTTTAACTATGTAATTTATGACTGTTGTATATGAATCTCTGAACTGTAAAGCGCTGCGGAATATGTTGGTGCTATATACTGTGCCTTGCGAAAGTATTTGGCTCAACTTTTCAACCTTTTCCCACATATCATGCTTCAAACATAAAGATACCAAATGTAAATTTTGGTGAAGAATCAACAAGTGGAACACAATTGTGAAGTTGAATGAAATTTATTGGTTATTTAAACATTTTTGGGAAATTCAAAAACTGAAAAGTGGGGCGTGCAATATTATCCGGCCCCTTAATTTCAGTGCAGCAAACTCACTCCAGAAGTTCATTGTGGATCTCTGAATGATCCAATGTTGTCCTAAATGCCTAATGATGATAAATATAATCCACCTGTATGTAATCAAGTCTCAGTATAAATGCACCTGCTCTGTGATTGGAGCGCCCGCCAGGGCAGCGGGGTACTCGGTACAGGGTCCGGTCGCTCTTAAAGGGGATGTCACGGCGGCTGCGACCCTGTCCGTGGCCCTGGGCGCCCAATTAAGGGGAAAGTCTTTTTGGGGTTTTATGAATAAAGTCTATTGTTCTTGACGCCACCTGTGGTGTTCGGTCAGTTGGGACAGACGCAGCTTAAAGGGGTCCTCTGGGGTGATGGTATGCAGCAAGATGGTGACTCTTCCCACAGGTGAAGCGGGGTCCCCAGGGCTTCCCAAGTGTATGGCAAGATGGTGTAAGCCGTTCAATGCACAAAGAACGAGGACACAAGCTGCAAAGTCTTTTTCCTGGTTTACTGATGGTAGCAGTCCTCAGTCCAGGGTACCAGGTGTAGGGTAACTGTAGTCCGGCCGGCTTGGAGGCAGTAGGAGATCCCTCTCCCAGGTGAGGTCCGTAAGCCTTTCCTACTTGCGCCAGATGGCGAGGTCCCTGCGGCTTAAAGCTTGCTGATGGGGTCCCCTCTCTCCTGACAGATGTCTGTACGATAGGCAGTTTGAGCCTGTTTATAGGATCTCTTAGATGACCCGTCTCTTAGGGTTACTGCTTCACCTCAGACTTGTTACAGGCAATTGACATATAGTCTTATGCCCCCTGGTTCTGTCGCGCGTCCTGGAGAACAACACAACCTTGGGCTCCCGGTACCCGGCTTCTGCGCTCTAGCTCTGAGGGTGTCCTTTCACTGTTCCCCTCCTAAGCCCTTTTCTCCACTGTGCTTCTTCCCTCTAAGCTCCTTCACAATTCAACTCCTTATGATATCTCTCTTTCCAGGGGTAGCAGCTCCCTTGTGGCTGTTCGACCCCTACGTCTACTCCAGACGTCCTTCTACTTTCCTCTCCTCTCTCAGACTCGCTTAGACTGACTGGCTCCTCCTCCAGACCAGGATACATATAGCTAAGTGGCGCTCCCCTGAATCCTGGTTCAGAGCTCCCCCTCCAGGCCTAGATTCAGATGTGTTGAATGTAAGTGCCTTACCTGATAGAAAGAATCCCCCTTGCCTCCAAGCATGACATCACCCTCCCCAAAGGGAAGGCAACATCACTGCAGCAACCGGCTACCTGGGGTGCTGCATGATAGTCTCAGGGTTCTGTTTGAAGCACAGAGAGCATCATGAAGATCAAGGAACACAACAGGCAGGTCCGTGATACTGTTGTGGAGAAGTTTAAAGCCGGATTTGGATATAAAATGATTTCCAAAACTTTAAACATCCCAAGGAGCACTGTAAATGCGATCATATTGAATTGGAAGGAGTATCATACCACTGCAAATCTACCAAGACCTGGCCGTCCCTCTAAACTTTCATCTCAAGCAAGGAGAACACTGATCAGAGATGCAGCCAAGAGGCCCATGATCACTCTGGATGAACTGCAGAGATCTACAGCTGAGGTGTTACAGTCTGTCCATAGGACAACAATCAGGCGTACACTGCACAAATCTGGCCTTTATGGAGGAGTGGCCAGAAGAAAGCCATTTCTCAAAAATATCCATAAAAAGTGTCGTTTAAAGTTTGCAACAAGCCACCTGAGAGACACACCAAACATGTGGAAGAAGGTGCTCTGGTCAGATGAAACCAAAATCGAACTTTTTGACAACATTGCCAACTGATATGTTTGGTGCAGTAGCGTAGCTACCGGGGGGGCAGAGGGGGCCATCGCCCCGGGCCCCGCGCTCTGAGGGGGCCCACCCGGAGCTACGCTACTGTAACTGCATCGGCGCGCGCAGCGCGCCGATGCAGTTACATTCTGCGACAGGGCAGGGAGAATCGATCTCCCTGCTCTGCCGCTATAGGGCCCCTGAGCAGGCGGGGGGGGCCCGGTGCCAGCAGTGGGCCCCCCGCCCACTATCGCAATGTGAGCTGTATCGGCATCTAGCCGATACAGCTCACTGCAGTGATGAGGGAAGGAGCGCTGCGCTGCGCTCCTTCTCCCATCATCCCCCACACTGACAGCGGGCGCGATGACGTCACTGTCCGGCGCCCGCTGTCAGTGTAGATGTGAGCGGGAGCAGGGACCGCCGCTGGAAGAACAAGGAGGAAGAGAGGTGAGTATTAATAGGATCTGTCTATTGGGGGGGGGGTGCTGCCTTATTAATAGGATCTGTCTATTGGGGGGGCTGCCTTATTAATAGGATCTGTCTATTTTGGGGGGGGGTGCTGCCTTATTAATAGGATCTGTCTATTGGGGGGGGGGTGCTGCCTTATTAATAGGATCTGTCTATTGGGGGGGGTGCTGCCTTATTAATAGGATCTGTCTATTGGGGGGGTGCTGCCTTATTAATAGGATCTGTCTATTTTGGGGGGGGTGCTGCCTTATTAATAGGATCTGTCTATTGGGGGGGGTGCTGCCTTATTAATAGGATCTGTCTATTGGGGGGGTGCTGCCTTATTAATAGGATCTGTCTATTGGGGGGGGTGCTGCCTTATTAATAGGATCTGTCTATTGGGGGGGGGGTGTGCTGCCTTATTAATAGGATCTGTCTATGGGGGGGGTGCTGCCTTATTAATAGCATCTGTCTATTGGGGGGGTGCTGCCTTATTAATAGGATCTGTCTATTGGGGGGGCTGCCTTATTAATAGGATCTGTCTATTGGGGGGGTGCTGCCTTATTAATAGGATCTGTCTATTGGGGGGGTGCTGCCTTATTAATAGCATCTGTCTATTGGGGGGGGTGCTGCCTTATTAATAGGATCAGTCTATTGGGGGGGCTGCCTTATTAATAGGATCTGTCTATTGGGGGGGGTGCTGCCTTATTAATAGGATCTGTCTATTGGGGGGGTGCTGCCTTATTAATAGGATCTGTCTATTGGGGGGGGGCTGCCTTATTAATAGGATCTGCCTATTGGGGGGGGGTTCTGCCTTATATACGGGATCTGCCTATGGGGGTGCTGCCTTATATACGGGATCTGCCTATGGGGGGTGCTGCCTTATATACAGTAGAGTATCTGCCTATGGGGAATTCTGCCTTATATACAGGATCTGCCTATAGCGGGGGGTGCTGCCTTATTCTGCAGGATCTGCTTATGGGGGGGAGTGCTGCCTTATATACAGGATCTGCCTAGAGGGGGGAGTGCTGCCTTATTCTGCAGGATCTGCCTATAGGGGGAGTACTGCATTATTCTACAGGATCTGCCTATGGGGGGAGTGCTGCCTTATTATACAGGGTCTACCTAGAGGGGGGAGTGCTGCCTTATTCTGCAGGATCTGCCTATGGGGGAGTGCTGCCTTATTCTAAAGGATCTGCCTATGGGGGTGCTGCCTTATACTACAGGGTCTGCCTATAGGGGTGCTGCCTTGTGCTATATTGAGGACTATCTGGCACATTATACTATATGGCGTTTATCTATGGGGCCATCATACAGTATGGGGATTACAGTGTTGGAGCCATCAAACAGTTTGAAGGCTACTAAGGCGTCAGTATACTGTGTGGGTGGTACTATACAGTTAGGGGGCATTATACTGTGTATAGGGGACCTGTACGGGGGGAGACTCGTGACATTATTAAATGTAAAGTGGGCACTTATTGAAATAGGGGAACTCAGGTTACTGTGACTATCAAAGGGGCACACAGAGGGCATTATTACTTTCTAGGGGCAAAATGTGGGCTCTTTTCTAGGGCACTTGCACCCAGCATTACTATATTATAGAGGGGTGCTTTAGAATTTAGAGGGTACAGAGAACCACAGAGTAGGTGCAGTAATAGAGACACATACGGCAGCAGCGGCTCAGTATTGGGGTATCAGGTGCAGTAATAGGGACACATACGGCAGCAGCGGCTCAGTATTGGGGTATCAGGTGCAGTAATAGGGACACATAGGGCAGCAGCGGCTCAGTATTGGGGTATCAGGTGTAGTAATAGGGAAATATATGGCAGCAGCGGCTCAGTATTGGGGTATCAGCAGGATTAGGGGTTTGTGCAGGTTGAGAATAGATGGTGATGGCTGGAATATGAGAAGTGAAACGTGTATTTGTTGTTTTCTCTGCAGACAAGTTGTAGCTGGAAGAAGCTGTCATGTCGGTCTGGGCTAGATGGAAAAGACGGGAAAAGTGACGATTCCATCATAAAGAACGTCAATGGTAAGACATTATCAATAACTGTGCTGTGATCTCTTATATGCTCTGTAGGGCTGGTATTTACCACTGACCATATGGCGATAGTATCCATGTTGGTCGTTATATAGAGATTATCTTCAGTAACGGCGCGGTCATCTGCTGAGGTTCTCCACTATTAGGGGGCGTCATCGAGTTGTAATCAAGGTTATCTGGTTAGGGGCCCACTCAGAAGCTTCGCCCCCCCTGGACCAAAACCCTAGCTACGCCTCTGGTTTGGTGTAAAGGTAACACAGATCATCACCCTGAACACACTAGCCCCACTGTCAAACATGGTGGTGGCAGCATCATGGTTTGAGCCTGCTGTTCTTCAGCAGGGACAGGGAAGATGGATGGAGCCAAATACAGGACCATTCTTGAATAAAACCTGTTGGAGTCTGCAAAAGACCTGAGACTGGGACGGAGATTTGTCTTCCAACAAGACAATGATCCCAAACATAAAGCAAAATCTACAATGGGATGGTTCACAAATAAACGTATCCAGGTGTTAGAATGGCCAAGTCAAAGTCCAGACCTCAATCCAATCGAGAATCTGTGGAAAGAGCTGAAAACTGCTGTTCACAAACGATCTCCATCAAACCTCACTGAGCTCGAGCTGTTTGCCAAAGAAGAATGAACAAGAATTTCAGTCTCTCGAGTACATAATTGACAGAGACATACCCCAAGCGACTTGCAGCTGTAATCGCAACAAAAGGTGGCGCAACAAAGTATTAAGTTAAAGGGGCCAAATAATATTGCACGCCCCACTTTTCAGTTTTTGAATTTCCAAAAAAATTTAAAATAATAAATAAATAGTAAATAATAAATTTCGTTCAACTTCACAATTGTGTTCCACTTTTGCAAGCACTGTATACATTGGACAAAGCCATGGACTCCCTTTATTGTTCATCAGGGCTACAGGTCTGACTGACATTATCATGATACATGCCCATTATTTTAAACCTTTCATTTGTTCATGGCTTAATTAATTATGATGTCATTAGATATGCATCTATTCCCTTGAATGTTGACAAGTATCTGCCATTACTACCTCTTCAGGTAAGGATTTCCATCACAGTCCAACCTTAAAGGGGTTGTCCACTACTAGGACTACCACATCTTGATCAAAATGTTTGGCCCTCATACGGTAAAATAATAAAGCCTACACTCACCTCTCGTGCTGGCACCATTCTGGCTGTGTCGGCACTCGTTCTCCCCGGGGATCTTGTGCGGTGTTGTGACATGTAACCCCGGTGCCAAATCAGCGCTGGCGTCACTATCTCCGCCTTTGGACATATCGATCATGAAGAGGAAGTACGGACTGCTGCTAATCCCTGTCTTCCTCTTCATGTTCAAGTTGTCCGAAAGTGGGGAGAGTGACGCTAGCGCTGATTGGGCGCCAGCGTCCACAACACCGCACAAGAGCCCCAGGGAGAGCAAGTGCTGACACAGCCGGAATGGCGCCGACACGGGAGGTGAGTGTAGGTTTTATTTGTTTATCGGGGCCAAGCGAGGGGTATAATAAGAAGTCCAAGTAGTGGACAACTTCTTTAAGGAGTGCACCACTCCCCTGTCTCTTGGTTTCCTGCCTGTCAAGTGCATTGTTCGTTTGATGATTGAAAGTTTGGAGCAGGAGCACAGCTGCACCACTGATTCGAACTACGTAATAAAGGGGATGGGAGAACTACAATACCCAGATAGATTAGCGAAATTAGGATTATTTAGTCTAGAAAAAAGACGACTGAGGGGCGATCTAATAACCATGTATAAGTATATAAGGGGACAATACAAATATCTCGCTGAGGATCTGTTTATACCAAGGAAGGTGACGGGCACAAGGGGGCATTCTTTGCGTCTGGAGGAGAGAAGGTTTTTCCACCAACATAGAAGAGGATTCTTTACTGTTAGGGCAGTGAGAATCTGGAATTGCTTGCCTGAGGAGGTGGTGATGGCGAACTCAGTCGAGGGGTTCAAGAGAGGCCTGGATGTCTTCCTGGAGCAGAACAATATTGTATCATACAATTATTAGGTTCTGTAGAAGGACGTAGATCTGGGTATTTATTATGATGGAATATAGGCTGAACTGGATGGACAAATGTCTTTTTTCGGCCTTACTAACTATGTTACTATGTTACTATGTTACGTTGTCTCCAATGCTGCTAGCTTTGTGCAGGACACTGAGGATGGCCAGGTCCAGCTAACTTCACAGCAACGCTTTCAAGCTCTATAGCAAGGAGCTGCCAATCACTGTGCTCCTTGCCTAGGAGACCGGTCACTTTTGGTAATCTGCAGGGGTGGACGGTAATTTAAGCTACAAGCAATAAACTATAGAATTAAAAATCCATCTTTTTATGAAAACAGAGAGGATTCTTAGCAAGAGGCAAATTGCAAAGGTGATTGTTTCTATGACCCCTATAAGGTATCCATTCACATCAAAATAAAAGTTGATAAAAACATAACTATTTCACCCATAATGAATGTTTGTTCAGGTAAAATTTTACAATCATTTTAGCCAACTGATCACTGATCTTCATCTGAAATAATGTTCCTCAACGAAAGATCTGCTGCAAAAAGTAATAGTCTTAAAGCGGGGGAAACACAATATTGTCTGGTGCGAGGGCCACATTGCCATATTCAGTCATTTCCAAGGGCCACAATACAACGAAAAGGGGTATTACCTTTTAAGGGATTTATGGCATTTCAAAAGTGTGTGCCATAAACGTCAAAGAGATGCGGATTCCTCTACACAGACTCCCACATATCTGGAGGATGGGGGTGTTCTTCACCCCCAATCAGCACTGTAGAGAGGAGACTTTGCACACATGTAACTCTCTACATTGAGGACGATGGGTGTTGTACTAGTTGTCTGCATTTCTGCAGTGCTAAACGCGAGTCAAGGAACCCTAATTTCTTCATGTATGGGGGGACCCAGATCTGGTTACAAAGTGATTTATCCATGTTGCCCTTTCATACTCTTGAGCAATGTGTTACTTTTCTTCCCTCTGACATGGAAACTACTGTATACATAAGGTTGGGGGGGCTGCAAAAAGTCATGGCACAATGCATGTGGCGCCAAGGGCCGCAAGTTGTGCACCCCTAATTTAAAGAATTGAGTCCCCTATAAACATTAGACTATGGGTTCGTCTTACAGTCTAATGTGTATTGAAGCCCTGGAGATTTGACTGTTGTAGGAGTTAAGGATTTGGCATGTTCAATTTCGGACTACCAATCTTTTTGATATAAGCTAAGCCACAACTAGACATGTCTAGCTTACAGATCACAGGAGCGTCCAGCCAAAAGAGTACTTATATGTATGGGACAGCTGACCCAGACGGCTGGTGGATGAACGATCTAGTCTAAAGTGTATGGGGGCCTTATTCCCATATCAGCCTTACATGGCTGAGACATGAAGTACTTTGTCCAGTTCCACCACCACTAGAAGAGCTATGGAATCTGCCAGGAATGTCTATGCTCTACTGGTTCTGTGACTCCCAAAGAAATGTTTGAGAGTGACGGCACCAGTGTGGAGCGGTCACTCTCAGCTCCAACTTCTTCCCATCTCAGCCATGAAACGTTGAGATAACAATAACCCTTTATCAGATTATTTTGTGCAGTAAATCTGGAAGCAGAACATAAAGAAAAGCAACAAGTAAGATAACATTAATCACTGGAGAACCAGCAGCCATTAAGCTCTCGGTGACAACCAGAATTTCTCAATGGGCTCTACCAGAATTTCTTCATTCCGACACCGGTCACAAGATAAAATAAACACCTCCAAGGCTCAGTCTGTTTCCACCATTGTCTTCTACTCTTCTGTTGCTGGTTACAGTTAATATTTCTACAGTGTTACACTTCTGTTGGAAATCAAAGATGTCAGAAGATAGAGGTTGAATCCTGTCACACGATTTCTTTCCATAAAAAATTAGGTATTTGATTTGCTGCTTCTTTTTCCTTTTCAATTTCAAATGAAAAAAAAATACTCCTCCTTTTACCTTCCCCCAAGCCATATATATGTGCTTGCAGATGAAAACATAGCAAAATCCAGAATGGAATAAGAGAAACATATTTTAGAGAAACTCTCCATACAATAATGATGAGCAATAAACAACCTGTGAGAGCTTAGATCCCTAACCGATAAATCAAAAAAACGTATGTATGTTAAGTAACAAAAAATTAAATCTCAACCCTGTTTGTACAAAAGTGCAAAGATAACTTTATTTAACACAGTAAATCAGGGGAAGAAAATTATTTAAAATTGTACAAACAAATTTCATCACACATGTTTAAGACCAGAGAATAACAATGCAACCATGGGGCGACCACACGGGCATAGAATAGTTATAAAAGAGACCATTAACATCAAATAACATAACAACCATACTAAATGCCCTGAATTTAGACATATGGGAATTAAGAGGAGCCTCACAGGATATACTAATAAATGTGAACTAAGATCTATGTAGGCTCTTTTATATACAGTATATACCATGTGGATCAACCAAAGTTCCATGTCCAAGAGAGACACATAACACCATACATCCAAAAGAGGCTATGTGTATGAAAGTCAGTCAGTGCTGACATGAAGACAAGTCAAAAACCTCTTACCTATGTCTCAGATATCTTAGGTGCCTGTGCGTCATGCCGAGGCCCCGACGCACGTTTCGCTATCGCTTCCTCGGGGGGCTGTATGTCTGTGCTAGATGGAGACTTTAAATTGTCTCCATGCAGCACTGACTGAGTTTTATACAAATAGCCTCTTTTTGATGTATGGTGTTATGTGTCTCTCTTGTTGATGAGACATGGGACTTCGGTTGATCCACATGATATATATATATATATACATATATATATATGTATATATGTGTATATATATATATATGTATATATATATATATACTAGACTGTGGCCCGATTCTAACGCATCGGGTATTCTAGAATATGCATGTCCCCGTAGTATATGGACAATGATGATTCCAGAATTCGCGGCACACTGTGCCCGTCGCTGATTGGTCGAGGCAACCTTTATGACATCATCATCGCCATGGCAACCATTATGACATCTACGTCGACACTGTGCCCGTCGCTGAATCAGAAACGTGAGATGTCTACGTCCTTTATGACATCATCGTCGCTGTGCCCGTTGCTGATTGGTCGAGGCCTGGCGGCCTCGACCAATCAGAGAAGCGGGATTTCTACGTCGATGCTGTGCCGGTCTCTGATTGGTCGAGGCCTGGCGGCCTCGACCAATCAGAGAGCCGGGATTTCCAGGACAGACAGACAGACAGACAGACAGACGGAAAAACCCTTAGACAATTATATATATATATATATATATATATATATATATATATATATTAAAGATCCTACATAGATCTTAGTTCACATTTATTAGTATATCCTGTGAGGCTTCTATTAATTCCCATATGTCTAAATTCAGGGCATTTAGTATGGTTGTTATGTTATTTGATGTTATTGGTCCTTGTTCTAACTATTCTATGCCTGTGTGGTCGCACCATGGTTGCATTGTTATTCTCTGGTCTTAAACAGTGTGTTATCTTCATTATATGTGTGATGTAATTTGTTTGGACAATGTTAAATAATTTTATTGCCCTGATTTACTGTGTTAAATAAAGTTTTTGCACTTTTGTACAAACAGGGTTGAGATTAAAATTTTTGTTACTTAACATACATACTTTTTTTGTGATTTATCGGTTAGGGATCTAAGCTCCCACAGGTTCTTTATTGCTCATCATATGTGCTTGCAGGTCTATGAAAGCTTAATCTATTGACACCTTTCTATCTTCTATCTGCTGTTGCAGTCCCGAGAACATTCATATGCAAATGAGTTGTTAAATTCTCTGGGTGTGACAGAGCACTTCCTTGCTTCAAGGTAGCTTGATTTCCTTTAGCTAGCACCTGATGTCAACACAAGCAGTAAAACTTATTAATCAAGCAATAGAGGCTGGTGCTGGGTGGGGAAACAACCACAGGAGGCAGAGGCTCAGGAAGTGCTCTGTCATGACCAGAACACTTAACACCTAATTTGCATATGAATTAAAATGCTGATTCATCAGAAACTGGAATGCAGCAACAGATATAAAGGTAAAACTGGATTTTCCTTTAAAAATCCTGCATGTCCATGTCATGATATGTACTTTTGCCCTGTCCTGTATTCGAATAATATGCCATTTGATGTATGTAACTGTTCTCTGGTTTCTATTAGCTGTAATTTATGTATTTTCTTGGCTGGGAGTTCACCTGTAACAATATGTCTCCTTCCCCCAATACTTGCAGCCCTAAGCTATAATGTAATTAAGCTTTGTCAACATCACTAGTGGAGGAATAGCCATTCTTCCTCACAGCAGGTGGCTAGTCAAATGTACATACTACCTAGATTAAGCGGAGCCCACCAGTCTAGAATCTTCTGGTGGACCCAACCATTGAATAGAAGGTGTGACCTCTACCCCCCTTCTTGGGCAGATCCCTGGAGCTCAGACAATCCATTCTTATTTTGAGATCAGATGTGAGTTGATCTTTGAAGGAGAAGGAGTGGGGATTCTTAGCTGAGGCAAGACCCCATGTCCATCTGTGACTGCGGAAGCGAACGGGGCGAGACTTGAGCTGAGGACATATCTCGTCGTTCGTGGGATTGTTTTGGGATCCCTTGGACTCGTGTGGACTATTGCTTTGTTAGCTGGCACAAGGATTATCGGGAGGTGCCCCCGAATCTGTTCCGTTGGACTAATTGTGGACTCTGTAGATCTACCTGCATGTGTTGTTCCAGCGTTCTTGATAATAAATCTGTTGAATCATCCCTCAGCCTGTTGTCCCTTCTTGCTTTGCCGTACACCCCGTCACAAACTGGTGGCAAGCAGTGGGATCAGAGCAGAAGGAATGGAGGACAACGGCCCATCAACATCGAGAACCAGCACCACAGAGTACAAGAACTGGAGTTTGGGGAGCCTACAATCAAAGGCCCGGGAAGTAGGAGTCCGTATTAAAGGACTCTCCAAGGAGCAGCTTATTGAGGCTTTGGAAGGAGTTTGCCTGCAAGATGACGCTGAGGAAGGACCCTCACAGCAAATGGAGGAAAGACTGCAGCCGGAGGTAAATACCCAAAAAAGTCAGTGGGTTGTGTGGTACGAGGAGGAGTTGGCATTGCTGGGAGAAGAGGCCACCATAGACGATAAGAGGGAGGCCATTCACAGAGCTCAGGAGAGGGAGGCCATTCACAGAGCCGAGGAGAGGGAGGCCATTCACAGAGCTCAGGAGATGGCATTGCTGGAGAGGCAGATCGCTTTGGAAGCAGCTAGAAGCTCCAGACAGACTGTAACCCCAGCACCCACCATGAGGGAACTCCCCAGAGTGTCCCGCAAAGACTTCAAGCCCTTTAATGAGGCTGCAGGCGACATTGAGGGCTTCTTCCACGACTTTGAGCATCAGTGTCGATTAATGGAAGTCCCGGAAAGGGACCGAGTCCGACATCTGGTGGGGCTCTTAGAGGGTGGAGCTGCCGCAGCCTATAGAGCTATGGACCCTCAGGGGAACTGTGAGTATGCGGAGATTAAGCGGACTATTCTAGAACATTATGCTGTTACCCCAGACACTTACAGGACTCAGTTCCGTACTTTAGCCTGTGATGAGGAAGTGTCTTTCAAGATGTATGCCCACAGACTCTAACAAATATGTCATCGCTGGCTGGAGGCAGAGGAGGCCTTAACCTGGGAGACCTTCCTCCAGGTTATCCTAAAAGAGCAGTTTTACTTCAAGTGCCCTGCTGAGATCCAGGAATGGGTGCGTGAGAGGAGACCAGCCACTGTGGAGGAAGCTGCAGCTCTAGCTGATGAGGCTCTCACCATCAAGCCTCAGTGGAGGGTTCTGTTGGAGGATGGAGAGAGGCCTACCAGCTCCACAACACCGGTGGCCCCCTGTTCTTCTGTCCCCATTGTTCCCCGTTCCTCTAAGCCACCACCTCATGCTGATACCCGCGTAAATGTGCCTCCAGTTGCTTCTACTGCGTTTTCTGGAATACGACGAGGAGAGGAAGTAGCAGAGCGCAAGTGTTATGGTTGTGGACATCTGGGGCATCTGCAGGCCTCATGCCCAGCCAGCTCATGGAGAAGTCGTCCTCAAACCCCTACAGCACCTTCAGGTGGGAGCCGGCCTCCAGGTTCCCTTACCCCTCGCCCAAGAGGACGCCTTGGATGGAGTGAGACTCAGCAGAGATGCTATCGATGTGGACAGCCGGGGCATCTGCAAGCCTCCTGCCCAGCTGTTCAAATGAGGATTAATCCTGTACCCAGTCGTATTATTAATTATGTACACCCAAGTGCCATGGAGGACGACGTGTCACCACTACGTGAGGACTGGCCTAGTGCCTCACCCACCCATGTTGCACCACTAGGAGTTTATGGTGTGCGACCCGCAGCTATGACGACTTCTGCTCATAGAGGTAAGCACTTGCAGGAGGTCGTGCTGGATGGACAGAGACTTATTGGATTTTATGACTCAGGGGCTTTCCTCACACTGGCTGATCCCCGAGTGGTTCGGCCTGAGGCAATCCATCGAGGACCTGGGATTGTCATTGAACTGGCTGGTGGACAATGGAGGACTATTCCCACAGCCACTGTGGATCTGAACTTTGGTTTTGGGGTCAAGCGATGTGTGGTTGGGGTGATGGGTGGTCTGCCTGCAGATGTTCTCCTGGGCAATGATGTGGGAGAGCTACGATGCCAATTCGTGGCTGCATGAAGCCACATGTACGTTACGCTCTGCCTGTGTGTACTTAACCAGCGACCTGTAGAGGTCCCTAGTACGTACACAAATTGGGAGGGGAAGGGATTGTCATGATATGTACTTTTGCCCTGTCCTGTATTTGAATAATATGCTATTTGATGTATGTAACTGTTCTCTGGTTTCTATTAGCTGTAATTTATGTATTTTCTTGGCTGGGAGTTCACCTGTAACAATATGTCTCCTTCCCCCAATACTTGCAGCCCTAAGCTACAATGTAATTAAGCTTTGTCAACATCACTAGTGGAGGAATAGCCATTCTTCCTCACAGCAGGTGGCTAGTCAAATGTACATACTACCTAGATTAAGCGGAGCCCACCAGTCTAGAATCTTCTGGTGGACCCAACCATTGAATAGAAGGTGTGACCTCTACCCCCTTCTTGGGTGGATCCCTGGAGCTCAGACAATCCATTCTTATTTTGAGATCAGATGTGAGTTGATCTTTGAAGGAGAAGGAGTGGGGATTCTTAGCTGAGGCAAGACCCCATGTCCATCTGTGACTGCGGAAGCGAACGGGGCAAGACTTGAGCTGAGGACATATCTCGTCGTTCGTGGGATTGTTTTGGGATCCCTTGGACTCGTGTGGACTATTGCTTTGTTAGCTGGCACAAGGATTATCGGGAGGTGCCCCCGAATCTGTTCCGTTGGACTAATTGTGGACTCTGTAGATCTACCTGCATGTGTTGTTCCAGCGTTCTTGATAATAAATCTGTTGAATCATCCCTCGGCCTGTTGTCCCTTCTTGCTCTGCCGTACACCCCGTCACAGCCCATATATATAATTTAAGGAAGGGGTTGATCAGACTGACATTCGCTTTAACCTTTTCAATCTTCACCTGTTCTTTGGTTCTATATTTTCTCATATTATAACTAAAGCTGAGAAATATATAAAGAAATCTTACTTCTGCATCTCTAGAGCAAAGCCATAACCACCCTCCTCAAATACACTTTCCTCTATGTGGCTGTAAGACAACTGTCACGCTGCTGCAATACAGCGGTGCAGGCTCCACTGTGTGCAGGCTCCACTAGATGGCAGTAGAGTGAAAGCAGGACTGCACCTAAATAGAGCTGACCTGCATTGCAGCAGTTAGGCCACCACAGGTGGTGGCAGAATAATCAAACAAGCCGGGTCAAGTCCTAAACTGTAGCGCAGCACCAAAGGAATAAGCAAACGCAAGGTCAGAGACAAGCCAGGGAGTCAGTAATGGTCAGGAGCAGATAAGCCAAAAGACAAACAGCAGAAGCAGGTCAGGATACAAGCCAAGTCAAAACCAGAGAGTCAGCACACTAAAGGGAAGCACGGAGTCAAGACGGGAATAGGGGAAAACAGAGACATGGGTTTAGACAGCAAACACAGCAGGACAATTCTGAGCAATCAGAGTCAGCTACAGCAGCACTAGGCAAAAACTATAACTGACATTGCCTGCAGGAAGCAGCGGCGATAAATAGCTAACCTGAACCCAGACAGAAGCTGAGAAAGGTTAACTCTTGACATGACCATACCGGGAAAAAGGGAAAACAGAACTTAAAACCTGGTCTGGATCATGACAACAACTTTCTGCAGCAGGAGCCTCTCCCCTTTGCTCTGTCTGTGATAGGACAGGAGATTGCTATGCTCCACCCCTCAGTTTAAGAGGAGTGAGTTCCTGGAAAATTGAACTGGTCAGCAGGAGACTAACCCCTTTGTTCTCTGCACTCTCAACACTTTTTCAGGATCATGCAGAAAATGCTACAAAACACTCCTTGTTTATTTAAAATATTTATTTCCATTTTTTTAATGGGGTCGAGGAGGATTTACTCGTTAATTTTTATATTTTGATTATATGGTGTCTAGGGATATTTCATGAGTGTGTATCTGGAGTAGGGGTGCTACCTGGTTTAAGCTCCCAATTCCTGGAAGTCTTATTACCCATGTTACTGTTATATATAAAATATTCATTGAATAACTGTGGTAAAATGTCGGGCCAAAACGCAGCTCACAGAAGTTCTGCCAGGGACATGAGCTGTATAATATTTGGGGTTGTTGTCGTCTCTTATTTCCTTTCCACACATTCTATGGTCACCATATATTACGATGATCATTGTGGACAGGATTTCAATCCTGATTTTTTTGGGGGTGGGGGAGGCAACCAAAAAATCACAGACAGCCAACATTTTTCCAAACTCATTTAAAAGCCATAATGAATCATTACGAATCTGAGTGATTCATGTCTACAACACAAAATACCAAAAGGAGCACATTAGTAGTGTGAACCATAAAATGATGAGATTTAGGACAGTTTCGCCCATCCATAAAACACGGACTATGCTCACAATAGAATGTACTGTAATTAAGGAGATACAGATACCACTGATGCATATTACTGCAAATAATCCATAGGGCTATACCCTATCATGGACATATAGAGTTACAGGGCCAACTCCACTACTAGATAAATCCTACAAGCGAACCACGGAGTATAAAGACACCCAGAAGTACAAAATATAAAATAGCTTTATTAAATACAATAATTATGCAAGATGACAGACTCAACAAAAAGCGTACACATATAGTTCATGTACAGCGGACAAAGACCACTGTGTGTAACACCTAAGGTACAGACCATGCCTCAGCCGATAGCTACCAGGGATATGTCAGTCCTATAGTTGACTCAATTATCTATCCTTAAGGTGCATAGTGCAACCTCCATATACCCGGTACAGCCATACTAATGACATCTCATCAGACCTAAGTCAGTAAAAAGGTGCTCTGCATGTCTTACCTACACTCATTGGTGCCAGTGTCCGTCCGGCGGCCCCGACGCGCGTTTCGCGTGGGCTTCCTCGGGGGGTCGTACTTTTGTGTGTATTAGGTGTGGTATTTAAAGAAGAGATATCAGCTGTGACCACAGTGATGCACCGTAATTGGCGCATGCGCACCGCCCAGAGTGAGGCCGCTGTACGCATCATCCCCGGCAGTTCCGGCGTCCAGAGCAGGTAGAGGGTAAACCTTTGATGACTGCAAGAAGATCTAAAAATCTGAGAGATATGTTGGTCAAGAGTCATTATATCACTAGAAATCCATCTATATTTGGTAGTGGGAGGAGGAAGAAATGGGGATTCTTCCCATGTGGTGACTGCCTGGCGTGTCGGAATCATGTGAGGACATTATCCTTTGCTTCTGCTGATGGCAAAAAAGAATTCAAAATTACGGACTACATCTCATGTAGTACCACTTATGTGGTATACATGGCAAGATTCACTTGCGGACTATCATATGTGGGACTGACCTCACGTGAATTGAGGATCAGGACCCGGGAACACATCAGAGACATCATGGCAGCGAAAGAAGCAACGGATGTTGTGTCTCTCAAGACAATTCCTAGACATTTCAGGCAGCACCACAGATGTAACCCTAAAGATTTGAATGTCTTTGGAATAGATCATGTCAGGAGCGGAATAAGAGGCGGTGACTTAAAGAAAAAATTGGCACAACTAGAATGCCGCTGGATAACGGTGCTGGGCACCCTGGCTCCAGAAGGCCTGAATGAACAACTTAGTTTTGCTCCTTTTTTATAGATTTAAATGCGTTGGGTTCGTTAGGATGTTCCTTGTCTGGATTTTAATTTTGTGTGTTTTATGTTTTTAGAGTACCTGTATTACACGTAGTCATTCCATCATTGTCTGTATACTGGTGTGGTATGAGATATCCGGATATCTGTATAGCGGTGCCTCTTACAGAAGAAAAGATCGGAGAAGAACTTGACCAATGATGCTTCACGTTATTATAAATATGTGCAGCTTAATTTAGAATGTGTCTCTATACATATGGCAGGAATATTATGTTAGTTTAAGTTTGTCTCTTTTTTTGTATGTCCATATTTTTATATTTTATATATTTTCTATAGATATATATTCATATTTCTTTGTGCGTTATATTGTATATTTGAATAATTGGTTCACTAGAATATTGTGTATAGTATTTAATGATTGACACATAGAGGATGTGTTCACATTTATATTTTCGGGTTTATTTGCAACATTGTGCACTTCCATGTATGTATACTTTCGGAATTTTTTTAAAAATTATTTTTTTGTATCATCACTATAGTGATGCGATGTGTAGGCATCCCCTTTATTAGCTTGGAGACATTATGTGAAGGTGCCTATTATAATAATATGTATCGCCCTGTAATTATATTTCCAATCTACACTTCTATAGGTATCGGGTGTTCACATTCATGTTATTGTTTCTGTGTTATTCGTTAGTATTGTAGTAGTATTTTACCTGCTGCCCTTAGATCGTCCCTGAGTAGAGATGGCTGCTGGTGCACGTGCGCATGCGCGCCGTAGTGGGACTCGCTGATCATCCTCCCCGCCGTCTAGGAGCGTCCGAGCAGGAAATGACGTCTTGAGGGGTTTACCCTCTACCTGCTCTGGACGCCGGAACTGCCGGGGATGATGTGTACAGCGGCCTCACTCTGGGCGGTGCGCATGCGCCAATTACGGTGCATCACTGTGGTCACAGCTGATATCTCTTCTTTAAATACCACACCTAATACACACAAAAGTACGACCCCCCGAGGAAGCCCACGCGAAACTTGCGTCGGGGCCGCCGGACGGACACTGGCACCAATGAGTGTAGGTAAGACATGCAGAGCACCTTTTTACTGACTTAGGTCTGATGAGATGTCATTAGTATGGCTGTACCGGGTATATGGAGGTTGCACTATGCACCTTAAGGATAGATAATTGAGTCAACTATAGGACTGACATATATGTGTACGCTTTTTGTTGAGTCTGTCATCTTGCATAATTATTGTATTTAATAAAGCTGTTTTATATTTTGTACTTCTGGGTGTCTTTATACTCCGTGGTTCGCTTGTAATTAAGGAGATGTAGTTTCCAAAACGTGTCAGATGTATGCACCTTTAGATCTGTATTTAGAAAAAAAGAGTTAATATGCGACACTCAAAAGTGTCAGCAGACTTCATTCCAAACAAGTAAAATTACAGCGTGGTACCATGTAGAACACTACAGAGAATGCACAACAGACGTTTCGCATTGAGTAGGAGTTTCTTCCTGGTCCCTGATCTCAGGACCAAGAAGAAGCTCCTGCTTGGTGCGAAACATCTGTATATATTGGAAACGTATCTATTTACTCATCCTTGCTGAGCAAGTGCATGGGGAATGATGGTTTTTCATTGGTCCCAGTTTAACCTTTTCTACTCGGACTATTTATGTCTGTATATCAGTCTAAACTGGCCTATTTATGTCATCCAAGGCATTTTTTGTGATGGACTGATAACACCCTTTAATATTTGCTATTTTGTGCACTGTCTCAAATATTTCCCCAGTTAGCCACTAGGGCCATTGTTTCTTTTTTTTTTCTTCAGGGAAGCAAAATTTCCAGAGACCATTCTGCTTCCGCCATGTCTCCGTTTGGCACTGCAAGAGTGAGTGACATGCCAGGCTGATGGTAGCAAGGTTTGTGGAAATGTTTACGTCTCTGGAGGAATGTCTTACTTCATTAGCGCCTCTATTGTTGTTAGAATGGCGTATCACAATGTCGCTTCCTCTACACAACTTCTAACAATTGTAAGGAAGCGAAGGAAGAAAGAAAAGAATTCAAAACAGTTTTCCAGATAATCAGCACATATGCATATAATAGTCATGTAATCTATTAAAAAAGGAGTAAGACCAAGTGGCATGTTAGGAGGGTTAAAGCAAAGGGGGCAGATGACCGAGCTGCCAAGAGTGCAAAATGTCGTCCCCTCTACGCTCATCCAATCACTAAGTGACTGGTGACTGCAAGCGGCACCTCTTCTTACAGCAGCACTGTTAGTGCCTGCCCATAGTTGGTTATGCATAGCGCAGCAGGTGAGATGTCATTGGTTGGTGCACTCTGCATAGGCAGCAACCAAAATGACAATGCTCTGCTGAACTCTGTATAGGTAGCATCAAAAATGACAAAGCTCTGCATGATAACGTAAGATTTATCATTAGTGATGAGCGAGTGTACTCGTTGCTTGGGTTCTCCCAAGCACGCTTTGGTGGCTTCCGAGTATTTGTTAGTGCTCGGAGATTTAGTTTTTGTTGACCCAGCTGCATGATTTATGGCTGTTAGTCAGCCTGAGTACATGTGGGGGTTGCCTGGCTGCTAGTGAATCCCCATATGTAATCAAGCTGGCTAACAGATGTAAATCATGCAGCTGCGGCAAGGAAAACTAAATATCCGAGCACTTACAAATACTCGAAGGTCACCCGAGCATGCTCAGGAAAACCCAAGCAACGAGTACTCGCTCATCACTATTTATCATCTCAGTTGCTGCCTTGCAGTGTGCAGCAGCCGATAACAAGCTCATCCTGACTCCTGTGCTCTGCATAGGCAGCAGCTAAGTAATGAAGAGAGTATTGAGTCATGCATAGTGCAAGTCAATACTGTTTTAATTAATTACAATGAACACAACCTCTCCACTTACACGGGAGGCACAGGAACTTTCCAGCAAATCATTTCCTAGGAATGTTGGTAAGATAACCCCTTCAAAGAGTTATACCCATCTTCACAGATTTATATTGTCAAATAGAGCTTGTAAAAGAAAGCACTTTTATCTTTTACTCCTTATTAAAAATTCCAGCCGTTCTTGAGATATTAACCTTTTTTGCTTGTTTACAACTAGTTGCCTAGGAGACCGGCCACTGCTGCTGTTTAGCTTGTAAGCACTGGGCTGAATCTGGGTGTGATTAGGAGGTAATGTCACACTTCAGTGATGATAGCCAGTTTCAAAACAGTACTTATAAGCGCATTAGACAAGAGCTTGTAAGCACTGCAAAAGTCATGTAGCTGCAGTGGTCGGTCTCCAATGCAATGAGCTGTAAGAAAAGAAAAGTTTTAATAGCTCATGAACGGGTTACAAAGTTTAATATGCAGTAAATTGCAAAATTGTCCTTGTTTTTACAAGGACTATCCAACAACACCAACTTATGAAGAAGGGAATAGCCCTTTAAATATATCTTTGAATATTTATGTCTACTATCAGAAGTTTCTGGATCTTAATTTGTCACTTCATCTTTGTAAGTTATGATAAAGAAAAAACACTTTA
This sequence comes from Ranitomeya imitator, assembly GCF_032444005.1. Taxonomy (NCBI): domain Eukaryota; kingdom Metazoa; phylum Chordata; class Amphibia; order Anura; family Dendrobatidae; genus Ranitomeya; species Ranitomeya imitator. Next base: position 665,285,943 of record NC_091282.1, read on the forward strand.
AGGCTATGTTCACACCTTGCGGCGTCCCTCTGCGGGTTTTCCCGCAGCGGATTTGATAAATCTGCAGGGCAAAACAACTGCGGTTCTCCCTGCAGATTTATCGCGGTTTGTTCCGCGTTTTCCGCTGCGGGTTTCCGCCTATACTATTGATGCTGCATATGCAGCAATATGCAGCATCAATAGTAATGTTAAAAATAATAAAAATTGGTTATACTCACCCTCTGACGTCCCGATCCCTCGGCGCTGCACCCGGCGGTCCGGTTCCAGAGATGCTGTGCGAGAAGGACCCTTCGTGACGTCACGGTCATGTGACCGCGACGTCACCGCAGGTCCTGGTCGCACAGCAACTCTGACCGGACAGCCGCGTGCAGCGCCTAGGAGCTCCGGACATCAGAGGGTGAGTATAACCAGATTTTTTATTTTTTAACCCCAAATATGGTTCCCAGGGCCTGGAGGAGAGTCTCCTCTCCTCCACCCCGGGTACCACCCGCACATTATCCGCTTACTTCCCGCAACGTGGGCACAGCCCCATGCGGGAAGTAAGCGGTTCAATGTATTCCTATGGGTGCAGAATCGCAGCGATTCTGCACAAAGAAGTGACATGCTGCGGGTTGTAAACCGCTGCGTTCCCGCGCGGTTTTTCCCGCAGCATGTGCACAGCGGTTTGCGGTTTCCATAGGGTTTACATGTTACTGTAAACGCTATGGAAACTGCTGCGGACCCGCAGCATCAAAATCGCGGCGGTTCCACGGTAAAAACCGCTAAGTGTGAATATAGCCTAAAAAAACACTTAAATTACAAACTTTTGCATCATCAAGAATGAAAACATGTGACCTGAACGTTCACAAGTTATGGAAATGAGGGTCATTATTAGTAAGAGGCACCTCATCATGTCTAGAAGTTAGGGTGTCTAATTGCCTCTGTTATTACACAATCCAATGGTAATGACATGACTGTAGACATAGACTAGCCTGAACATTTAACGCTTGACGTCCAGCCCTTGAGAAGGCTCCGCACGGAAATCTTACAGAACTCACAGAGAATCTCATTTCAAAGTCCTTTTGTTAAAGCATTAACACTACAGATATTAAGTGTAGTGCTGCTATGTAAGTGTTTCCATGAGGGAATAGCAAAAGTAATTACTCAAAGTTGTAAGGATAATTGTCCTATGTCAGGGAACATTTTACACAAACCAGCAGCGATACATTCACATTTTACCACTTGCCTAAAACTTCAAAACCATTTTGGGTGAAAATAAGGGATTTTTTGACCATGTAGTAAATTAATAGACACAAAGTGAAGATTCATTAGCCAGAATCATGCCTCCTGGATGCATCAGGCATGGGTACAACCAAAGTGTCCTATGGTTCCATGGACAAGATGTGGACCAGCACGTGACCACCAGTGATGTCTCCAACGGAAGTTATTCACTTTGGCTTTTCATCTTCATCCAGCGCAGATGACTATAGTTTCTTGCAGCCATATCTCGTCTCTGCATAAAATAACACCAATGGTTGATCACTTCTAGAGCATTCCCCCACTTTATCCTCCACTTCTACACTTCACTGAATGAAGAAGAAAACTACCATTGTGCAGTCCTGGTGCGCTACATCATACCAGTATTTTCTTTTTGTTCCCCTTACGGCTGTAGGGGGGTGGTGCTGTTATGGACAGTAGGAACAAGCTGTCACTTTAAGAGACAACACCCTTTGTCTGGTGTGATGGAATGTTCTGCTTCCCCCTGCAATAGACTGTGTAAAATGAACTGCCCTGTGCTAAGGGGAGGAGTTGAGTCTTGGGAGTGTGTGAGCAGAAGCTGCTGCAGAGAATGTATGTGCTAAGTTTGTACCTATAAAAAAGGTCCCACAGCTTGGAACGGAGTGGACTCTTGAAATTGGACAGATTCTTCAGGTGCAGTAAGAATGGCTGTCCTGTGCTAGTTTGAGAAGCCACGAAGATACTGAGAAAGGGATAAACAGTTTCCAGAAGCATCTCCAGGACACAGAAGCAAGGAGAAGACCACGTTTCATGGAGCTGGCAGAAAGCCGTGCGCACCACCGTACTAGACTGTTGGGGACCCCCGGGACTGGCTCTGAGTCCCCAACATCACCGTGAGTTTGTTCCTGTTTTGTGCACATGTCAGGGCCTAGAGTAGGCTTCAATAGACAGAACATGGCAGCCGTGTGGCCTGCTTAGTAGAGGCTAGGGAGGCTATACGTAGAGTAGCATCATTCTTTGTTTATTGTTTGCATTTGCTTGTGTGACGTATGTTAATTCTGTAATAGTTGGAGCACCGTGCTATTTGATGGCCCAGCTAAAGAATACAACGCTTGTAAATTATCTTTTGCCATTGCATACCCGCTTGCCCTTTCCTCATCCACTTTATTCCTTGCCTTCCAATACATTTACCCTTTGTTGTTTGCACCTCATGTTGTGTACGGTGGTCCCACGGCCATCGCTTCACGGCATCTGTATCTCATGAAAATATATTACAGTACTTGTGTCCCCCTTTGTGACCCCCTCACAGTAGAAATGTTCTCCTCTGTGCAAGAGAGGCCCACTACCCTCTTATCTGAGCAGTACTTGGCACAATATACTTGGATCACTATGTACAAAGGCAGCATTTTATTCATTTAACAATCTGCCCAGTTCAGTGCTTTATAAATTTGTGATTGAGGATGTCACATTTGCATGTAGCTGAAAAGAGGGCCCTCGAGTTGGTTGCTGGTGGGCCCTTGGCACCCCAGTCCGACACAGGCTCAGTCAGACGTTCCAGGGTCAATACCAAAAGATCACATAGTAAACTAAGGGAAAATAAGAAGTTGTAAGTCAGGTCACATGCCAGGGTCAGAATACCAGAGAAATAGCGGATAAGCAAAGGGGCAATAACAAACGGGTAGTCACAGTCAGAACACGGTCCAAAGGTCAGCAGCAAAATATCAGATGCAAAGGGCCAATAACAAACTGGTAGTCTAAACACGGTCCAAATCTCTGCACCTCACAGTCAGATAGGTTAACCGAGCTGTTAATCAAAGCATCGACAGCTCAAAACGCCCCAGCACAGGATAGAATGACAGAGCTGTCCATCACAGAGTCCCAAACACTCTGAGCAGAGGAATCGTGGCATAATAGATAGATCGATATGTGGCACCCCTAGGGGTATTTGCCACAAAAACAGTTACTGACACTAAATACAACAAATACTAAAATAGCAAGACTGCACTACCACCTCCGGCCAGAAGGGGGAGCTCCAGAGACTCCCCTTGATCCATTCTGGTCTGAGTAAAGAACTGGCAGTTGGGCTAAGGAGTTGAAAGTGAGAGGTCATACAGCTGAATTTCTAACAGCCCTATGACGGTTTCCAGGCCCAAATCACCGGCCTGAGGAGAAGAGGGACAGAGAAAAAGGACATTGTGAGAACCGGGTAGCATTAATCACTACCCAGAACAGGCGCAAAGACGGATACCGGATCCGCGGCTGTTTTCATTATATATAATACAGCAACCGGAAAAACGTGAGGTGATATCAGCTTCACTAGGGCCGGACGCAGCAACAGACACAGAGTTCAGCGGTACTCCCGGAGGGGGTAAGCCGATAAAAGGACTCGGGTTGCCCGTCGAACCAGGGCCCGGAGGGGACAGATTGGGCCGGCAGCCAGTTCACATACAGCAGCAGGGCCACACAGAAACTGCGTACAATAAGAGGCGAAGACCCCGGCAGGGTCAAAGTAACTCAGAGTTCCCATACAGACTCCGGTGTCAGGACTGGTTGTAAATCCCTTTATGTGGAAGTAAACTGGTTAAATGTTTCAGTGCCTCAGTCTTTCATTTGGATAATAGCCATCTATCCAGGATCGGGATCATCACCGCTGGGAGAACATGCTGCTGATCGAGTAAGTGCCTGTTCCCTCACGATACCCTTACACTGTGCATTGCCTGAGGCCACAGCACCGGGTCAAGCCACCCGTGACATCCCCCTCAAGAGACAGACCCCATTGGTCCAGTGCTGAGTACCCCGGTCTCCTGGGCGTCACAATTGGCGTCACGAACAGGATCCAGCCAGCCCGTATACCGGGTATTGTGTGCCGTGATTGGAGCCCAAAACTGTGAAAACTTGGATGAAAAATCTTGAAAATTGACTTTATTAAAGAAAATTCAATTTCCCATTAAAAACTATTGAAAGTGACTTTTCCCCATTGGTTATAATGGAGTAAAGATGGCCGCCATCACCTCATAACCGTTAGGCACGAGACTGTTAATTGAGCTACACCATTACCTGAGCCCCAGTCTGACTGAAAAACTTCAGAATCCGCCATTACAGAGCGCGCGGCGGGCGGGAGCAGCAGGGGGCGTGTCATTGTGGGCGGCACCAAGCTGAGCGCTCTGACGTCAGAGCAAGGGGAAAACCAATCCTGCTGTACATCGGAACGAATCTACACTATCCCGACGGAAGCGGAGGACCGGAAGGGTCCGGATTAACTAAGGGGGCACAGTATGTCGCAGCACGGAGACGTCACAGCACCCGGCGACGCTAATGCAGCTGAAAGACAGAGTGTCGATAGAGAGTCCAGCAGCGCAGCGGAGCAAGGAGTGGCGCCCATCATGCCGGTGCTGATGCCATATACCCCGGGTGGCCCATGGCTTCCAATGTATGAAGGTGAGCCTAATACCCTTGACGATTTCAGAGAAAAGATGCTGGCCCATTTTGACATGTTCCCTGTGGGTGAAGTTCAGCGTGTTAGTCTCCTGATGATGCAGTTAAGTGGCCATGCTAAGCGAGAAGTCACAGCATGGGCAGCTGATCTAAAAGGCACTGTTGAACGCATATTTACATAGTAACATAGTAACATAGTTAGTAAGGCCGAAAAAAGACATTTGTCCATCCAGTTCAGCCTATATTCCATCATAATAAATCCAGCAAATCCATATTTGCTGGATTAAAAGCTACATTTGAAACCACGGCCAGCAGCAAAGCTAAAATACGATTCTTTAATTGCAAACAAAAAGCTAATGAGGGCGTGAGAGACTTTGCCTAAAACCTGCAGGAAGCCCTTAAATCACTTACACTGGCTGAACCCATTTTTAACACCGGAGCGGATAAACTGCTAAGAGATCAATTTATTGAGGGACTCTACACCCCTTCTCACCGGGGGCATGTGAGCATGCTTGTTTTTAAGAACCCTGAATTGACATTTGCCCAATTAAAGGAGAGCGCTATACGTCTCCAGCTGGCAGAGGCACCTCGGGATCAGGATCCTGCGCAACCCATGGCAGAGGCACCTCAACAACAGGGAGTGCCAGTGACATCAGCTATGTCTGGGGCCATTGCTAAGCCCCTGGGGCCCAGTACTAATGAGGCTCTTCAACAAAAGCTTGACTCTTTAGCTGATGTTGTTGCTTCAATGGCTAAAACCATGCAGGAGATGAGAGGACACAAGATGGAGTTGGCAAACTGTAGAGAGGATGTTCCATGGATGAGACCCTGGAGATACCCGACATGGAGAGGACGACCCCGCGACTGCTACCAACCGGATGGACAGCCCATTTGCCGCCGTTGCCAGCAGCCAGGCCACTTTGCATGAGATTGTGATTTAAACGGGAATCCCCTGGGAATGCGGGCCGCTTCGCAGGAATGAACTTTCAAGGCCCAACACCCTGGCACGACAGGTACATCGGAGGACGACCCATTATCCCTATCGTGCTGGACGGAATTCCCCTCAACGCTTTGCTGGACACAGGTTCCCAGATTTCATCTATACCGTATATCCTTTATAAGAGGTACTGGGCTGATGCAGATATTGATAAAGGGCCCTCTGATGTTGAACTAGATATATGGGCCAGTAATGGTAAGTTGGTACCGAAACTAGGATTCAGGGAGATGACCATAAAGATTGGTAAAGTAGAATTGAAGAAACAGGGTATAATTGTTGTTGATGTTGACCGGCGGAACTGTGAACCCACTGTATTGATAGGAATGAATGTTTTAGAGAACTGCTTTTCCGAAGTTATTTCTGTCTTACAGCAAATTGCTGAAACTGCCCAATCCTGCCAGCAGAGAGTTCTCCGAAGGGAAATAAAAGTATTGATGTTAAGGCAACAGGTAGAAGTTGCAGGTGGAGAAATCGGCAGTGTGAGGGTAAGTGATCCGACATCTATTGTAATCCCACCAAAAACAGAAATGCTGGTATGGTGTAGAGCAGCCATTGGTACTAAGGGACGAGATTATCAAGCCTTAATAGAACCAGTGTACACCGACAGCAGGCCCACTATACTCACAGCACGAGGGGTAGTCGAGGTACACCGGGGACGAGTGCCGGTACGACTTTTGAACTGTGGAGAGGAAGAGGTCACTTTGCCAAGGTATGCTACAGTGGCAAAGCTATATACTGTTGACAACAATGCCATCACAACCATTGAGCCCTTAGAACCAACCTGTCAGGTGGAAGGCAACGGCTCAGACGGAGAATTGGAGGATTGGTGCCAACAGCTACACGTGGGCATAAATTCAACACCTACCCATCAAAAACAAGGGGTGTATAGGCTAGTGACGGAATATGAACAAGTCTTCAGTAAACACCCATTGGACTTCGGACGGATAGAAGGGGTAGAACACACAATCCCCACCGGTGACCATCCCCCAATAAAAGAAAGATATAGACCCATACCGCCCGCCCACTATCAGTGTGCAAAAGATATGCTGAGGGAGATGAAACAGGCCGGGGTAATAAGAGACAGCTGTAGCCCCTGGGTGGCCCCTCTAGTGATTGTCAAAAAAAGGACGGAACTATGAGAATGTGCGTAGACTACCGGAAGATTAATAACATCACCCATAAAGACGCCTACCCCTTGCCTAGGATAGAAGAGTCCTTAACTGCTTTGAAATCTGCTAATTATTTTTCCACCTTAGACTTAACAAGCGGGTATTGGCAAGTCCCTGTGGCTGAGAGAGATAAGGAAAAGACGGCATTCACCACACCAATGGGTCTATGTGAATTTAATCGCATGCCGTTCGGACTCTGCAACGCATCCGGTACCTTCCAGCGACTGATGGAATGCTGCCTCGGACACAAGAACTTCGAGACCGTCCTCCTGTACCTAGATGATGTGATCGTCTACTCAAAGACTTACGAACAACACTTAATAGACCTGGCAGAAGTTTTCGAAGCCTTATCCAGGTATGGCATGAAAGTCAAGCCATCCAAATGTCACCTTCTCAAGCCAAAGGTACAGTACCTGGGACACATCGTGAGTTCGGAGGGAGTAGCACCAGATCCCGAGAAAATAAGCGCCATAAGGGATTGGCCAAGACCTACCAGCGCAAAAGAAGTGAGACAATTCCTGGGATTGGTGGGTTACTATCGCAGATTTATAAAAGGATTTACCAAGTTGGCAGCACCCTTGCAAGACACCTTGGTAGGGCAGACGAAGAAACCTTCAAACCGAAACCCTCCTTTTCAGTGGAACAACGAACGGGAAGACTCCTTTGAACAACTAAAGAAGGCACTAACCGGAGAAGAGGTTCTGGCATACCCAGATTACCATCAACCTTTCATCCTCTACACCGATGCCAGTAATGTGGGACTAGGAGCGGTGCTGTCACAAAAGCAAGAAGGTCGGGAGAAAGTCATCGCCTTTGCAAGTAGAAAGCTCCGGCCTACTGAAAGAAATTCAGAAAATTACAGCTCCTTCAAATTGGAACTACTGGCAGTAGTTTGGGCTGTGACTGAACGTTTCAAACACTATCTGGCCGCTGCAGAATTTATTGTCTATACTGACAACAATCCGTTGACCCACCTGGACACAGCCAAATTAGGTGCGTTAGAACAGCGATGGATAGCCCGGTTATCTAATTACAACTTCATAATCAAGTATCGAGCAGGTCGCAAGAATGGAAATGCCGATGCCCTATCCCGGATGCCACACTTGAGAGATGTAGAAGAGGAAACGGGGGAGCTTGAAGAAATTGAACTACCAGCCTTCCATCGTCCCAAGGCAAAACATCATCAGTCAAGTACCTATCAGAAACAACAAGAGGTGAATTTTAATCCGTTAGCACACCATAGATGGGCTGACACCCAAGACAGCAATCCGGCTGTGAAGTTGGTGAAGGAACTGTTGACTGAGCAAAGTGCATATCCCGATGAGGATGCCCCAGAAGAGACGCATCAACTCTGGAAAGAGAGAGGCAAAATGTTCCTGTATCAAGGGAAGCTCTGTAGAAGATACACCAATCCGAAAACACATGAATTGGTTTGGCAGATTATTGTGCCTAAACAAGATGTGAAGATGGTCCTCGAAGCTTACCATAATGGTGCTGGTCACTTCGGTTGGAAAAAGTTAGAAGTACTTCTAAGAGAAAGATTTTATTGGGTCGGGATGAGAAAATCAATCGAACGGTGGTGCAGAAACTGTGGCCCGTGCAACCTCAGAAGAAACGATCAAAAGAACCAAAGAGCACCACTGCAGCCCATAATCACAACCACTTGAACTTGTAGCCATAGACCACGTGAAGTTGACACCAAGCCGGTCCGGCTATGTCTATGCCTTGACCATCGTGGACCATTATTCACGCTTCTTGGTAGTAGTACCCGTAAAAGATCTGACAGCAAAAACAGCAGCCAAAGTGTTCCAAACGTACTTTTGTAGACCACATGGATATCCGGAACAGGTTCTCACCGACCAAGGTACAGCCTTTGAATCAGAGATCTTCAGAGAATTCTGTAATATGTATGGTTGCAAAAAGATCCGGACGACGGCCTATCATCCACAAACAAACGGCTTATGCGAGAAGATGAACTATATTGTAATAGACCTACTAAAGACTTTACCTGAGACAGAAAGGATTCAATGGCCAGAGAAATTGCCTGACTTGGTGGATCTGTATAATCATGTCCCGGTGAGCTCCACCAACTGCACCCCAGCTTACCTTATGTGTGCAAGACCCGGCCAATTACCAATCGATCTAGAAATGGGAATTCTGAAACCAGATGCAGAAGTTCAAGACTCCAATTGGGATTACATAAGGCAAAAGCAGTATCGCCAAGTGCAAGAGAGTGTGGAAAAAAGCCTTCAGCAAACTAGAGAAAGACAAGAGCGAACTTTCAACCAGAATGCTCTAGCGACCCCATTAAGACCGGGTGACCAAGTGCTCAAGAGAAATCGTCGAACCAATAAACTAGACAATCAGTGGGAAGCCGTACCCTACACAGTTTTACCAACAAGAATGGATAATCCTAAAATGTGTCTCATTAGCAAAAACGGAGGCTTAACATCTGTACTAGTGTCAAGAGACAATCTTAAATTATGTCCGGAAGCACTGAAAGAGCCAGAAGTTGTCCAGCCAGAACCAGAAGTTATTCAACCCATACTGGTTCAACCAGTAAAGGAAAAAGAAGAGGAAATGTATCACACCTGTATAGGAGACTTTCCCAAAACCCTACTAACATACCATGGTGCAGTAGTGGTTCCCATGGTGGCCTTTTACCCAACACCGAACCCAATACCAGAAGTCCCAAGACAGGAAGAGGCTGACCCCGTACTACAGGAGGTTCCAGGCCAGGAAGAACAGATTCCTGATCAGAGTAATCCCATTCACGGTGGACTTGCCAACTCCATAGTCGTGGAATTATCTTTAGCAGAGCGGGTAGATACTACATCCACAGTAGACAGTAGTACACCACATGAAGAGACACCGCTATTACGTAGATCACAGCGTAGTACCCAGGGTCAATTACCGGCCAGGTATGCGGATTACCAACTATAAAACTATAGTCATTGTTATCATTCTGCAACGTTTAAGCCCAGTACCTACAGAGACTTGTCTGTATGAACTTATTGCATATTCTTGAACTTTTTATCAGCCCGGAGGCACTAAATCAAAGCTCCGGAAAGACTGCTTTTTGAACTTTGCTTTTTGCTCTTTTTGAACTTTCTTTAGACTTTATATTGGTAACTCCGTTGGAAAAATGGAACTAAATTCTTGGACACAAAGTGCAGTGCCTTTCCTAGTACCTTCAAGAATAGAACTGTATTAATGGACGCTATTTGAAGTGACTTTTTACAGAACTCTATTTTTGTTTCCTTGAGTGGTTTTTGTAACTTTTCATTTTTAAGACTCTGTACATATTAATTGTTATTTCAAAATGTTATCGTCCCACAGTCCCGGAGTACTATTCTTAACTAAGGGGGAATGTGGCACCCCTAGGGGTATTTGCCACAAAAACAGTTACTGACACTAAATACAACAAATACTAAAATAGCAAGACTGCACTACCACCTCCGGCCAGAAGGGGGAGCTCCAGAGACTCCCCTTGATCCATTCTGGTCTGAGAGAAGAAATGGCAGTTGGGCTAAGGAGCTGATAGTGAGAGGTCATACAGCTGAATTTCTAACAGCCCTATGACGGTTTCCAGGCCCAAATCACTGGCCTCAGGAGAAGAGGGACAGAGAAAAAGGACATTGTGAGAACCGGGTAGCATTAATCACTACCCAGAACAGGCGCAAAGACGGATACCGGATCCGCGGCTGTATTCATTATATATAATACAGCAACCGGAAAAACGTGAGGTGATATCAGCTTCACTAGGGCCGGACGCAGCAACAGACACAGAGTTCAGCGGTACTCCCGGAGGGGGTAAGCCGATAAAAGGACTCGGGTTGCCCGTCGAACCAGGGCCCGGAGGGGACAGATTGGGCCGGCAGCTAGTTCACATACAGCAGCAGGGCCACACAGAAACTGCGTACAATAAGAGGCGAAGACCCCGGCAGGGTCAAAAAAACTCAGAGTTCCCATACAGACTCCGGTGTCAGGACTGGTTGTAAATCCCTTTATGTTGAAGTAAACTGGTTAAATGTTTCAGTGCCTCAGTCTTTCATTTGGATAATAGCCATCTATCCAGGATCGGGATCATCACCGCTGGGAGAACATGCTGCTGATCGAGTAAGTGCCTGTTCCCTCACGATACCCTTACACTGTGCATTGCCTGAGGCCACACCACCGGGTCAAGCCACCCGTGACATCCCCCTCAAGAGACAGACCCCATTGGTCCGGTGCTGAGTACCCCGGTCTCCTGGGCGTCACATATAGATGATAAACATATAGAAAGAGATAGATGGATAGGTAGATAGGTAATAGATAGATATGGGATAGATATAAAATAGATAGATAATAGGTAGATAAATAGATATAGACAATAGATAGATGATAGATAGATGATAGAAAGATAAAAGATAGATAATAGATAAATAATAGATAGACGATAAATAGATAACAGATGGATAGAGAGAGAGATAGATGGATAGATACTGTAGACAATAGATATGGGATAGATAGATAGATAGATAGATGATAGATAGATAGATAGATAGATAGATAGATAGATAGATAGATACTAGATAGATTATAGATAGATTGTTTGAAAAAGTGTTTGCCCCTTCCTGATTTCCTATTTTTTTTCGTGTTTGTCACACTTAAATGTTTCAGATAACCAAACACATTTAAACAAGTAAAGACAAATTATGGAAACAAGAACACATGGGCTACTTGCACAGTGAACAAGTCTGTAGGAACATGTTCACACACCACCAAGAAACTTGAAGACACAAAAGAGCACAGTAAAACCAAAAACACTCAGTTTTAAAAGATCACAGTAATCCGCAAGTGCTAGTAAAAATATGTAAAAAAAAAACAGGGTATTTGGTTGATACGCTTTTTGCAAAAAATCTATACTAAGCTGCTCCACCAAACGTCAAGGTATACCCATATAGAGCAGTCCTAACTGATGTATGCAATCCCTATCTGATGTATTTAATAACCTGATCATCTGTATATTACCTGTGTGAACAGGGTTCTTTTGTGTCTTCAAGTTTCTTGGTGGTGTGTGAACATGTTCCTGCAGACTTGTTCACTGTGCAAGTAGCCCATGTGTTCCTGTTTCCATAATTGTTCTCTTGTGTCTACAAGACTGGGGAGTTACCCACCACCCTTTGTGGGCTATCTGCACAAAAGCTGTTCCACTCAGCGTGTCCACATGGACATTTCCTCTCTGAACCCTGTTCACACTCTTTAATTCACAATCTGTAATTTCTAAACTGCGTTCTATTCCGGTACGTGTCATATGGATGGCACACACGTTCACACGGACAGCCAAAAGAAAACCACACAGATAGTAAAAATGGACTGTCTCAGCTTACATTTTTTTAAATGGACATGTAAAGGGGGCCTAAGGCTAAATAGCCTGAATACATGTGGGGATTGCCTGTTTGTTAGGGAATTCCCACATGCATTCAGCCTGTCTAGAAGCTGCAAATCATGCAGCTGTGGCGACAAAAACTAAATCTCCGAGGACGCCAAAATACTCAGAGACCACCCGAGCATGCTCGGGGAAACCCGAGTAAAGAGTATACTCGCTCATCATTAGTCACCACCATAGTGAGATCATCTTAGTTCAGTAAGTGTGTAATTTATATGGAAATGTTTTTCTGAAGATCCTCTTCACATTCCCCGTTAGGTCTCCTCACATACTTGTTTTAGTTAGTAACTAAACTCCTCATATTACATAATTGTGGAGCATCTTTTTTTTAGCCCTCCATATTGTGCAGCCCCTCAGTTATTTCTCCTGTATATATAGAATTTGACAACTACGTCCATGGATGTTGTCTGCAGCGCTCAGACCCACTATAGACATGATATCAGCGCTGCAGACAATAATGGACACTAGGAGCATTAAAGATTGAGACTTAGCATTAGACCTGGGGAGGGTGAGTGAAGCCAGTTTGAAAAAAAAAAACGTAGTTGGGGGACAGACCGTTTTCCCGAAATCTCTAAAATGCTCAGTTGGAATCCATTGGATGTGTTCTAAAATGCTGACATTTCAATGAAAGTTTATTTTATAGTAAAGGATAATTTTATTTTCATGCCTTATTTGATTTTTTTATTATTTCAACTTTTTTTTATTTTATTTTAACAGGCTAGCGATTAGATTCAGTTTCTTCAGTTGCACTAGAGAGAGATCATCTGTTCCCTTTATAGCACGTACCGAGCGCCAAGTTTACAAACGCGTGTAAAAGAATTGCACCGCACTGATAAAACTTCCAAAAATCTAACATGTTTCTTAGTATTATGTGATGAATATGAGCGAGGAGCTGATAAAAGTAGTCATTTCCTGCAACGTCCTGCAAGTCAACGATCCCTCCCGTCTGAAACAAAAGCTTCATTCTATTTTGAAATACAAGATCGACTGTGAAAATATCGCTCAACGCCAAATTTTTTTTCTTCAACGACGGCTGCAAAAACACGACTTGGATTAGGGCTTTCAGTGGGCACTTTTGTTTCGAAGTAGACATGTCAATACCCCCGGTGACATTCCGGCTCGTGTAAACATGAAGTCATCTGGAGCATTGAACAATGTGATGAATGCCAGACCAACACCCACAGGGTGAGGCCCATTGGACTTCAAAGTAAACGTTCTGTTTTTTTGCAGGATGCCTGACGTTCTCGGTAAAAAAATTTCTATGGTAACCAGAATCAACAGTATGAGAAATGTCTTAATGGACAGATAATCTGTCATATGAGCCCTTAAACTTTTCACTTTTTTTTTCCTTTTTTTTTAGCAGAACGTCTGCTCTTTTTTTAACTCTCGTTATTGGAGAGAACAATAAGTCAAATCAAAGAGAAATACGGATGTCCTATTTAAAGTCTTGGGTCAAATGAAAGTCCAGATGTTCTCCTGACTTCCTTCCTTAGATCCTTCCAAGTCTTTACAATAATTGATAAACCAAGTGTTACTTGCTAGCAGTGTTAGTGCGGCCTCTTAGCTAAAACAAAAAATCAACAGAAGCTTTACTCATGGAAACGGGTGAAGGAAATCTGACAAACACTGACAGATTAAAAGTGCCCCTTCATTTTAGAGTTAATATTGGCAGGAAAAAAAATTTTTAGGAGCATTTCTTCTAATATATTTCTGGAGCACACTTTGCAGAATTTATGTAACACAAGCCTGAAAAAATGGCATAATCCTGTCCAATTCTTCCTATTAGGCCGGGGTCACACTAGACCATAATACGGACGAGTGCAATGCGATAAAAAATCGCATAGCACTCGCCCCAATGTTAATCTATGGGGCAGCTCCCATCATCCGATATTTTCTCGGCCGTATTCAGGATCCGAGTGAAATCGCAGCATGCTGCGATTGTCAGCATATCTCGGCCGAGAATCGCCAATGAAAGTCTATGGGTGCGAGAAAAAATCGGATTACATACGGACCATGCGTGTGCATTGCGAGAAATACGGAAGACTTCTCCAGGTGACAGGAAATTGAATCATCCATTATCAGGAAGCTTTGGCATGCTAATTTCTGGCCCACGCTGGATTGCAAACCAGGAAGCACGCCTCCACGGAGTGTACTGTTGTAGCAGCATGGCCAGGCATATAAATGTGGAGATGCTGATTGCTCTGGTCCATGATAGACCCGAATTATGGGACCAACGCGACGCACATTATGCGGACCGTGCACGTAAAGACGCAGCATGGAGGTCAATATGTCGCCACATGTTCCCCGATTTTGATGAGCGACCTCAAGAGGTTCAGCAAGAAATATGTAAGTACCATTCTTCACCAAAAAATGTGGTTTAATAGTGGGTTCATGATAAAAATAAGCATGAACCCATCATATGTGTTGTGTTTATGATGGGAGTAAATGATCCATGCTCTTGGTTGAAGATGCAAAAACATTACCAAGACACACAAATATGGATGAAATGTATTTTAGCTATAGTCCGTTAATATAGGGCCAAAGGAATATTATGTCCCCCTAGCCTCCTGGGCCCATGTGTTCTTGCAAACCCTGTAACGGTTTGAGTTATGTGTGTGATATTTATATCCAATATTTTGTATATTTGCAGTAAATGATGTCACTAGACAATGGCGGAGTTGCCGGGACCAATACCGGCGTGAGCGTCAAGTTTCTGGGTGGAGTGGTGATGCAGCCCCCCAAAAAAGGAAATACCTTTATTATGATCGGCTTAATTTTCTTGCACCGGTGATGGAGCTCCGACCGTAAGTGCATGCATGTCTCCAAATATTGTAGACATCTTATTACGTGAATATGTATGTATGTTTTAATATAAATAATATTTTGTGAAATACAGAACAGAGTCCAATCTGACAGAAAGGGAGACTGGATCTGACTCAGAGTTGGTGATTGACCCTGTTGGTGAAGATGCAGAAATGGCTGGACCATGTGGGCAAGCAACAGGCAGCAACCAACCACCACCACCACAACCAGCAGCAGCGTCTTCTGCCACACAGGAGGCAAATCCAGAGGTGGAGGAAGGAGCCCAGAGCAGCAGTCCAACCTTGGCTCTGGATACATCACCACAGCCTACTACAAGACCAAACCGTGGTCGGCGCAGAAGGGTGGCTTCGAACATTGGCACCAGGAGGCAAGTGGATACAGGGGTGTTGGACTATTTGTCACGAGCTGCCCATGACGATGGGGAGGAAGCGTACTTCTGCAGTCTTGCCCGCTATTTACGGCCCATTCCACGCTCGCTCAGGCTGCGGACCAGAGGTTGCATACAAATTTTGATAGATGCGGCCACACCCCCAAACAACCCCACTAATATTTTTAATTATCTTGAACGGTGGCAAATGTCAGCTACCAACCTTCTGGCGGTGCAAGACCTTCCACAGGACCAATCAGAAACTGTGTCAGCACCACCCCCGCAACCTATAGCTCCCCAACAACAGCCTGCACAAAGCACACAACAACCCCAAAACAGGGCAATTTATGATTTTTCAGCAAATGCCCAATATGACCACTTGAACAGACACATGTTTGGAGGCTGGTCCCAACATGTTTCTGCTCGACATGGCCATATTGGGGGGTCTGACCAACTGGGTCAATCCAGTACCCAGGACTTGATGCCCTTCTACCCTACACATCAAGTGTTATCTCATACACATGATCGCAACTTGCCACAACACCCTCAATTTAGATCTGCAATAACACAGGTTGACAGTGTGGTTGGTCAACCACCCAGGCAAAGTTCCGCACATGCTGGACACCCGCCATCACCATCACCACCCCCAACCTACCATAACCTGTAATGTTTTGGTTTTTATTTTTGGCCTGTCATTTGGGCTTTTTTGTGGCCTAAGTTTTTTGTTACCTTGGCATGTTAAACTGTGTTGTTTATTTGGCTCAAATTACATATGAGAATGAAAATATGTTTTTTGAATACATATATATATGCGCTGAGCAGTAAAAATTTGTTCAGAAATCAGAGTGTTATGTATTGGTCCAACTACATACATGATTTGTCAACTTTACACACTTACATAATTTCCTAATCAGATACATAATACACAAATTTATGAAGCAAATTATGTGATTTATTAACTAAGAATATAACTAAAAATTAAGGCAAAACAGCATTGTCTTGCCAAACCGTAGATCCCTCTGGTGACACAAAAAAATTGGTTAAAACATCACGAACTTTTAGGCCAGAGGGCTGACGACGTGAAGGACGAACACGTGTAGTTGTCAAGACAGTATTTGCATAATCAATGTCATCTGCAGCAGATGATGGGCAATCATGGTCTCTTGTAAAGTTGTGAAGAACAACACATGCTTTAATCACGCCATTTACATTGCCTTCACTCAGTTGGATTGCAGACTGAAGTACCCGCCATTTTGCACTGAGAATGCCGAATGAACACTCGACCAGACGGCGGGCACGGGAAAGACGAAAATTAAAGATTATGCGCCGGTAGTCCAGGCCTCTCCGTGGATAGGGCCTCATGACGTTCCTTGATAATTGAAACGCCTCATCTGCTACCATCATGTAAGGCACCGCATCCAAATTAGCCCCTGGTATGTGACTTGGGGGTGGGAGATCCAATTCATTGTTGCGCAGCTGCCGACCCATAATGGAAGAACTGAAGACTCTAGAGTCTCCAGTTCTCCCATAGGCCCCAATATCTACAATTATAAACCTGTAGTTGCTGTCGACTAGGGCCAACAGCACTACAGAGAAAAACTGTTTATAATTATAGAATTGGGTCCCTGAACCTGGCGGCTTACGCACACGGATGTGCTTTCCGTCAAGTGCCCCAATACAGTGCGGAAACTGGCATGTGTCCTGAAATCCTTGAGCAATACGTAACCAGTCTGCCATTTTGGGTTCAGGCATCACCTCTTGATGGAGTCTTCTCCAGATTTCCTTGCATGTATCCCGCACAATCCCAGAAATTGTAGATTTGCCCAGTAAAAACTCTAAATGCAGGGCCGCATATGATAGGCCAGTGGCAAGGAAGCTAAAAGACAAAAGAATATTGTTTTAAAATATAAAATGATCACAATACAGGGTTATATGGGCCAAAACAAAAAAAAAAAAAACATGATTATTAAAACATTAAGGACATGCTATGGCTTTGATCTTTGGCAAAATTAAATGTTGGAAAAGAAGGCAAAATGATGTTGAAGTTACTTAACCATTTCATTATCTAATTTGAATAAGGGGGCTCGACCAAAAATTGATTAGAAAATTGGGACAATTATTATTAAGGCATACCGCAAGGTAAGGATAAGGCGCTCCTCAGCTGAAATAGATTTGTGCATCCTGGTGTCCTTCTTCGTGATCCCTGGACGCAAAATCTCCAACAAAATGTCAAAGGTTTGAATCCTCATCCGACACTAGTTGAAGAACTTGTCCGGATTAGTCCTCAGAGCAGCATACAGACAGCTGAAATGGCCTTTATTGATCCGTTGCTTTAGAAGTGGAAGTACCCACATCCGTCTCCGCCTCCTCGGATCTACAATAACTGGGTATGGCTGGCCAAAACGTTGAGAAAGTACCCAGTTGTAAAGCACACGCTCTGTGGTGGTAAAAGTGAGTAGATCAGACATGTTGCTCATCAATTCGAAGTGCACCAACACAAGCAGGGACTCTACTGCATAGATTGGTGGGTGGGACCTGTTTTAGGGCCTTTAAATAATGTCCTTGGTGATGATATAAATGTTTTCCGGTGTAAAATCCGTTATATGTCCATTTTGCAAGCCTGCGAGAAAATCTCGCCATACGGATGCCATACGGATGTCACACGGATGTCACACGGATGTCACACGGATAATTTTATGCGAGAAAATCGCATCCTCGCACTGCACACGGATCACTGTTTTGGTAACATTGGTGCGATTCTCGACCGTCAAAAACGGACCGTTTTTTTAAACGTGTGTGTCCCCGGCCTTAGGCTGCCGTCACACTAGCAGTATTTGGTCAGTATTTTACATCAGTATTTCTCAGTCAAAACCAGGAGTGGGTGATAAATGCAGAAGTGGTGTATATGTTTCTATTATACTTTTCCTCTGATTGTTCCACTCCAGGTTTTGGCTTACAAATACTGATGTAAAATACTGACCAAATACTGCTAGTGTGATGGCAGCCTTATACTCGAAAAAACAATCCTGCTTCGGACACATCAGTGCCCTATAGGATAGATATAAATATGGATGTGGAGCTGCTTAAAATATAGTGAGAACCATCAGATAAACATCAATCAACCGATTATAATATGCAAAAGACGGAACAGTCCCACCCATATGTGACGTCAGGAATCAACTACCCCACCCATCGTAGCAGAGTAATGGTCCTATTGGAGCAACACTTTTTTTGGACTGTTGGATATTTGAGATGTGCATCTCCCTCTTTTTCTTGCTTCATCAGGGAATACTTCTGTTAATGGTGCATCACCACCATGACTGATGACTGGCCCAGGTTGCCGCAGATCGCGCTTGTCAGGGGCAGGATTGTTTTTTTTTCCATTCACAATAATTGCTATAATAGGATATTTTCCCCTGTGGTAAGATATGGGATGTAAAATCCTAGTCCTCTGCGGTATATGTTATATGATATTTTAAGTGAAAATATTAAAATTTATATTTTAATAAATCTGGAGGAAAAAGCCAATTTTTCTCACTTTATAAAAAAATATATTTTTGGACTCCAAATATGTAAGTCAGAAAAAATCTCCGGATCAACACCTCCCTTCCAGTAATTTGTCAAGGCGTCTTTCAAACTCTTTTAGTGAATTCACCATGACTTCTTCCTCTGGCAGAGTTAAAGAGGTTTACTGCTCTTACAGTAAAGAATTTGTACTGTAAAGTGGCGTAGACAACTTCTGTCCATGTATACAGTAAGGGATGCAACCTAGTTCTAATCCTGGGTCTAAATAGATCATAGGAAAAATGGCTGCACAGCAGACATGGGCAAAGTAATACGAGCAACAGAGATATAATTGAAACAATCATTAACAATTATAGTTCAAAGATTAAAGTACATAGAAAATGTAGAATATACTAGAATATTCCTGGAAGTGCCTCCTTATTCGACTCATTGAACCGCAGTCTATGATGTTTTGGCTTACCATCAATTAAGGTGTAACCTTGATTATAATTTGTATTTATTAGATTTATATTTCATGCCCTAAGAAGATTGTGCCCTACTGCAAGAATCCCTGTAACAAAAAAGTGAGATTTCGGCCGGGATTTATAATATTGTCTTATATGCCTACGCCGCTATAGTCAGCCTGTACCATAGGACGCCAATTGTCATACGCACAATAGGACGGTGTAAACCTCCCAAATGTGAATGATAAAAAAGAGGGACACACACTGTGTTTGCGCCTCAACAATTTTATTTTATTCTAAGCCAGTACCTTTACCTCACCAAATCCTGGGCCCACAAAGAAATGTTGCTCCTTGTTAAGCCCATTGGTGTTCCTCCACTCTAGTATACCAACAAAACACAGTATGATACCCCCATAGTGTCCCCTTAAAGTATGATGCCCCCACAATACATCCTATACACAATACTCACACAGTTTCCCCACAACTATCCGCACAGTATGAAGTCTCCAGTGTTCACCACACACAGCATGAAGCACCAATAGTCACCCCCATGCACAGTGTGACGCCCCCAAAGCCACCCACACAGTATGAAGCCCTTAGTGTACACAACACTGTATAATACTCTCACAGCCTTCAGATACATTATGATGCCCTCACAGCCCTCCACACATAGTATGATGCACCTCGTGTCCCCCCCACACCGTATGATTCCTTAGCACAAGCATCGCACTTGCCTGTGTCCTGCTTCTGGAATGCCCACCAGGGCTGTGGGGTACTCGGCACCGGGTCCGGTACTTAAAGGGATGTGTCAAGGCGGCAGTGACCTGGTCCGTGACCCTGGGTGCCCATGTTAAGGGAAAAGTCTTTAAAGGGGTTTGTGAAATAAAGTTTGTTTGTGACGCCACCTGTGGTATTCAGTCAGGGGTGACTGACTCTGCTTAAAGGGGTCCTCTGGGGTGATGTTATGGCAGCAGGGATGGTATGGCTTCCCACATGTGAAGCTGGGTCCCCAGGGCTCCCAATGTTGTAGGGACAGGTTGTAGGTGGTGTACAAAGAAACGGAGGACACAGGTTTGCAGTCCCTTTAACTTTTTACTGAAGGTTCAGGCAGCCACAGTCCAGGGTACCAAATCACAGGTGCTGGTATGGTCCGGCCGGCTTGGAAGCGAATCTGGACTCCCCCTTACCAGGTAGAGTTGGAAGCCTTCTTACTAGCGCTGTGGTGTTGTAGTCCCTTCTTGCTTTAGGCATCACACAAGGTCCTCACGTGTTCTCTCTCTGTTCCCCTTTTAGGTAGGACAATACCTGTATGACAGGTAACTCGAGCCTTTTTACAGGATCTCTACCACAATCCGAGCTCTATGTGTTACTGTGTCTTCAGGTGTGTGGTGGACGGGTAACTTGCAATCAGCTGTCCCACCGGTTTCTGCTGTGAGATGTAGAATACTACATAACCTCGATCTTCCGGTTACCGGTTTCATGCTCTACAGTGTGGAAGAAGCTCAGTCGCAACTTCTCTCCAGTTCTACACTTCGCCTGAGCTTCTTCTCTCCTTCATGCTTTCTACAATCTGTTCTGCTTTCCTTTCTCTCTCTTTCTGTTCAGGAGCTTCAGCACCCTCATGGCTGCACGACCCCTTTCGCCCTCTCTCCTCTGTCTCTCTGACAGACTGACTGACTTTCCCTCCAGACCAGAATATATATGTAGGGGAGCCACCACAAGCTAAATCAGAGCTCTCCCATCTGGCCTGGAGTGTGAATATGTTGCATGCTTGTGAATACCTGATAAGAGGAATCCTTCATCGCTTCCAAGCATGACATCACTCTCCCAGTGAGGAAAACAACGCCACTGTGACAACCAGGAACCTGGGGTGTCACACTTCTCAGGTAAGTTGATATCTGCTGCCATTCACATAACCTGAAGGTCTTTGCAGGTCGTTCAGTCTGTATCCAGCCTGAATCATGTCATTGGGATCTCATGGTTACCTGCTTCACCGTTGTATTCAACTATATCTGTATCCTGGAGACACACATATGATTGAAGTCAGGACATACTGTAAGTCCAACTTCTCGTCTCGGGTCAGCAGGACAGCTGCATTAATTCGGGACTTTGCTACAGAAAATGTAACGTTGGAAGGCATGGTGTAGGAGGGGAGCTAGAAATGTATGACTTTCTGGGTGGATCCTGTCAACGCTCAAGTTTTTGAAGAGTAAATCACAGAAAGGTGTAACAAGCCACAGGATGATTTATTAAACACTTTTGATGAGCAAACGTGTTGGGATAAGGTGTTATTTGAGCATGCTCGGGTACTAACGTGCTCGAATAATATGTTTGAGTCCCCGCAGCTGCATGGCTCGCGGCTTGTTTAACAGTCGCAACTCATACAGGGAGAGAGAGACTGACTCCAGAATGGAAAATGCAGCTACAGGGCATGCTCAATGCTCAATGTAAAAAAACAGAATCGGTAGCCGGATTCACTCATTTCACCTCATGTCCCTTCCGTTTTGCGCAGGGTCCGTCGCTGTCCGTTTTTTCGCCGGACAGAAAAAACGTTCCTCTGTACGTTTTGTCCGGCTGCCGAAAAACACATTTTCGAAGGATCCAGTGAAAAATGGATGAAACGTGAGGCCATCCGTCACAATCCGGCGCTAATACAAGTCAATGAGGAAAAAACTGATCCGGTGGCAAGTTTTGCTGGAACAGTTTTTTTTCAAAATTCACCGGATTGTGCTTGACAACAAAAACCAGAAGTGTGAAAGGGGCCTTAGGGATACTACCCGGGCCATTCGGAAATGCAACATTCCTGTTCACCACACCTCAATGGAGATTCTTCCCAATCTCACTCATAGACACGAATGTATGGAGTGAGTAAAATATTTAGTAGGTCATTTCCAATCCTTATATTGCCACTTAAGGTTTCTGATGAGGGAAAGGGAATTTGTATATGCAAAAAGAGTTTAATTATTATTTACCTATGACATGCGCTTATGTTAAAGGGTCTGTCGTAAAGATTACACCACCATTATACTATTGTGGTTTATTAGTCATTACAAATCTGAGATCTAAATTGCCAAGGAGTTAGATAAAGTAACAACAAATCAATATAGAGATATGTCCAAGAATGGTAAACTATTAACTACTGTACCAGGTAAACATCGGAGGATTAACCAATGTTTTCACTTGATGGGAGGTTGTGACTTATGTAATTGTAAAGTGGATCGTCATCATTAGGTTTCCATTGCAAGAAGTTAAGAAGTTTATCGAGCTATATACCTGTATACAATAACAAAGTCACGGTTTACGATGACAAAATGGAAATACCAACCCAAGCTGTGATGGCACATACTAGGGATAAGTTCTACAGCTTTCATTGTACATGCGCCATAATGTGAACAAAGCCTAAGTAAACGCATTAATCTACCTATCACTTCTGACTCTGTTCTAAGTATATTTATTAAATAGGAAGAGGGGAATAAGAGACTGAGACCCCTGGAAATGTATTAAGACACATGAGCAGAAATATGCAAATTTCCCAAAATGTATCTTCTTGAATAATTCTGATTCGATTCTGCCGACAGGTTAATTATGCAGAACATCATAAAGACACGCCCCAGAGGATCCTGTGAGTTACACCCTGGTAAAGACTATAGCACTAAAAAAGGCTCACATCTCTGGAACCATATGTCGAAATTCAAGAAAACAAAAATCAAATTATTCAGGAGAGGAACTGGATTAAAATAAAGGCAAAAATTTGTGACTTTTGACCTAGTGACACTAAATATTAAATGTGTGGTTTAGGACTTAGATATTTGTGGGGTTGCAGGTTATCAGACTGATCCCAAAGGTCATGAATATGAGATCGGTAGCGGTCCTGCGCTCGGCACCTCCACCAATCAGCTGTTCGCTGCTTACGGGGATCTACAGAGCCAGGACACCACAGCTCCATTCACTGTGTAGTGGCCATTCTCAGGTACTACATCTCAGCTTCTTGGAATACCTGTGAATTGCCTCTACCCAGTGTATGGAGTTGCACCGTTATGGATCTGTACACTTAATACATCTTCTACAAGAGTTGCAAACAACTCCTGGACCCCATTGATGTAATTTTGAAGACCTATTCTAATAATAGGTCATCAATATCTCAGTCCTGGAAGACCCTATTTATGTCATCTGATTTAGTGGCTGCGGCATTTATTCAACAATTAGGTTGTAAGAAGGAATGAAACATCCTGAGAAACAAGGCAAAGTCTGCACACTGATGCTAGAGAGCAACTGGGTGCGGCAGAGGCAGTGTCAGTACCTGCCTGGATTTGGCAGAGCAAGCTAGACAACAAACTGGCAAATAGGAAGTGTGAGGGAATTCTTGTAAATGGTAAATCATTGTTACTAGTGAATCACGAAGTGTATCTGAATACAAAAGCAAGAAGGCGGGGGGGGTTAACTGCTTACGTGCTGTTCTAGTTACGGTACATTGTTCCATCATCCTTTGTCTGCAGGTCACCCTTCCTGTTATAGGAACCCCACCTTAGGGGCAGCTAACAAGACCTGAGTCCAGGAACAATCCATGTTCTGGAATCTAAAGAAGTTAGGATCCATATAATTAATTATTAATGTCATTCCAACTTGCACAACTGATAAAGGTAGTAACTCCTGATGGAAAACTAGGAAAGAGAAGAGCGCTGCCCTTTTCACTGTTTTGTTATAAGATTTTATTCCATAGTAACATAGTAACATAGTAACATAGTTAGTAAGGCCGAAAAAAGACATTTGTCCATCCAGTTCAGCCTATATTCCATTATAATAAATACCCAGATCTACGTCCTTCTACAGAACCTAATAATTGTATGATACAATATTGTTCTGCTCCAGGAAGACTCTCTTGAACCCCTCGACTGAGTTCGCCATCACCACCTCCTCAGGCAAGCAATTCCAGATTCTCACTGCCCTAACAGTAAAGAATCCTCTTCTATGTTGGTGGAAAAACCTTCTCTCCTCCAGACGCAAAGAATGCCCCCTTGTGCCCGTCACCTTCCTTGGTATAAACAGATCCTCAGCGAGATATTTGTATTGTCCCCTTATATACTTATACATGGTTATTAGATCGCCCCTCAGTCGTCTTTTTTCTAGACTAAATAATCCTAATTTCGCTAATCTATCTGGGTATTGTAGTTCTCCCATCCCCTTTATTAATTTTGTTGCCCTCCTTTGTACTCTCTCTAGTTCCATTATATCCTTCCTGAGCACCGGTGCCCAAAACTGGACACAGTACTCCATGTGCGGTCTAACTAGGGATTTGTACAGAGGCAGTATAATGCTCTCATCATGTGTATCCAGACCTCTTTTAATGCACCCCATGATCCTGTTTGCCTTGGCAGCTGCTGCCTGGCACTGGCTGCTCCAGGTAAGTTTATCATTAACTAGGATCCCCAAGTCCTTCTCCCTGTCAGATTTACCCAGTGGTTTCCCGTTCAGTGTGTAATGGTGATATTGATTCCCTCTTCCCATGTGTATAACCTTACATTTATCATTGTTAAACCTCATCTGCCACCTTTCAGCCCAAGTTTCCAACTTATCCAGATCCATCTGTAGCAGAATACTATCTTCTCTTGTATTAACTGCTTTACATAGTTTTGTATCATCTGCAAATATCGATATTTTACTGTGTAAACCTTCTACCAGATCATTAATGAATATGTTGAAGAGAACAGGTCCCAATACTGACCCCTGCGGTACCCCACTGGTCACAGCGACCCAGTTAGAGACTATACCATTTATAACCACCCTCTGCTTTCTATCACTAAGCCAGTTACTAACCCATTTACACACATTTTCCCCCAGACCAAGCATTCTCATTTTGTGTACCAACCTCTTGTGCGGCACGGTATCAAACGCTTTGGAAAAATCGAGATATACCATGTCCAATGACTCACCGTGGTCCAGCCTATAGCTTACCTCTTCATAAAAACTGATTAGATTGGTTTGACAGGAGCGATTTCTCATAAACCCATGCTGATATGGAGTTAAACAGTTATTCTCATTGAGATAATCCAGAATAACATCCCTCAGAAACCCTTCAAATATTTTACCAACAATAGAGGTTAGACTTACTGGCCTATAATTTCCAGGTTCACTTTTAGAGCCCTTTTTGAATATTGGCACCACATTTGCTATGCGCCAGTCCTGCGGAACAGACCCTGTCGCTATAGAGTCACTAAAAATAAGAAATAATGGTTTATCTATTACATTACTTAGTTCTCTTAGTACTCGTGGGTGTATGCCATCCGGACCCGGAGATTTATCTATTTTAATCTTATTTAGCCGGTTTCGCACCTCTTCTTGGGTTAGATTGGTGACCCTTAATATAGGGTTTTCATTGTTTCTTGGGATTTCACCTAGCATTTCATTTTCCACCGTGAATACCGTGGAGAAGAAGGTGTTTAATATGTTAGCTTTTTCCTCGTCATCTACAACCATTCTTTCCTCACTATTTTTTAAGGGGCCTACATTTTCAGTTTTTATTCTTTTACTATTGATATAGTTGAAGAACAGTTTGGGATTAGTTTTACTCTCCTTAGCAATGTGCTTCTCTGTTTCCTTTTTGGCAGCTTTAATTAGTTTTTTAGATAAAGTATTTTTCTCCCTATAGTTTTTTAGAGCTTCAATGGTGCCATCCTGCTTTAGTAGTGCAAATGCTTTCTTTTTACTGTTAATTGCCTGTCTTACTTCTTTGTTTAGCCACATTGGGTTTTTCCTATTTCTAGTCCTTTTATTCCCACAAGGTATAAACCGCTTACACTGCCTATTTAGGATGTTCTTAAACATTTCCCATTTATTATCTGTATTCTCATTTCTGAGGATATTGTCCCAGTCTACCAGATTAAGGGCATCTCTAAGCTGTTCAAACTTTGCCTTCCTAAAGTTCAATGTTTTTGTGACTCCCTGACAAGTCCCCCTAGTGAAAGACAGGTGAAACTGCACAATATTGTGGTCGCTATTTCCTAAATGCCCAACCACCTGCAGATTTGTTATTCTGTCAGGTCTATTAGATAGTATTAGGTCTAAAAGTGCTGCTCCTCTGGTTGGATTCTGCACCAATTGTGAAAGATAATTTTTCTTGGTTATTAGCAGAAACCTGTTGCCTTTATGGGTTTCACAGGTTTCTGTTTCCCAGTTAATATCCGGGTAGTTAAAGTCCCCCATAACCAGGACCTCATTATGGGTTGCAGCTTCATCTATCTGCTTTAGAAGTAGACTTTCCATGCTTTCTGTTATATTTGGGGGTTTGTAACAGACCCCAATGAGAATTTTGTTACCATTTTTCCCTCCATGAATTTCAACCCATATGGACTCGACATCCTCATTCCCTTCGCTAATATCCTCCCTTAAAGTGGACTTTAGACAAGACTTTACATAGAGACAAACCCCTCCTCCTCTCCGATTTTTACGATCCTTTCTAAACAGACTGTAACCCTGTAAGTTAACTGCCCAGTCATAGCTTTCATCTAACCATGTCTCGGTTATTCCCACTATGTCAAAGTTACCTGTAGATATTTCTGCTTCTAGTTCTTCCATCTTGTTTGTCAGGCTTCTGGCGTTTGCGAGCATGCAGTTCAGAGGATTTTGTTTTGTTCCAATCTCCTCACTGTGGATTGTTTTAGAAATGTTCTTACCTCCCTTCTGAGTATGTTTTCCTGGGTCGTCTTTGTTCGAGTCTAATGTTTTTCTTCCCGTCCCCTCTTCTTCTAGTTTAACGCCCTCCTGATGAGTGTAGCGAGTCTTCTGGCGAATGTGTGTTTCCCATAAATTGTGTGTTTCCCATAAAAATGTGTGTTTCCATAAATTTCTCCATTCTGTTTTTTTTTTTCACTTGAAAGATATTGAATAATTACTATATTTTGATGGTACTTTCAATTGTGCCCTGTTTTAGAGCCTGTTCATATAGGTCAGATAACAGTACCGACCCTGTGGATTAAATTAAATTTCTACGTTCTCCAAATCGATTCATTTCGCCCTGATGGCGGCGGGCAATCTGAGCGGTAGCCCAGGGCCCCCCCACACCACTGGGCCCTGGGCTACCGCCCAGATTGACCCTATTATAATCCGCCCCTGGCTCTGCTACATACAGGCGATGATCAAATCAGATGACCTGTATGTAGCAGAATTGCTCACTTTCTATGAGTGCTGACCGCCAGACAGCGCTCATAGCAATCCTGCAGTGACAACCATAGAGGTCTGCTGGAAACCCCTGGTTGTCATGCCAACCCATCGGTGACCCGCGATCACGTGACGAGCGCGATTTTAAGCATACTTCCCAACCTAAAAATACCAGCACACAGCCACCCTAGAATTGGTGCATCACATAAGATGATGTTTTATAAACATTATATCACATGTGCTTCTCCAATTCTGGCACTTTGCCTTCGCTCTTCCTGATTAGGAAGGGCGGTGCATTGACATTCAGGGTAATGGTATTTGGGGTTAATGTCAGCTGTGAAATGTCCAAAAACACAGCTGACATTAAGCCCTGGGGTTAGTAATGGAGAGGTGTCTATCAGACAGCCCCATCACTAACCAAGTAATAAAAATGAAACACACACAAAAATACTTTATTGAAATAAACACTCCGCCACACTTTTTCTGCTTCGCTAATTTATTAAAAAAGAATAAAATCCCACCTAGGTCTGACATAGTTCAGCAAATCTGTCAAAGTCCTGCCAATCCTAAGTACAAAGCCTATGGATTCTTGTTCTGACACTCTTTAGGCTTTGCAAGCAACCACTTCTGGGTCACGCAGTGCTACACGAGATCTAGCGACTCCAAAGAGCGGTGACCTTGGTAATGTTACTGCTCTTCACAGTCACCTCGTCACACACAGCTCAGTGTGACCTGGAACGCCTGAAGAGCGGTATTGTTACTGACTTCACCTCTCTTCAGAGTCTCTGAGTCTTGTGCAGATGAATATCTATTTATATTTTATCTATCTGTTATCTTTGCACATATTTTGTCACAGTCCCACCCCTCAGTGTGTCTGGTATGCAGTTATTGACAGCCCAGCCATCCAATCTACTACAGGGGCATGCTGATGCTGTCAGTACTTTGATTGACAACTCAGTCATCCAGTCTGGTAAAGGTACGTGCTGAGCTGTCAGTGTGTTGATTGACAGTTCGATTATCCAATCTGAGACTGGCAGGCACTGTCTGTCTCCAGGTGTTCATTATTCCAGGTGTTTGCCAGACTACTTAACTGAGCTGTTTTTCCCAGACCTCTGCCAGACGTACATTCAGCTAGTGAGGTTTGTTCTCTTTGTGCCTTGATTTCTGTATTCTTGATCTTTCATTACCAGACCTTGGACCTCGTTTTGACCATCCATCTGTTTAACCCCTTCTGCTCTGATCCGTTATCCTCCTGGTATTCTGACCTCGGAACTTTACCTGTCCCTGCTTTTGTCTCTTCCTTTTGTTTATGATGTACCCTCCTGGCTTCTGACCTTGGCCTCCTTGACTATTCTGACTCTTACCTTGGCCGTGAGAAATGACTAGTGTCACATCTTTTATACAAAAAAAGGTTGCATGCTATCATGCCAAAACACATCAAATATGAAATACATGAAACATGAATAGCAAAATTGCTTTTTGAACATTAGGAAAAAAATGTTTTGAGACGCTTAGCACAGAATTTGGCCAAATAGTGTAAGCCCATCAACCATCGTCAAGGTGGTCTCGTTAAAAAACGGATGGGTACCTGACCTCCCTGTCCAAATGTGAACACTTACTGAAGGCTAATGTCTGCATGCTTGGGTGAATATGGACACCTCTCTCAGCAAAGCCTACATATGGGTTGGCCGGAACCAAGTGTGAATAGATGTAATTAAAAACCAGATGGTGAAGGGAGGAGTGCTCAGTCAATAAGCTAACATAGAACTGACAGAAAAAAGACTGGCACATCCAAACTAGTGTGAATAGGTGCATAACAGGAGCAGCTACCTCCATATATAATATACAAAAAAAGGTTGCACTTTATCGTGCAAAAACACGTCAAATATGAAATACATGAAATATGAATAGCAAAATTGCTTTTTGAACATTAGGAAAAAAATTTTTGGAGACGCTTAGCACAGAGTTTGGCCAAATAGTGTGAGCCCATCACCATCGTCAGGGTGGTCTCATTAAAAAACTGATGGGTACCTGACCTCCCTGTCCAAATGTGAACACTTATCGAAGGCTAATGTCTGCATGCTTGGGTGAATATGGACACCTCTCTCAGCAAAGCCTACATATGGGTTGGCCGGAACCAAGTGTGAATAGATGTAATTAAAAACCAGATGGAGAAGGGAGGAGTGCTCAGTCAATAAGCTAACATAGAACAGACATAAAAAAGACTGGCACATCCAAACTAGTGTGAATAGGTGCATACCAGGAGCAGCTACCTCCATATATAATATACAAAAAAAAGGTTGCACATCCAAACTAGACTGGCACATCCAAACTAGTGTTAGCTTACTACTTTGGGGTCATCATACTTTGCCCGAGAGAATAGAAGGATAGTGGTAAAGTAGGGTCTTTATACCATGTGTGTGGAGGGTACTGTGGAGGAATTCACTGTGATGAAATCATACCGTGTTTGGGGGCGCATTTGTTGGCATCATACTTTATGGTGCAATGGTCAATCTAGAGGTTTAAAATATGAGGAAAATTACTTTGTAAGAGCTTCAGAGTTGTGAGATATGCTTTTCTGTGACCCCCACCGAATATTATGTTTTTTGGGGTGCATTTTTAAAGGGGGTTTCCCAATTAGAACATCTGCTATTGGGCCCCATGATTTTTATGTAGGAAATACCCAAAACTCCAGTCATGTGATCTGACTCTTAAGATCTATTAATTAAAATATACTTTGTTCATGGTTCATCATTGTATTTGATGATAAGGAAACATGTCCTCAATTGTAGTCATTTTTTAAAATAAATATCAAAGTTGGCCGGGGAGTTTGTCCAAGTTTTTAATTTTGTCCCTCTGTGTAGTTAAGTTTAACATCCCTGCCTTAGTGTAAATTTCATTGGGAGTCACTGAGCAATACGTTGGGACTCAGTGATAGAGGATCATGTATGACAGCTGCTTCCAGCTATTACTGAATAGCTGAGCGGTTTTCCTACCCTGGAGACAACAGCCATATTATACAGTAAGTCTGGAACTAGTGTCTGAGCTGAACACACGTCATGGAGAGTATTTAAATCAGCAAACAATCAAATGGGTGCAGACACAGAGAAAGAGAAAAATACAGCGCTCCTAAAAACAGGACTGAGATGAGCAATAAAATGTAATAAAATATAAGAATAATTACAAATGTTTCGCTGCAAATTTAATTTCAGATAACTTCCTGATGTGTAACCCAAAAATGAATTCTGCTTTATATTGAAAAAAACAGTATTATGAAATACAGGAAATATTTTTCAGGCCGCCTGAAAGCAATAGATGAGCTGCTAACACATTGGTTGCTTCTCCATGTGACACTGTGTCTGCTCAGTGTCCATGCCCCACTTACAACGCTTATATAATACACTGCAATAAAGGGACAAAAAAAATGAAATATTCACAAATATGTGTATTGCCATAGTTAGACCCAAATGCTTGGGTCTGTAACAGAACCACAGGAAAAGTTTTTGATGGCGTGTGCAGGCAGTTTGGTACAAGGGAGATGTGTATTTTCTCTGCTCCGTTGAGCCATTCCAGGTGTTTTGGATATTTGTGGATAATCATCTGTAATGTCCAGGTACGGTATAAAGGGGCAGACAGTCCACATTCTGATGGATCTCTTCCCCTAAGAAATTGCTGTGAGGGAAGCAGTTGTTAGTTTAGGGATGCTGTGCACTAGGCCCAGCTCTGGAGAGGCAGGACTTTCATGTATAGCAGCCAGCAAGCATGGGATTTTATTTTTTATCATTTGTGTCTTGCTTTTGCTCAATTATGCACAGAGCCAGTAGAACTGGCTGCGACCAGTTACGTCAACTTGCCTGGTATGAGCTGTGTTTGAAGTGCATGACTTGGGAGATGGCGATCCCGTGAACTAATCCCCTAACCCGACACAGGTCTTATGCTCTAGGTGCCAATCTTCAACTCAGATTAACAACTCATTTTATAAAACGTATTGTTACTGACTGTTGACTTTAAGATCAGTGCATGTATGTTCCTGCCAGTGGCGTGTCTAAAGATTCATGAACGCTGGTACAAAAGCTCAACTTAGGTCCCCATCTCTGTCTCCACCACCACCAAAACTAAAACCTCACTGTCACTGGGTATTCCATGTTTGGTAGTTCGGCTCACTCAGCTGCACACGGAGGTAGTCAATGGAACACTGCACCTAAGGATGCATTGGTTTATTAGTACAGCATAAACCAAGGTCTTAAACACAAAAATAAATACAGCCTTTGGGCAAAACAAAACGGTAGCACTTCGTGCAGTCTTTGCACTAGTGGGGGTCAGCCCACTCAGGGTTAATAATGTCCTTACACAAACACTATGTGTACAGTGTACTATGTGTTCAGATTGGCCTACCGCCTCAACGCATTAACCTAACGATCCCTGTGTGGCCCATACAAAAAAAAAAAATAATAATCACCTTCCTCACATCATGTTCTCATACACTTCATGCAGTTAATAGCCCTCTGTGTCTATACTGCTACATACTTAGGCTGATGAACATCAACACCTGAGCCTTACACTATGGCTGGTCCGAACAACGAAAGCAATTGTTACCATCCACCTCTCGTGTCTCCTCTTTTCCTCATAGTTTGTAAGCTTGCGAGCAGGGCCCTCACTCCTCTTGGCATCTATTTTGAACTGTGATTTCTGTTATGCTGTAATGTCTACTGTCTGTACAAGTCCCCTCTATAATTTGTAAAGCGCTGCGGAATATGTTGGTGCTATATAAATAAAATTATTATTATTATTATTATTACAAACACTGTCCTGGAGTCTTCCTCTCTAGGCCCTCAACAGCCCAGACTAACTCAGGAGCTCAACTAATTAAAGCCAGACCATGTGACTCTCCATCATGTGACTGATCACACGATTCTGACTTCACACAGGTCCGGTAAGGACACTGCAGGGGAGATACGTGTACCCCCTCCCTCCCGCTCTATGGAGGTCCACCAGAGGCGTAGCTAGGGTTTTGGTCCATGGGGGGCGGGGGGGGGGCGAAGCTTCTGAGTGGGCCCCTGTTATGATCAGGTGACCTAGGAGCAGCATGAAAACTTTCACTGGAGTAGGTGGTAACTATACTGACCGCAAACCCTGATCTTATCACCGCAACTAGAAGTAGCAGTGGGGTGGGCCTAACAAAACCTAGTCACTTCGACACAGCCGGAGGACTAAATACCCCTATAGATGGAAATAGGAATTTCTACCTTGCCTCAGAGCAGAACCCCAAAGGATAGGCAGCCCCCCACAAATATTGACTGTGAGTAGTAGAGGAAAAGACACACGTAGGCAGAAAACACGATTTAGCAAATGAGGCACACACTAGCTAAATAGGAAAGGATAGGACAGGATACTAAGCGGTCAGTATTAAAAATCCTTCCAAAAATATCCACAGCAGAAAATACAAAAACTCCACCATCTAACTAAAGATGTGGAGCGTATATCTGCATCTTCAGAGAATCCAACAAGACCGAGAAAACACTGACACAGTCTAAGCTGGACAAGAGAAAAACAAATGAGTAGCACAGAATATAAGCACACTGCATGTGTGCCACAGGAACAAAAACCAGACACTTATCTTTGCTGAATTGACAGCTGAGCAGGAGAAGCCAGAAAGTGATCCAACACTTCAGAAGAAACTTTGACAACTGGCAAGGGCTAATGAATCCTGCACACTTAAATATCCCAGTCAGAACAGCAATCAACAGATACACCTGGCCAGGACTGTAACTCAGAGACAACTGCATTCCCACCTACAACCACTGGAGGGAACCCAAGAGCAGAATTCACAACAGTACCCCCCCCCCTTGAGGAGAGGTCACCGAACCCTCACCAGGGCCTCCAGGACGATCAGGATGAGCCAGATGAAAGGCACGGACCAAATCAGCAGCATGAACATCAGAGGCAAAAACCCAAGAATTATCCTCCTGGCCATAACCCTTCCATTTGACAAGGTACTGAAGCCTCCGCCTCGAAAAACGAGAATCCAAAATCTTCTCAACCACATACTCCAACTTACCATCAACCAACACAGGGGCCGGAGGATCAACAGAGGGAACAACGGGCACCACATATTTCTGCAATAAAGATCTATGGAAGACATTATGGATAGCAAAAGAGGCCGGAAGCGCCAAACGAAAAGACACAGGATTAATAATCTCAGAAATCTTATAAGGACCAATAAACCGGGGCTTAAACTTAGGGGAAGAAACCTTCATAGGAACATGACGGGAAGACAACCAGACCAGATCCCCAACCCGAAGCCGGGAACCAACACACCGACGACGGTTAGCAAAACGTTGAGCCTCCTCTTGAGACAACACCAAATTGTCCACCACATGAGCCCAAATCTGCTGCAACCTGTCAACCACAGAATCCACACCAGGACAGTCAGAAGGCTCAACCTGCCCAGAAGAAAAACGAGGATGAAAACCAAAATTACAAAAGAAAGGCGAAACCAAAGTAGCCGAACTAGCCCGATTATTAAGGGCAAACTCGGCCAATGGCAAGAAGGCCACCTGTTGTGAGTTCTGTTTTCGGGCTCCCTCCTGTGGTCGTGAATGGTACTTCGGCTGGTTCTGTCCATGGACTTTCTCTGGTGCCTGTGGGTGTTTCTGAGTTTCCTTCCACAGGTGACGAGGCTAATTCGTTAGTGGGCTGCTCTATTTAACTCCACTTGGATCTTTGCCCCATGCCAGCTGTCAATGTTGTAGCATTGGTCTAGTTCGCTCCTGGATCTTTCTGGTTACCTGTTTCCTCCATCAGAAGCTAAGTTTCGCTTTGCTTTTTTCTTGTTCGCTATTTTTTCTGTCCAGCATGCTTATGTGAATTTTGCCTTGCTTGCTGGAAGCTCTGGGACGCAGAGGGGCGCCTCCGCTCCGTTAGTCGGTGCGGAAGGTATTTTTCCCTGCACTCTCTGTGTGGCTTTTGTAGGGTTTTGTGCTGACTGCAAAGTGACCTTTCCTATCTTCTGTCTGTTTAGTAAGTCGGGCCTCTCTTTGCTAAATCTATTTCATCTCTGTGTTTGTGATTTCATCTTGCTCACAGTCAATATATGTGGGGGGCTGCCTTTTCCTTTGGGGAATTTTCTCTGAGGCAAGATAGGCTTATTTTTCCTATCTCTAGGGCTAGCTAGTTCTGAGGCTGTGACGAGGCGCCTAGGTCATGATAGGAGCGCTCCACGGCTATTTCTAGTGTGCGTGATAGGATTAGGGATTGCGGTCAGCAGAGGTTCCACTTCCCAGAGCTTGTCCTGTGTTAATGTACTATCAGGTCATTCCTAGTGCTCTAACTACCAGGTCCACTATTTGTCCTAACCACCAGATCATAACAGCCACCCAATCATCCTGATCAGCAGACACAAAGCATCTCAAATAAGTTTCCAAAGTCTGATTAGTTCGCTCGGTCTGGCCATTTGTCTGAGGATGAAATGCAGAAGAAAAAGACAAATCAATGCCCAGCCTAGCACAAAAGGCCCGCCAAAACCTAGAAACAAACTGGGAACCTCTGTTGGACACAATATTCTCCGGAATCCCATGCAAACGAACCACATGCTGAAAAAACAACGGAACCAAATCTGAAGAGGAAGGCAATTTAGGCAAAGGCACCAAATGAACCATCTTAGAGAACCGGTCACAAACAACCCAGATAACAGACATTTTCTGGGAGACCAGAAGATCAGAAATAAAATCAATCGAAATATGCGTCCAGGGCCTCTCAGGGACTGGCAATGGCAAAAGCAACCCACTAGCACGGGAACAACAAGGCTTGGCCCGCGCACAAGTCCCACAGGACTGCACAAAAAAACGCACATCACGCGACAAAGAAGGCCAC
Source organism: Ranitomeya imitator (assembly GCF_032444005.1). NCBI lineage: Eukaryota > Metazoa > Chordata > Amphibia > Anura > Dendrobatidae > Ranitomeya > Ranitomeya imitator. The sequence continues at coordinate 665,321,377 of NC_091282.1, forward strand.
CAAAAGGACCTACCAACCAAGTCTCTGGTACCAAAAATGCCAGGATGACCAGCCAACACGGAACAGTGAACCTCAGAAATCAGTCTACTAGTCCATCTGTCAGGAACAAACAGTTTCCCCACGGCACAGCGGTCAGGTTTGTCAGCCTGAAATTCCTGAAGAACCCGTCGTAAATCAGGGGAAATGGCAGAAAGGACCACCCCTTCTTTCAGAATACCGACCGGTTCTAAGACCTCAGAAGAATCAGGCAAAAAACTCCTAGAGAGGGCATCAGCCTTAATATTCTTAGAACCCGGAAGGTACGAGACCACGAAATCAAAACGGGAAAAAAACAAGGACCATCGAGCCTGTCTAGGATTTAGCCGTTTGGCAGACTCGAGGTAAATAAGATTCTTATGATTGGTCAAGACCACAATACGGTGCTTAGCTCCCTCTAACCAATGTCACCACTCCTCAAACGCCCACTTCATAGCCAACAACTCCTGATTGCCGACATCATAATTGCGTTCAGCACGCGAAAACTTAGGGGAAAAGAAGGCACACGGTTTCATCAAGGAACCAACAGGATCCCTCTGAGACAAAACGGCCCCTGCCCCAATCTCAGAAGCGTCAACCTCAACCTGAAATGGAAGAGAAACATCCGGTTGGCGCAACACCGGAGCAGAAGTAAATCGACGTTTAAGCTCCTGAAAGGCAGAGACAGCCGCAGAGGACCAATTCTCCACATCAGCGCCTTTCTTCGTCAAATCGGTCAAGGGTTTAACCACACTGGAAAAATTAGCAATGAAAATGATGACAATGAGCAGATCAAGGACACAGATAATAAAAATTTAGGTTGTACAGTACTGATGGTAATTGAACTGGCGATCCTCTTTGTCCGCTTAGGACAGACAGAAATGACATGAGAAGCGTCGCCACAATAATAACACAACCTATTCTGACGTCTGAAACCTTGTCGTTCCGTTCTAGACAGAATCCTATCACACTGCATTGGCTCAGGAATTTGCTCTGAGAATAACGCCACAGCGCGCACAGTTCTGCGCTCCCGCAAGCGCCGGTCAACCTGAATGGCCAGAGACATAGAATCACTCAGACCAGAAGGCGTGAGAAACCCCAATATAGCACAAGGCAGCACCCCTATAGGCAGACCCTGTAGTTTAAAGCACCCCCCATAGGCAGACCCTGTAGTATAAAGTAGCACCCCCCATAGGCAGATCCTGTAGAATAAGGCAGCACTCCCCCCTATAGGCAGATCCTGTATATAAGGCAGCACTCCCCCCATAGGCAGATCCTGTAGAATAAGGCAGCACCCCCCCATCGGCAGATTCTGTAGAATAAGGCAGCACTCCCCCCATAGGCAGATCCTGTAGAATAAGGCAGCACTCCCCCCATAGGCAGATCCTGTAGAATAAGGCAGCACTCCCCCATAGGCAGATCTTGTATATAAGGCAGCACTCCCCTCATAGGCAGATCCTGTAGAATAAGGCAGCACTCCCCCCATAGGCAGATGCTATAGAATAAGGCAGCACTCCCCCCTATAGGCAGATCCTGTATATAAGGCAGCACTCCCCCCATAGGCAGATCGTGTAGAACAAGGCAGCACTCCCCCTATAGGCAGATCCTGTATATAAGGCAGCACTCCCTCTCCTATAGGCAGATACTGTATATGAGGCAGCACTTCCCCCCTATAGGCAGATCCTGTATATAAGGCAGCACTCCCCCCTATAGGCAGATCCTGTATATAAGGCAGCACTCCCCCCTATAGGCAGATCCTATATATAAGGCAGCACTCCCCCCATAGGCAGATCATGTAGAAGAATGCAGCACTCCCCCTATAGGCAGATTCTGTATATAAGGCAGCACTCCCTCTCCTATAGGCAGATACTGTATATGAGGCAGCACTTCCCCCCCCCTATAGGCAGATGCTATAGAATAAGGCAGCACTCCCCCCTATAGGCAGATCCTGTATATAAGGCAGCACTCCCCCCTATAGGCAGATCCTGTATATAAGGCAGCACTCCCCCCATAGGCAGATATTGTAGAATAAGGCAGCACTTCCTCCCCTATAGGCAGATCCTGTATATAAGGCAGCACTCCCTCTCCTATAGGTAGATACTGTATATAAGGCAGCACTCCCTCCCCTATAGGTAGATACTGTATATAAGGCAGCACTCCCTCACCTATAGGTAGACACTGTACATAAGGCAGCACTCCCCCCTATACAGCAGATACTGTAGAATAAGGCAGAACTCTCTCCCCTATAGGCAGATACTGTAGAATAAGGCAGCAATCCCTCCCCTATAGGCAGATCCTGTATATAAGGCAGCACTCCCTCTCCTATAGGCAGATACTGTATATGAGGCAGCACTCCCTCCCCTATAGGCGGATACTGTATATAAGGCAGCACTCCCTCTCCTATAGGCAGATACTGTATGTGAGGCAGCACTCCCTCCCCTATAGGCAGATACTGTATATAAGGCAGCACTCCCCCCCTATAGGCAGATCCTGTAGAATAAGGCAGCCCACATAAAAACACAGCAAATAAATACTCACATCCCTAACTCCTTGTTCCAGCGGTGCTTCCTGCTCCTGCTCCCGCTCATCTGACAGCGGGTGCTGGGCGGTGACGTCATGGCGCCCGCTGTCAGATGGTGTGGAGGATGATGGGAGGAGCGCAGCGCTCCTTCCCTCATCACTGCGGTGAGCTGTATCGGCTAGATGCCGATACAGCTCACCATGCGATGACGGGCGGGGGGCCCACTGCTGGCACCGGGCCCCCCCTGCACAGGGGCCCCATAGCAGCAGAGCAGGGAGATTGATTCTCCCTGCTCTTCCGCAGACTGTAGCTGCATCGGTGCGATGCACGCGCCGATGCAGTTACAGTAGCGTAGCTCCCGGTGGGCCCCCTCAGAGCGTGGGGCCCGGGGCGATGGCCCCCTCTGCCCCCCGGTAGCTACACCACTGAAATCCACTAAAACCAGCCTAAAATATAATTTTCAATAACATGACCAAACACATAGTATGCTGGAGGAAACAATTCTGGTTTTACATCACTGACGCTATCATGCGCAGTGACACATATCTCCCCTCCTGACTCTGTCACACACAATAGAGAGTGGCCAAAAGACCTTGGTGTCTGGTTTCACGAACTCCTGCACTGGTTAGAAGTACTTCACCATCGCATTAAAGAGTGCAGGTTTTTTCATTGCTAGCTGTGCAAGGGTTAGTCTGTTCAGGAGAATCTCCTGGTGCTTTCCTACTTGGATTCTCTCAGCTGTTCAGTGTTGGCTACTCCCCTCTACTATATATGCTTGCATATGGCAGTTAGGAATTGCCAGTGTTAGTTCTTACTGCCTGGTTCTGGAGTTCGTGGTTGGAATTAGTGTTTGGAGATTGTCGCTTGCATTTTTTGTCTTTGTGCACATCCTCATCCTCTCTTATTTGGTTTCTCCATTCTTTAATTCCCCTGTGTCCCACTAATTTGTTTAGTGTGTGCATTTGTATGATTGGTATTTTCATTTATCCATGTCTGTCTTCTCTTGTTCGTTTTATTAGTGTATTTCTACACAGATCAGGGTAGATATAGGAGCATAGCAAGGAAAGAGAACCTGGTGTCTCCACCTCCAGGAGTAATCCAGTGACAGATATAGTCTAGGTCGCCCTTAGTTCTAGGAACCTGGTTAGCAGCCAAAGACCCAACACATAGTGACATTAACACTGGCTGATACCTTTTTCATCCATTATGGATCTGGTGGCTGCTCTTGCAGGGCAACTGCAGTAACTCAACCTATATGTGGCAGATTTACACACCAATGACTTATAACAACCTAACACCTCAGGTTTAGGGTCCGTGGTTATTGGGCAACTCCTCATGGAGCCCAAAATTGCACTTCCTGATAGGTTTTCTGGGGATCACCATAAGTTTACAGAGTGGCCTGTAAACTCCATAATAAATTACGTCCTCACTTCTCAGGTAAGTAGTGTAGCATCGGGTGGTTTCGTCAAACTCAATCTGACAGGTGCCCCGCCCCTATCAAAGTGTATCAAAGTGTGTAACCCCTCCCCTCCTCCTGTCAGCCAGCTGTCCCTGAGGCTGGCTGATTTCCCCTTTTGATATTGTTTGATATACTTTAATTTGTTGCAGTTTGATATTATTCACGTATTTGTTTTATATTTTTATACGTAGCTCGAGTTTGATTCTGTTAGCTGTGTTTTATTCACAGTGTACACATTGATATACTTTAATTTGCTGCAGTTCGATATTATTCTTGTATTTTGTATTATATTAGATTTTATACGTAGCTCGAGATTGATTCTGTAAGCTGTGTTTTATTCACAGTGTCCAGATATAGTGCAGAACTTTGTTTTATAACACAACCAGCTGCTTATTTGTGTTTCTACTGACCATTAACTAAATGTTTATTTTCACAAACAGAAGAGACAGATTTTCTGTTTGTACATGTATTGTACCTGTAGGGTTATGTAGGGTTATCTGCGGGTCAGAGGTTTATAACACCTAGGTCAATTGTTGTTGTATTCGCTTTCCCAATAAATGTTTATTTTCACAAACAGAAGAGACAGATTTTCTGTTTGTACATGTATTGTACCTGTAGGGTTATGTAGGGTTATCTGCGGGTCATTTGCCCAGGCAGTGTGTATTATTTATGTTTTATAACGCACCATGTTTGATATTTGCTTTCTCTTTTTTGTGTCTGTAGATGTCATCTGAGAAGTTATTTGTGTTTCTACTGCGGGTCAGTGGTTTATAACACCTAGGTCATTTGTTTTTGTTCCGTAAGCTGTGTTTATTCACAGTGTACCAGATTTTCTCTTTTGTGCCTATATATATATATATAATATGTGGCCATATTACAACACACGCAAGTATATACGAATATAAAACCAAAGACACGATATTGTAAAAATGTAAAAAAAAATTATTTCTCACAATAAAACAACATCTCAAAGACATTTCAATACTATAAAAATTCTTACAGAATATAAAAAGTAAAAAATTCTTACAGAATATAAAAAGTAAAAACATTAATACATCTCAAAGACATTTCAATACTATAAAAATTCTTACAGAATATAAAAAGTAAAAACATTAAATAGTACAATGAACATACATCATTACACTTCTTACAAAATAATTAATATAGCGTTACAAGGCGAGTACAGCATTTTAGCCAGTACATTCTTTACATCGTGAGCCACATGGTTTGTAGCATCGGTAGAGACCTTTTTTTAGGTAGCAGAGTTCCACGTGTGGTACCTAATGACGGGGAATGTAAAGATTGAATTGTACGGGGAGCCGCCGCTAACTTCAGCGGTGTAGATACAGAGCGTGTCTCACTGTTGGTAATTTTTAATTCATCTAAAAGCTTCCTAGTAGCGGGGTTACCCACAACTGTAGACGGGATATTTAGCCCGGCCATAGCCTGCATAAATGAATCCCAACCCGGCGGTAAATTTCTACTGTTCAGAGCATGGCTCTGCGTTGTACTACGTACCAAATCCAGTAAGTTAGACCCTGGTATTACGGAGCCTTTGAAAATAAATTCAGCATTATTATTCCATGCTGTGACATTTTTATTCTGCAGCAGCCTGTTTAGTAAAAATTCAGCATTCTTTTTATATCTTTGGTTTATATGGCCGACAATTTCCGCGATCTCATGATTTTTATCAGAGTCGGTATTTGGCAATTGTTGCTGACCAGGATCAGGAGTGCTAATGAGATTTAAAGCCGTTACTTCTTTTGAGCTGTGTCGCGTATGTACCAAGTAGCGTTGTAGCACAGAGCTATACATTTTAATTTTCACATCATCGGGAATGTCACGACGCTGTAAAATGTCGCTAATTTCACCATCAAGGCGTCGAATAACACTGTCGCGTATGTTATCTGTAGTACCAGGTCTTAGTTTGTCTAGCTCCTGTTTGGGGACTAGATACATTTTCGCTGCATGCTCCATTATCTTCCGGCGATCAGGCTTGTTATTATTGGAATTGCAAAAGCTAAAAGAGGTCCGATAAACCCGCCGGCCTGTTTTAGTAGTCGCTTCTTTTTCTTTATGGGCTGAGATCTGTCGCTCAGGGTTCTTATAGCTTTATGCCACTTCTTTAATATACCTTTTTGGCGCTCTTTCAGCGGAATCCTGCCTTTTAAGATATTTAAAGCAATCTCGCCTATGGCTGTAATTAAATCATTGCTTGCATCGTGCAAAATAGACTTTCTGACAGCGGGGGTTGCTTTCACTAGGGTTTTTAAGAGAGCCCAGTTACGCCGGAGCCTCTCAGACATATTTACATCACAACGTACACAGCGTAGAATGTCTGATACCGGGTAAAATTCACTTTTTAGAAGTGTTTTTCTTTTGAACATAGGCAGCGGGCAACGCGGGTGGAAAAAACCCAGTCCTTAAACGCAGATCCTCAGGCGTATTAGCTCTCAAATCTACAAGCAAATACCCGTAAGGCTCCCGCGTGGCATCCTCAAAAGCTTCTAGGAAAAAATGTGTTTTTCCGGGATACATCTGACGAGCTAGAGTTAAAATTTGTAATTTATCTCGGGGGTTATTAAAAAGCACCATGTACTTTGTGTTTAAATTTATCGTACGGCTTTTCTTACCCTGACAAAATATGTTTTGCACCAGGTAGAAAATGCTGAGATTTCTGTGGTGCACATACTTGGTAAAGGCTTTTTCTATCTCACAATTCTCACTAGCACTCTCCATGAGATCATCAACAATCGCCAAATTCACCTTCTCCGGTGGGAATAATTCGTCATCTACGAATGTATTCGGCAGACCCTCCACAAATCTGGCGTGGGGAAAAGAGAGAGAGATTTCATCATATAGTTTTTGCCAACACGAATAAAACCATACAATATTATCAGGTTTCTGAGAAAAATTAGCTTCAATATTATATAGCAGCTGTTTTACAAAGTAGCTCTTTCCAGAATTAGACGGGCCTGCTAGAATGCACGAGAATGGGTGCTGCAGACGCGTATCCATCACAATACTCGACTAATATCCAAAAGGTAATGTTGTGAAATCGTCTAATAGTCGCCGCTTTGTATAAACGCACTTTTGTGTTTTGCGTAATGGCCTTGTTTCAATATCCTAGTACTTTTTATTTCTCACAATGGACGCCTGCTGTACGACAATACGTTTCTGAGTTTCTGCGGCAGAATTGTGCGGGTAGTCCAGAACTATATCTTTCAGACTGTTGAAATTAATAGATTGAGAGTTACCAACATTTAGTGTTATCCCCTTAACTTTTAAGACAGTTTTACCGGTGTTGAGTTTGTAGCCGTAAGTTTTGGGGCCCGCGGATACAAATTCTGTGATGTGTGTACCATCGGGTATTTCACTGGTCAGCTCCCCCAGGTAATCGCCTAAAGGCGGTTGCCACTCACCATCTCTCTGTACAAAAATAACTGAATCTGTGTCGTGATAAAGACACCTCTCCTGCAGCCGGTCCAGCAGCGAATAGAGCTCTAACCTAGCATACGCTGTTGTAAAACACGCTATAAAAATGTTTGTGTTTTTGTTGAGTGTGTGGTGGCCTTTTGCATATTTCCAGTTAATGGTTGCGGTGTCATCATCAAGGAAATGTAACATCGAAATGTCATAGTAAGGCAGGAACAAATACTTAAAAAGCTCATCTGGATCCCGAACAATGCTGGTACATGATAGATTAGATCTCTGAGCAAACTTTCCCCATAAAGAATTTAAGAAAAGCTTGGAGATCTGTCGCTTAGCAGGATTGACAGCTATATTTTCAGGCCGTAATTGGACACCTTCTTTTTCAAGAAAAGAGTCAATGTACTGCCGTTTCTTGGCGTCATCAGTACACCAGCTAGGATAACCAGAGGCTTCCTGCTTATCCCTAAGATGTAATTTAATGTAAGGCGCAAACAGATCATCAGTGGTTTTAGGAAAATGCCATATTTCATAGATGTGGGCGACCCGATACCCTTTTTCTATAGCCATCTCGAGCTCTATAGTGCACCAGGTGCCTGTCAGCGCCCGTTCTTCATCACTGTGGGCACAAATATCTGCCTGGGAATTTGCAGCGCATGTGTAGCAAAGGGGAAACATTAATTTTTTGTTGAGTTTTACCGGTAGAACTGGAAAAAATAAATCTCTCGGCGGGTAGACCTTGACTCTAGCAATGCCAAAGTATTTTTTAATGAATCCAAAATTGTCGTAGATGATGTCTGGATGGCCTACAGGGTATGTTTTAGTTTTGTTTACAAAGGGGTACAGACTGGTGAAATCGTAGTAGTGTAAAGTCTCCCCTTCTTCCAGATGGTGATAGAGCTTAATGGCGTTAGTTCGCCCGCCATAAAGCGCATCACGGGGGTCTAAAGGAACGGGGAATTCCATCTGGCGAAGAAATGTTTGAAGGTTAGAATCATTTTCAACCATTTCATTCCACTCATGTTCCCACATCAGTCTTACTGTGTACCCGCAACACTGTAAGTAACGCTTTTTAGCTAAAAAGGTGTAATATAACTGGCCGTAGGACGTACTCGTGACCTTATTCGTGTCATTTTCATTATAGCACACGGGACATCCGTGGTAAAAACACCCCTGAAATTCAAAGGCTATGTGCTGGCCGCTAACATAGGCATAACCATCTAGAAAATACTTTCCGACCTGTTTTTCACCGCCTCTCAAAGCGTGCTGTATGTCGATGTTCTCGGAGTGGGCTACATACATGAGCCACTGTATAGCGGGTGTCAAGTAGCGCTTTTTTGCCTTGTGATAATTATCACCAGGTAAAATGGCGATTGTCTTTTTTGGAAGAAATTTAAACCGGTACATTGTCATACACACCGAGGCCAGGGTGATGAGCTGAAAAGGATCAACACATCTGCTCACTACAATCCTTTGCTTTTGACGCTTACAGTATTTTTTAACATTTTTCTGCGTCATCTGCATAATACGCTCTCTATAGATCTCGCAGGCGTGTCTCAAAATTTCAACATCTTGTTTGCAATAAGATTTTAGCTCGGCCTTGAAGTCAAAAGTTGTATTTACCTGTGTCTCATACCACTCCAGGAACTCTACCTTCTCACCAGGTGACATGTACTCCACCCCATAATATTTTACATCCGGTATGGGACCTACATAATTTTGGTTTTCTCGGGTATTGAAAAAGTGTGGAAAATGTCCTTTACCGCCTGAAAAGCCCATGGCCTGTGGTAATTTACTGAGTTTCATGGGGATAAAATTTAGAGAGTCTATGAACCTTATAGACAAATCGGGTAGCGACACACACAAGAGACGGCCACCTTGGGTTATCAACTGTACTTGTAGTTTTTCAGAAATCAGTTCCTTAACAATAAAGTATGCGTCGTATCTTCCACCATTGTGGGCAATAAATGTATGATCTGAAAGTTTGCCGCTTGTAAAGAACTGTACAAAGTCATGTGTACAGGTATCACCCTCAAACTCCCAGGAGGGGTGGCCATACAGCGTTGTAGCATAAATGTAATTCGGGACGTGCGTGCCTGTCTCCTGCATACATTCAAAATCATAAAAGATATAACAATCTGACTCATCCTGTGCTACATACTTCCGCATGTAACAAAGATGGGCATCAAATTTATTTACACGACTGCGACATACAGGACAGCGCAAACCATTACATTTATGCTCTGTTTCGCTATTTCTGGGGACAAAACGGTTGCATTTATCACAAAATATTTTAAGTCTGCAGAATGCCGGGTCGCCTAATCCCAATTGTTTGTGATAATCTAAGCACACGCTCGAGCGGCAATAAACTCTGCAAACAGGACATCTGGGTTGCTGGTCGGGACTGCTTTCTTCACAATTCTCTCTCTGACAGGTTTTACAAAAATACTGGCAGGAGTGTTTGTTTTTGTGGTGAAACACTGAATTGCAGAGCTCACAAAATTAATCAGCCCCGATAAAACCCTTCATATTTTTGATCCCGTAGTAGTGATTATCATGGAACAATATGAATACTGTTTTGCCATTAGCTGTATTACCGCTCTGAAAGTAACGCCAATCGCCCTGACTATAGTACAGTACTTTAATGGTGACCCCCCAAATATTTTTCAAATGCAGGGATGTCGCTAAAACTCACTAATTGATCATCAGGGATGCCCAGTGCTGCGTGTATGTTTTTAGAGCGGCTCAGTAAAACACCATCAGTGACATCCGTGTCGTCCATCAGGGCGCACACACTAGCAGCCAAACACAGATTTGTCGTGTAATTGTTAAAATCATACAGCCATTGTCTCTTTTGTTTAATGATCTGACTGCTCGCTATAGATTTCAAGCGCCTTTTTTGCTTTACACCACCGCGTCGGTTTTTAATGATGGTGACGACTAGCTTTAGCGAATTGGATGCTATGCATTCACTGTTACTTTGAAGTGCGCGGGCAACAGCATTTAAAAAAGATTCGGAATTAAAATCTTCACGGGTTTGTTTTGTAGTGAAAATAGGGTCTAAAGTATCGCCGGCATCAAACCTTAACTGTACAAAGTCGCCAGGTTCAATGTCCCTGATGATTCTATCCAGTAATGCCTGAATGCCTTCATGAACAATATTCAAGCCCTCTTCAAATGATCGTACACGCTCCAAATTTACAAATCTAAAATGATCTGTATGTATATGTCCATTGAAATTGCGGAGGGCCCTTTCATGATGATGGATGTGTTGCAAAAATACTGTATGATCGGGGTGCCGCACATTACCAGCAGCGGCAGCGTCTGAGGCTTGTGAATTTTGTGTAGATGCATGTGCGGCATCTGCAGAGCTGCCTGGGCTATGTGAGTGCTGTTCTGGCTCTTGTGACGACGGCAGGGGTGTCTGTAGAGGCCCTGCAGGACACATGCCACCACGACGCCTCCTAGAGCATAGCGCCCGTCTAGCGCTGACCAACAATTTTAGAGCCCTCTTTATAACTCTAGCCCTATTATACCTGGCTAGTGTTAGTTTAGCTGATTTATGCAGGCCGTAGCCGACCATATTTAGTCATAATGGGGTCGCTGTAGTTGTTATCTCGCCATCCAGTAGCAGGCTCTGGAGTGCGTATAGTTCGGCCTTATTAGCCTGTGTTGGGCTTTGTGTTGATAATAATTTTTCAAAAGTATCACAAAAAAACATTATTTTGGGGGCCCATAGTTTGTAGCGTAAGTAGCGGACGAAGTGTTCCTGAAACACAAGCATTTCAGCGGGGCCCCAGCTGCGGGATTCATGCGGCAGATCTGTAGCTGGCGCATGAATCCTTGGCTTTTTACACACCTTAAGCTCTTTACACACCTTAACATCCGCCGGTAGCGCCCTCTTTGGCCGTTTCTTAACATTAACAGAGTTAGATACACAGACATGAGATGGGCCGCCCAAATTAGAGGCTCCTGAGGGACCGGGCCCAGAGGCATTAGTAGGTACAGTTAGACATGTCGCTTTCGGTTGCATAGTGTGGGGCATACGTATAATGAGCGGTTCTACGGATGGTTGCTTATCATCAGCGAGCTGATCAATCTCGCGATCATACTCTTCACGAGTCATCGTGGCTGTGGCACCCACGGCGCTGGATGTGGTTGGTGGCTCTGTAATATGCTTTGTTTTCCGCTTATGTTTTCGGGGTGCCTCGACCACTTCTGGATATAGTAGCGCTGGGCCATTCACACGGTTGGTCGATGACTGTTCGGTACTTGAATGGAGTATTTCACGATGGTACTCCGGTACAGTGTTTCCTGCGTCCTGCACCACGCAGATCGGTGATAGCGGAGATGTTCTAACAGCGCCATTAGCCGTCTGTATTGCCGTCCACACTGGTGCAGCGCCATTCTCGGTGATCTGTAGCAGCTGTAGAGGTACTGGAGGTGTTTTTCTCATGACTTTGCGTTTAGCTGCAGGAAAGATTATATATGTGTCAGATATGTGCGAGACCGCCGCAGGTCGCTGCGCGTAGCTGCAGGAAAGATTATACATGTGTCAGATATGTGCGAGACAGCCGCAGGTCGCTGCGCTTAGCTGTAGGAGAGATTATACATGTGCCAGATATGTGTGAGACCGCCGCAGGTCGCTGCGCTTAGCTGCAGGAGAGATTATACATGTGTCAGATATGTGTGGGCCCTGGATCTCAATGGTGAAGCACGTGTATCATTGATTGTACAGAGACTGTGCATGTATACCAAAATATACACTTACGGGCTAGCGGCGTGTGCTGAATGATTGCCGTGGCGTCTTCTGTAGCTTCTGCGAGGCTCTCCATTAGCTCCGGTATATTCTCTTTTGTGAAAATTCTTCTAGGCTTCAGTTTACAAGCTATAAATAAAGATATAGGCCTTAGTAGAGGCGTGGTGGATTTTCTCAGAGCTGTTGTGCAAAAACACGTTTTCATATCATTCTTACCTTTTCCTTTCCGGCACCCCGGTCCGAGCTGTTTTTTAGGGGCTCTAGAATCAGGGCTGTTTCTCGGTGTGGGGGTCTGGTACATCAGTTCCTCAACAGGCAGCTGATTGTGTTCCGAGGTGGTTGGTTCTGGAAACATGTCGACATCTTTAAAGAATTAATATATATATATTTACACGTCTAAATACTTAAAAGCTATATACACACACACACACACACACATACACGCAGACACACAACGCACCTATGATGTCCTGAGTCAAATCCCACACAGCAGCGGCACCTGCATTAGTGTTACTATACTCAGCTCCAGGTGTATCACACTCCAGAGTAGGCACGCTGAAGCTGTTTAAAAAATCATCGCTGAAGTTTCTGATAATGTCATCTACAGCATCGGAGGTGTTCCTGCTAAATTCATCTACATTATCGGGGTTGTCCCTGATAAATTCATCTTAAACAAGAAAGAATAAACAATATAAAGATAATATAAAATAAACAGCCCTTACTTAGAATGGGACACTAACAGATACATGTATATAAATCTTGAAACATACCTATTACCGAATCCTCAGCTTGGCTGGAAAAAGCCGAAAAATTTTGGGATTCCATCTAAAATAAATTATCTGTGTAAATTTTTTGTGCAATCTATATTAACCACACGCCACCACTCGTCAAACTCATTTATATACCCCAACAAATAAAACTGCGCCCCGTGTATAAATATGCTTATACTAAGCAAATCATGGGTAATACGGCTAAGTCTTTCTATATTAATTATGCGCCACAAATATGGTTTATGCGGTAAAACTATATTATACAGCGCCACTAAATATGCCGCTACTGTATAAATATGACTATAAATATGTCTATGTTAAACAAAACACAGGTAGTAAGTAAGCGCTGCATACGCTAGTTAGGGCGTATTAACAGTTATTAACTACTGTATTACATAAATTATGTTATAATAGCTGCCCGCGGATAAGTCTTTCTATATTAATTATGTACCACAGAATATGGTTTATGCAGTAAAACTAAATATGCAGCTATCCACCAGTATAACACTAACTTATTAAACAAATAACATCCTTAATTATGGTTTTAGAGATGCATAGTTAAATATAATTAAGCATTTGCGAATAATAAGACAACTGTCTTATATACTTACATTTAGAATAGCACGGCTTTTAGTCTAGACTGGCTTCTGGTGGATGTCTGCTGTACTTAGTGGTACATCCAGCTGTATTTATCCTGAGTGTCAGAAAACAGCTCACCTGTTAACACCCAGAAACACACCCAGTTACGCCCCATCACACGCCTTCTGTTAACACACAGAGCACAACCATACATGCAATTAATGCATGCATTAACTCACGCATGATATAGCCGGATTAAAACAGGAATTTTTATACAGCTGAATTTCTGAAAGAAGCAGGCTGTTGATTAACGAGCCACAATCATTTTAATCAATCATGACGTCTAAATCGTATGATGCCATATTAGAAAAACAATATTTTACAAGCGAGGCACCCGGATCGTTCTCGGGTATTGACAAATTATTTAGAGCTGCAAGAGCGCGCGGAATAAAGAAATCTGATGTGATTGCTTGGTTGAATAAGCAAGACGCCTACACGCTACACAAGCCTGCTAGAAAACGCTTTTTGACAAATAAAATTTACGTCTCGGCCATTGATGCGCAGTGGCAGGCGGATCTCGTAAGTTTAATTGACTATTTAAGGGAAAATGATAATGTCAAATACATCCTGACGGTGATTGATGTTCTATCGAGATACGTATGGTGCGTGGCCTTGACAAACAAGACAGGCGCTAGTGTCGCCAGATCGTTCGAATTAATATTTCAAAATGATAAGCGCATACCGAAGAAACTGCAGACGGATCGCGGCAAAGAATTTATAAATTCATCACTCAAGCAACTATGTAATACGCACAATATTCATCACTTTTTTACAAACAATGATGTAAAAGCCGCTATGGTCGAGCGTTTTAATCGCACATTAAAAACCCGTATGTGGCGCTATCTTACGCATCATAATACCTTTAGGTATATTGATATTTTACCGGGTTTGCTGCATAGCTACAACCATACGTACCACTCAACGATCCGCTGTAGTCCCGCGTCTGTGTCAGAGAGAAACGTGATGCAAATCTGGCGCAATATTTACAGTTCTACTATTACTAATAAACCGATTAAGCCGTCTTTAACGGTTGGCTCTCATGTCAGAATATCGCGCTATAAGTCGCCCTTCTGTAAGGGCTATGAGAAGACGTACAGCGAAGAGATTTTTTTAATTACCGCCGTCTCCAATAAATTTCATAAACCCCTTTATAAAATCAGTGATTTAGCCGGGGAGGCTGTAGAGGGGTCATTTTATAAGGAAGAGCTGCAAAAAATACCTATGGATGAGAATCGTGTCTACAGAGTAGAAAAGATTTTGAGAAAAAAACGTGTCAGGGGTGTGAGTCACTGCTTTGTCAAATGGCTGGGCTACCCCGAAAAATTCAATAGTTGGATCCCGGCCTCGGAGTTGACAGATATATAACAATGGAAGCGGGCTCGTTTTTCGTGACATTACCCAGTAATTCGTCAATTAAAATGTACCCCGAAAACACAATATCGGAGTACAATACCAAGTTAGCGCGGGCCGTTCATCTTTCAGCAGATTATGAGGTGGCGTTAACGGAAATACAGTACCCCCATACGTGGAACACGTTTGATGCTTTTGAAGGGAGCTTCTACGCGGCTAAACACGGCGAACCGTTAGTACAGTATCACATAAAATCAGGATTTTACTCGTCCATTCCTAAGCTAGTTGGCACGGTCAATGCCCGAATAGAAGCGCTGTATTTATCTACGCCGGCCTACAGAATACGATATGATGAGCTACGCCGCGAGGTGATCCTGCCTGACCCATCCCCTATACAGTTTGCTCTGGGTACTAAGCTAAAATTTATTTTCGGACTGCAGACCGTCGATGACTCCCCCGTTGCTTTAATGCCGTGGAATCGCCGCTTTTACCCCGATTCAAAGGCTGGTTTTTATTCGCTTTTTGTATACACTGATATAATTCAACATCAACTTGTAGGTGACAGTTACGTTCAACTGCTACGAACCGTAGAAGTTAGCGGCGATGATAATGATATTGTCACGGTGCGCTACTCACGGCCCGATTACATACCGCTGTGCAAGCAACACTTTGACTCCATAAACATTACAGTCTTGTCGGACCAGGGCACGCCGGTTAAATTCAGATACGGCAAGTGTATAGTGCGATTACATTTTAGACCTCGTCAGCATTGACACGATAAAATGCTGTCTCAAAGGGTGTATGGAGATCCTGCTGTTTATGCCCGCTACTATACTGCCCAGTCGGGGCACAGGCTAGAGGGGTTCCGCGGGAGCGAGTACATGTATGGCTCTGGCCTGGCAGGGCTATTTAAAGGCTTATTTTGTCGCGCCGTGCCGCTTTTCAGAAAAGGCTTAGAATTAGTAAAACCACACGTTCGGATGGCTGCCCGGAACATCGCTGCAGATGCCGTGACATCAGCATCGACTGCCCTTATGAAAAGGATAAATACACCAACCCAGCAAGACGGCTCTGTGATAATCTATGTCGCTAAAAAAGCCCAAAAAAGAAAGCGGCGCGTTTGCCCTCCTTTACCGCCGATGCTCATGAATAAAACTACATCCAAGAGACGCCCCCGTCAGAAACGAGTAAGACGCTCTGCGGACGACATCTTCTAATCAGTTATCATGGCTTTCCTGCATGACGCTTCTGTAGAGTGCGCAAAATCTGAACTGGATATTTTTGCCGTACCACCGACTCAAACAAGCATCGAGAAATCTCTATTTGTAGAAGTACAGCCGGTTGCTGCTCTGTCAGACAATGGACCGTTGGAGTTTTACATATCTGGTAGCGGTAATTATTATTATGATCTGAACAACACGCTGCTGTACATAAGCTGTCGCATCGTGAGGCAGGATAATACGGCCATCGCCGATGGTGCGCGTGTGGCGCTCATAAACTACCCTCTAGCCACTCTTTTTAACCAGGTCGATATTACTCTGGGAGACCGACTTATCTCACAATCGGACAATCTCTACAGCTATAGAGCGTACATAGAGACCCTTTTAAATTACAGTTCACAGACGCTGGCATCACAATTTACAGCCGGTTTGTTCTATAAAGACACTGCGGGACATCATAATGACAGGCGCCTGGATGGCGCAAATGCGGGATTTATCAAAAGAGCCAGTGCCGCTTCTCGCTCAAAACCCATCGATCTTTTGGGGCCCATTTTTGGGGATATATTTAACCAGCCAAAGTTAATATTGAACGGCCTTGACCTTAAGGTTAAGCTGTCAAGAAATAAGGATACTTTCTGCCTCATGTCCGCAGAAGCCGAGCCGCTGAAGGTACAAATCTCGCAGGCGGCTCTCTATGTGAAAAGAGTGCAGGTATCTCCGGCTGTCCGAATCGGCCACAGCCAGGCCCTCCTAGCCGCAACAGCCAAGTACGCTGTTGACCGAACATGCCTGAAAGTGTACAGCATCGCCGCAGGGACACGGATCACGAACCACGAGAACCTCTTCCTAGGACAGATACCAAAAACTGTTATATTGGGGTTTGTAGATAATGAGGGCTTCAGCGGTTCTTATACAAAAAAACCCACTGGACTTTCACCACTACCACGTCAACCACGCAGCATTATATCTGGATGGTCAGCAGATACCCGCGAGGCCTTATAATCCTAATTTTAATGCTGATTTAGCCATCAGAGAATATATGGCGCTTGCCCATATATCGGGCAAACAAAAGGCTGATTGTGCCATGGCGATAGATCGTGAAGAATTTATGGCTGGCTTCACGCTATTTGCTTTTGATTTATCGCCTGATCAAGAGCCTGGAGGCCATTTCTCGCTCATTAAAACAGGTAATCTGCGTGCTGAAGTCCGCTTTGCGATAGCGACACCCCACACGATAAGTATGATTGTCTTTGCAGTCAACCACACCATTCTGGAAATTAATAACAGGCGAGAGATCTTGTACGATTTTAATTAAGCAACGATGGACAGTCTGCAGCTTACAGTTGTAGCGCGGTCCGATAATTATACAGACCGCATATTCGCCGGTGTGTTTCCGTGTGATTTGCTTCCGGAAGAAAGAGTGACTCAGAGACCCGCGGCATATATTGTGAATACAGACCCGGCGAATCAAGCTGGCCGCCACTGGATATTAATCGTACTCTGCGACGATAAGACGGGCATATTTTTTGACAGTTACGGCTTCCGTGCGGATAATATTATCTTTCCACGCGCTTTTGTGACATTCCTGAACAAGAATTGTTATTCTTATTGTTATCAGAGCGCACAAATTCAAGATTTGTATAGCCGTGTATGCGGTCATTATTGCATATATGTATTATACCATTTAGCGCGAGGCTTTCCATTTAAGAAGGTTTTACAACATTTCACGTCTGACTTGCAGAGTAATGATCGAATCGTATCAGATTTTGTGACATCAAGATTTTCAGGCTCGGCCCTTTGTTCAGCGCGTTGTTATCAGATTCCGCAAAGATGCATTTGTCAGCATCATGCTGTTAGCTAACTTAAAATTTGAGATGCTGTTTTATTGTGAGAAATAAAATTTATATTCGTATAAAACACACCGCTTCTTACTTGCTTGTGTTGTAACATTGGGGCATATTATATATATATATATATATATATTTACACTCAGTCATGCCGTCTGTTACTGTATACCGGCTGTAATCCACATATAGTCTGTAAAAGTTCGAATTACAGTGCCATGTAAATACACGCCTAAGGTATAAGCATAATTATAGATAGCGCAGTCAGCTGGGAAATTAATTGAGAAACGAGTCCGGTGGTAACGCTCAGCGATCTGCAGTAATTCAATATAAAATGGCTTTTTTCATCATGTGATAAAATAATGCAGAATTAAAGAAATCTGGAATAATATATGTGGATGTGGCAGCGCTAAAATAGAAAAATGTTAAAAATGTTAGTAATTCAATATAAAATGGCTATTTTCAGAATTTGTCATTACCACTTGCCATGACCCGCAGATAACCCTACATAACCATAGTTAATGCGCAGTAGAAACACAAATAACTTCTCAGATGCCAAGGTGTTATAAACCACTGACCCGCAGTAGAAACACAAATAACTTCTCAGATGACATCTACAGACACAAAAAAGAGAAAGCAAATATCAAACATGGTGCGTTATAAAAACATAAATAATACACACTGCCTGGGCAAATGACCCGCAGATAACCCTACATAACCCTACAGGTACAATACATGTACAAACAGAAAATCTGTCTCTTCTGTTTGTGAAAATAAACATTTATTGGGAAAGCGAATACAACAACAATTGACCTAGGTGTTATAAACCTCTGACCCGCAGATAACCCTACATAACCCTACAGATACAATACAGTTACAAACAGAAAATCTGGCTCTTCTGTTTGTGAAAATAAACATTTAGTTAATGTTCAGTAGAGACACAAATAAACAGCTTGGTGTGTTATAAGTTCTGAACTATATGGATACACTGTGAATAAAACACAGCTAACAGAATCAAACTCGAGCTACGTATAAAAATATAAAACAAATACATGAATAATATCAAACTGCAACAAATTAAAGTATATCAAACGATATCAAAAGGGGAAATCAGCCAGCCTCAGGGACAGCTGGCTGACAGGAGGAGGGGAGGGGTTACACACTTTGATACACTTTGATAGGGGCGGGGCACCTGTCAGATTGAGTTTGATGAAACCACCCGATGCTACACTACTCAGGTACAACGGGTGGGGATCATAATCTCTCTCCTCCAGGGTGACTCCAACGTCTTGGCATTTTCTCACCCATCAGACTCAGTCATTTCGGATAATTGAGGATTTTTTTCTGGCTCTGGGTCATATATATGATGACCATGACTGCGTCTCTCTGGCCAAATCTACACTACGTCATCTTCAGCAGGGAGACCAGCCAGCAGAGGAATATTTTTCTGAGTTCTGCAGGTGGTCCATAGATACTAAGTAGAATGACCCTGCACTTCGTAGTCAGTTCTGTCAGGGGCTTTCTGTGAGAGTAAAGGATGCCGTTGCTCTGTATGAGACCTTAGGTTCTCTGGGGGGCATATCTCTGGCTTTTCGTGTGCACTGCCAGCATCGTCAGAGACATCAAAAGACGCTCCAACTTTTGGGTGGCCTAAGGTAGACTTGTTTTGTTGGTTCTCCTATAGTTTGGCTTAAAGGGGGAGTGTGTTTTTTCTTTGGTGGGAAAGGTCATTTTGTAGGTACCTGTTCTTCCATACCAAACTGCAAACAGCCGCCAGAAAACTAAGGAGCCCGTGTTACGTAGAGGTTATGTTTTTTAAGGATCCTCTGAAGGAAGCACCTTGAAACTTCTTTATTCACAATATCACATGGAGGAATTTTTTTTTCTGGGAGAGGAAAATCATCTCCATGCTATTATAGACGGATAGCACACCAGTGGAAGGATCACCCTTGTTTGCAAACTTTTCCCAGTGTTGTGCCTCCTTGCACAACTACACCAGGTGAGCAAGATTTAAGTTGTACTTTTCTCACCAAGTAAGATTGACTCATCTACTACACTTAGGTAGCGCTTTCCCTCTCTTTCCCCTCATCCTCTTTCACAGGACCTCATTCACTATTAAAACCTTGTAATACCTTTGGGTTGACTAATGCTCCTGTCATCTTTTCGCACTTTGCAATTGACATTTTTAATCACCTGGCAGGTAGATTGTGGTGATTTAGCTTAATGACATATTGATTTAGTCAATTGACCTCAAGTCATATCAGGTACATGTCAGTCAGGTCTTACAGATACTCAGAGACAATAAACTATTTGTCAAATGTATTCTCGGTTCAGGAGATCCCTTTTCTGGGTTATTACTTATTATCCTCCGGTTTTCGTATGGATCTGGTAAAAGTCCGGGAGGTACTGGATTGAGAGCGTCCTGAGGACTTAAAGGCTTTACAAAGGTTTTTAGGTTTTGCCAATTACTACCAAAAGTTCATCAAAAAATAGTGGCCAAACCTGTGACTGATATGACCAGGAAACGGACAACCTTTTCCAAATGGTCCAGTCCGGAGAGTGAAGCATTTGATACCTTAATAATAATAATAATAGTAGTAATCTTTATTTTTATATAGCGCTAACATATTCTGCAGCGCTTTACAGTTTGCACACACTATCATCGCTGTCCCCGATGGGGCTCACAATCTAAATTCCTATCAGTATGTCTTAAAGAAATGTTTTGCTTCTGTGACGATTCTAAAACATCTTGACTTCACTCAACCATTCATTATAGAAGTGAGAGATGAAGTAGGTGCTGTATTGTCGCAGGGCGCATCTCCAAATAAATGACGTCCATGTGCTTGCTTTTCAAAGAAACTGTCATCTGATGAGAAAAACTATGACATTGGTAATAGGGCACTCTTGGATTTGGAATCTGCTAAGTGTCTGACACCTGGAAAGGCAGGCAAGATGATCATTGTTCTTCACCAGATTCAATTTTTTTGTGACATATAGGCCAGGAAATAAGAACATTAACACGGATGCCTTATTTCGTTGTTTTCCTGGGGATGGAAATAATTGTGAACTGGTTCCTATACTACGGAAAGTGGTAGTTATTGCAACTATATGTTCTGATCTGGAGAAGGAGGTGATAGAGGCACAAGGGGAGGCCCTTACTGCCTGTCCTTTAGGTAAACTGTTCCTGTGAATCTTAAAGTTTTAAGCAAACATCATGATTTGGTCTTGGCCGGACATCCTGGTAGTAAAACCACAATAGATCTCCTTACTCTGCATTTTTGGTGGTCTGGG
Organism: Ranitomeya imitator; assembly: GCF_032444005.1. Classification (NCBI taxonomy): domain Eukaryota; kingdom Metazoa; phylum Chordata; class Amphibia; order Anura; family Dendrobatidae; genus Ranitomeya; species Ranitomeya imitator. The sequence goes on from NC_091282.1 coordinate 665,342,674, forward strand.
GTGCATCAGGATGTTCGGAAGCATACAGTGGGTATAGAAAATATTCACACCTCTTTAAATTTTTCACTCTTTGTTTCATTGCAGCAATTTGGTAAATTCAAAAAAGTTATTTTTTTCTCATTAATGTACACTCTTGACTGAAAAAAAACAAAAAGGTAATTTTTGCAAATTTATTAAAAACTGAAATAACACATGGTCATAAGTATTCAGACCCAGGTCTTTCCAGAGATGCTCAATTTGGTTTAGGTCAGGGCTCTCGCTGGGCCAGTCAAGAATGGTCACAGAGTTGTTCTGAAGTCACTCCTTTGTTATTTTAGCTGTGTGCTTTGGGTCATTGTCTTGTTGGAAGGTGAACCTTCGGCCAAGTCTGAGGTTCAGAGCTCTCTGGAAGAGGTTTTCATACAGGATATCTCTGTAGTTGGTCACATTCCTGTTTCCTTCAATAACAACCAGTCGTCTTGTCTCTGCAGCTGAAAAGCACCCCATAGCATGATGCTGCCACCACCATGTGTCACTGTTGGGATTGTATTGGGCAGGTGATGAGCAGTACATGGTTTTCTCCACACATACCACTTAGAATTATCACCGAAAAGGTCTATATCAGACCAGAAATTCTTATTTCTCATATTTGGGAGTCCTTCATGTTTTTTTTTTTAGCAAACACTATGTGGGCTTTTATATATCTTGCACTGAGGAGAGGCTTCCGTCGGGCCACTCTGCCATAAAGGCCCAACTGGTGGTGGGCTGCAGTGATAGTTGACTTTGTGGATCTTTCTCCCATCTCCCTACTGCATCTCTGGAGCTCAGCCACAATGATCTTAGGGTTCTTCTTTACGTCTCTCAGCAAGGGTCTTCCTTCAAGATTGCTTAGTTTGGCTGGACGGCCAGGTCTAGGAAAACTTCTGGTGGTCCTAAACTTCTTCCATTTAAGGATTATAGAGGCCACTGTGTTCTTAGGAACCTTGAGTACTGAAGAAATTCTGTTGTAACCTTGGCCAGATCTGCGCCTTGCCACAATTCTGCCTCTGAGCTCCTTGTCCAGTTCTTTTGACCTCATGATTCTCATTTGGTCTGACATGCACTGTGAGCTGTGTGGTCTTTTATAGACAGGTGTATACCTTTCCAAATCAAGTCCTATCTATCAGTTTAATTAAACACAGCTGGTCTACAATGAAGGAGTAGAACCATCTCAAAAACTATCATAAGGAAATGGACAGCATGTGAGTTAAATATGAGTGTCTGAGCAAAGGGTCTGAATACTTATGACCATCTGATATTTCAGTTTTTCTTTTTTATTAAATTTGCAAACATTTCTACATTTCTGCTTTTTTTCAGTCAAGATGGGGTGCAGAGTGTATGTGAAAAAAAATAACTTTTTTTTTTAATTTTCCAAATGGCTGCAATGAAACAAAGAGTGAAAAATTTAAAGGGGTCTGAATACTTTCCGTACCCACTGTAAGTCTGTAGCTACCTGCAGTGTTTGTTCGCATTCTAAGACCCCTCATACTCATCTGTCTGGGGTCTTCAACCATTGGCGATTTCCAGTAGACCTTGGACTCATTTGCCAGTAGATTTCATCAGGGATCTACCCAAATCTGCAGGTAATACAGTAATATTGGTGGTGGTAAAAAGATTCGGCAAGATGTATCATGTCATCGCACTACCTGCTTTCCCTAACGCCATGACCTTGGAATACATTTTCATCAAAGAAATCATGAAGTTACATAGGATTCCTACTGATATGGTTTCTGACCGGGGAGTACAATTTATTTCCAAAGTTTGGAAAGCATTTTCTGTTTTTTTGAGGAACCAACTAATTTTGCCACAGAAAACTGGGAAAACTTAATGACTCGAGTATAAGCCTAGGGTGGAAAATGCAGCAGCTACTGGTAAATTTCAAAAATAAAAATACCGTATTTTCTGGTGTATAAGACGACTGGGCGTATAAGACGACCGCCAAGTTTTCCATATAAAATATGGAGTTTGGGATATACTCACAGTATAAGACGGGGGTAATCATATACGGCGTGTGCGGTCCGGATGGTTCCCAGGGTCTGGAGGAGAGGAGACTCTCCTTCAGGCCCTGGGATCCATATTCATGTAAAAAAAAGAATAAAAAAAAAAAATGTGTGATATACTTACCCTCCAACGGCCCCCGGCTCTCAGTGGTGCAAGCGGCGGCTTCCGTTCCTAAGGATGCATTGAGCGAAGGACCTTAGATGACGTTGCGCAATGCATCCTTAGGAACAGAGGCCGCCGCTTGCACCGCTGAGAGCCGGGGGCCGCCGGAGGGTAAGTATATCCCATATTTTTTTTTTTTATTATTATTTTTTTACATGAATATGGATCCCAGGGCCTGAAGGAGAGTCTCCTCTCCTCCAGACCCTGGGAACTATCCAGGACCGCTCCCTGCACACGCCGTACCCAGCATATAAGACGACCCCCGACTTTTGAGAAGATTTTCAGGGGTTAAAAAGTCGTCTTACACGCCGGAAAATACTGTAGATACCAATAAAAGTAAAATTAATTGAGACATTAGTAGTTTAAGTGTTTTTGAATATCCATATTGAATCAGGAGCCCCATATAATGCTCCATACAGTTTATGATGGGCCCCATAAGATGCTCCATATTAAAATATATCCCATATAATGCTGCAGAAATGTTAATTATGACCCCATAAGATGCTCCATACAGACATTTGCCCCATACAATGCTGCACAAATGTTGATTATGGCCCCATAAGATGCTCCATAGAGATATTTGCCCCATATAATGCTGCACATGGCCCCATAAGATGCTCCATAGAGATATTTGCCCCATATAATGCTGCACATGGCCCCATACAGATATTTGCTCCATATAATGCTGCACATGGCCCCATAAGATGCTCCACAGAGACATTTGCCCCATATGCTGTTGCTGCGATTTAAAAAAAAAATGACATACTCACCTCTCAGGCCCCCGGCACTTGCTATATTCATTGGTCCGCGGTCCACCGACAGCCGCTGCTGTGTCTTCCCTGTCCTCTGCACTGACGTTCAGGCAGAGGGCGGCGCACACACTAATCGCGTCATCGCGCCCTCTGACCTGAGCGTCACTGCAGAGGATGGGGAAGACGAAGCGGCGGCCGTCGGTGGAACAGGTAAATATTGTGCACTGCATTATACTCACCTGCTCCTGGCCCGGTGCATTCCCTGGTTCTCTGGCGCCGGCAGTTTCTTCCTGTATTGAGTGGTCACATGGTACCGCTCATTACAGTAATGAATATGCGGCCTCACCTTTATGGGAGTGGAGTCGGGTCCATATTCATTACTGTAATGAGCGGTACCATGTGACTGCTCAATACAGGAAGAAGCTGTCAGCGCCCGCAGAACCAGGGACGTGTAGGGACCGCGCCAGGAGCAGGTGAGTATTATTAGACAGCTGCCGCTCCCCCTCCCCTGCCGACCCCTGGGTATGACTCGAGTATAAGCTGAGAGGGGCAATTTCAGCCTAAAAAAATGGGCTGAAATTCTTGGCTTATACTCGAGTATATACGGTAATATCATATGGCAACCAGAACACCCCTCGATATAAATTTGAAGATAATTCATGTTCAATGACTACCCAAAGTTTAGATGCCTTATTATGAAAAATATCTAGTATGCAATTTCCAATACTTGCCGCATGATATGCCTGTAAGTCCGAAAGACCTGTCCCTCCATTGTCTTTGTTCCTAATTCATTGCGCGTGACTCATGCGTGAACCGTCATTATGCCAAACGAATTTCCTCATTATTTCGCACAAGCTATCGAAAAAAGGTTTTTCTATATCCCACAAAATAGTCTAGAAAAAATACAGTATTTTAGGCAAAATGTCCATTTTAAGGACATTTATTCTTCCAAACCAGGAGAGCGGAAAATTCTGCCAGGTATCAATCTTTCTTTCCAAGGCACGTTTAAGAGGGGGGAAAGTAAGGTAAAATATTTTCTCGGGATCCGCAGGAATACTAATACCTAAATATTTAATGTAATGCTGACTCCAGCGAAAAGAGAAATCAGATTTAATATGGTCTACCTCCTATCCAGATAAAGTGATATTGAGCAGTTCTGATTTCTGGAGGTTCACCTTAACCCCTTTCTGACCTTAGACGTACTATCCCGTCGAGGTGCCCTGGGCCTATCTTACCCTCGACGGGATAGTACGTCATATGCGATCAGCAGCGCTCACGGGGGGAGCGCCGCCGATCGCGGCCAGGTGTCAGCTGCCTATCGCAGCTGACATCCGGCACTATGTGCCAGGAGGGGTCACGGACCGCCCCCGGCACATTAACCCCCGGCACACCGCGATCAAACATGATCGCGATGTGTCGGCGGTATAGGGAAGCATCGCGCAGGGAGGGGGCTCCCTGCAGGCTTCCCTGAGCCCCCCGTAGCAACGCGATGTGATCGCGTTGCTGCGAGGGTCTCCTACCTCCTTCCTCGCTGCAGTCCCCGGATCCAAGATGGCCGCGGCATCCGGATCCTGCAGGGAGGGAGGTGGCTTCACAGGGCCTGCTCAGAGCAGGCACTGTGAAGCCTGCAGTGCTGCATGTCAGATCGGTGATCTGACAGAGTGCTGTGCAAACTGTCAGATCATGAATCTGTGATGTCCCGCCCTGGGACAAAGTAAAAAAGTAAAAAAAAAAAATTTCCAAATGTGCAAAAAAAATAAAAAAATATATTCCTAAATAATGAAAAAAAAAAAATATTATTCCCATAAATACATTTATCTAAATAATAAAAAAAACAATAAAAGTACACATATTTAGTATCGCCGCGTCCGTAACGACCCCACCTATAAAACTGGCCCACTAGTTAACCCCTTCAGTAAACACCGTAAGAAAAAAAAAAAAAACGAGGCAAAAAACAACGCTTTATTATCATACCGCCGAACAAAAAGTGGAATAACACACGATCAAAAAGACAGATATAAATAACCATGATACCACTGAAAACGCCACCTTGTCCCGCAAAAAAACAGCTGCCATACAGCATCATCAGCGAAAAAATAAAAAAGTTATAGTCCTGAGAATAAAGCGATGCAAAAATAATTATTTTTTCTATAAACTAGTTTATATCGTATAAAAGCGCCAAAACAAAAAAAAATGATATAAATGAGGTTTCGCTGTAATCGTATTGACCCGAAGAATAAAACTGCTTTATCAATTTTACCAAACGCGGAACGGTATAAACGCCTCCCCCAAAAGAAATTCATGAATAGCTGGTTTTTGGTCATTCTGCCTCACAAAAATCGTAATAAAAAGCGATCAAAAAATGTCACGTGCCCGAAAATGTTACCAATAAAAACGTCAACTCGTCCCGCAAAAAACAAGACCTCACTTGACTCTGTGGACCAAAATATGGAAAAATTATAGCTCTCAAAATGTGGTAACGCAAAAAATATTTTTTGCAATAAAAAGCGTCTTTCAGTGTGTGACGGCTGCCAATCATAAAAATCTGCTAAAAAACCCGCTATAAAAGTAAATCAAACCCCCTTTCATCACCCCCTTAGTTAGGGAAAAATTAAAAAAAGTATTTATTTCAATTTTCCCATTAGGGCTAGGGTTAGGGTTAGGGCTAGGGTTAGGGCTAGGGCTAGGGATAGGGCTAGGGTTAGGGCTAAGGCTAGGGTTAGGGCTAGGGTTAGGGTTAGGGTTAGGGCTAGCGTTAGGGTTAGGGCTAGGGTTAGGGCTAGGGTTAGGGTTAGGGCTAGGGTTAGGGTTAGGGTTGTGGCTACAGTTAGGGTTGGGGCTAAAGTTAGGGTTGGGGCTAAAGTTACGGTTAGGGTTTAGATTACATTTACAGTTGGGATTAGGGTTAGGGGTGTGTCAGGGTTAGAGGTGTGGTTAGGGTTACTGTTGGGATTAGGGTTAGGGGTGTGTTTGGATTAGGGTTTCAGTTATAATTGAGGGGTTTCCACTGTTTAGGCACATCAGGGGCTCTGCAAACGCGACATGGCGTCCGATCTCAATTTCAGCCAATTCTGCGTTGAAAAAGTAAAACAGTGCTCCTTCCCTTCCGAGCTCTCCCGTGTGCCCAAACAGGGGTTTACCCCAACATATGGGGTATCAGCATACTCAGGGCAAATAGGACAACAACTTTTGGGGTCCAATTTCTCCTGTTACCCTCGGGAAAATACAAAACTGCGGGCTAAAAAATAATTTTTGTGGGAAAAAATTTTTGTTTTATTTTTACGGCTCTGCATTATAAACTTCTGTGAAGCCCTTGGTGGGTCAAAGCGCTCAAAACACATCTAGATAAATTCCTTAGGGGGTCTACTTTCCAAAATGGTGTCACTTGTGGGGGGTTTCAATGTTTAGGCACATCAGTGGCTCTCCAAACGCAACATGGTGTCCCATCTCAATTCCTGTCAATTTTGCATTGAAAAGTCAAACGGCGCTCCTTCCCTTCCGAGCTCTCCCATTCGCCCAAACAGTGGTTTACCCCCACATATGGGGTATCAGCGTACTCAGGACAAATTGTACAACAACTTTTGGGGTCCAATTTCTTCTCTTACCTTGGGAAAATAAAAAATTGGGGGCGAAAAGATAATTTTTGTGAAAAATATGATTTTTTATTTTTACGGTTCTGCATTATAAACTTCTGTGAAGCACTTTGTGGGTCAAAGTGCTCACCACACCTCTAGATAAGGTCCTTAGGGGGTCTACTTTCCAAAATGGTGTCACTTGTGGGGGGTTTCAATGTTTAGGCACATCAGAGGCTCTCCAAACGCAACATGGTGTCCCATCTCGATTCCAGTCAATTTTGCATTGAAAAGTCAAATGGCGCTCCTTCCCTTCCGAGCTCTGTCATGCGCCCAAACAGTGGTTTACCCCCACATATGGGGTATCGGTGTACTCAGGACAAATTGTACAACAACTTTTGGGGTCCATTTTTTCCTGTTACCCTTGGTAAAATAAATCAAATTGGAGCTGAAGTAAATTTTTTGTGAAAAAAAGTTAAATGTTCATTTTTATTTAAACATTCCAAAAATTCCTGTGAAGCACCAGAAGGGTTAATAAACTTCTTGAATGTGGTTTTGAGCACCTTGAGGGGTGCAGTTTTTAGAATGGTGTCACACTTGGGTATTTTCTATCATATAGACCCCTCAAAATGACTTCAAATGAGATGTGGTCCCTAAAAAAAATGCTGTTGTAAAAATGAGAAATTGCTGGTCAACTTTTAACCCTTATAACTCCCTAACAAAAAAAATTTTGGTTCCAAAATTGTGCTGATGTAAAATAGACATGTGAGAAATGTTACTTATTAAGTATTTTGTGTGACATATCTCTGTGATTTAAAAAATTGGAAAATTGCAAAATTTTCATAATTTTCACCAAATTTCCGTTTTTTTCACAAACAAACGCAGGTACTATCAAATAATTTTTACCAATATCATGAAGTACAGTATGTCCCGAGAAAACAATGTCAGAATGACTGGGATCTGTTGAAGCGTTCCAGAGTTATAACCTCATAAAGGGACAGTGGTCAGAATTGTAAAAATTGGCCTGGTCATTAACGTGCAAACCACCCTTGGGGGCAATGGGGTTAAAATTGCTCAATTTACTGAATCTGTCAAATTTTTTCAGTATAGATGGGAGACTTTTTCCAGGAGAGGTAATATACATTAAGAGATCATCTGCGAAAAGATCTAACTTATGTTCTGTACCAGGGATGTCAAACTGCATTCCTCGAGGGCTGCAAACAGGTCATGTTTTCAGGATTTCCTTGTACTGTACAGGTGATAATTTAATCACGTAAACACATAATGATTGCAGCACCTGGTGCAATGCTAAGGAAATCTTGAAAACACGCATGGTTTGCGGCCCTCAAGGAATGCAGTTTGACACCCCTGTTCTGTACGCCCCATTTGTATCCCCTTTATAGATGAATTTTGTCTAAGCGCATTTGCCAATAATTCCATTACTAAGATATACAAATATGGAGACAACGGACAACCCTGTCTAGTCCCATTCCTTAACCCCTTCCCGACCTTTGACGCCACGTAGGCGTCATGAAAGTCGGTGCCAATCCGACCCATGACGCCTATGCGGCGTCATGGAAAGATCGCGTCCCTGCAGACCGGGTGAAAGGGTTAACTCCCATTTCACCCGATCTGCAGGGACAGGGGGAGTGGTAGTTTAGCCCAGGGGGGGTGGCTTCACCCCCTCGTGGCTACGATCGCTCTGATTGGCTGTTGAAAGTGAAACTGCCAATCAGAGCGATTTGTAATATTTCACCCATTATAACGGGTGAAATATTACAATCCAGCCATGGCCGATGCTGAAATATCATCGGCCATGGCTGGAAATACTAGTGTGCCCCCACCCCACCCCTCCGATCGCCCCCCCACACCCCCGATCTGGCCGGTACACTGCTCCGGCTCCCCTCCGTCCAGTGCTCCGCTCCCCCCTGTGCTCGTGTCCGCTCCCCCCGTGCTCCAATCACCCCCCCGTGCTCCAATCACCCCCCCTGCACTCCGATCCACCCCCCCCGTGCTCCGTTCCACCCCCCCGTGCTCCATTCCAGCCCCCCCGTGCTCCGTTCCACGCCCCCCGCGCTCCGTTCCACCCCTCCCGCGCTCCGATTCCCCCCCCGTGCTCCGATCCCCCCCCCGTGGTCCCCCCCCACCCTATCATACTTACCGATCCAGCCGTGGTCCCGTCCATCTTCTCCCGGGCGCCGATATCTTCCAAAATGGCGGGCGCATGCGCAGTGCGCCCGCCGAATCTGCCGGCCGGCAGATTCGTTCCAAAGTGCATTTTGATCACTGAGATATAATCTATCTCAGTGATCAAAATAAAAAAAATAATAAATGACCCCCCCCCCCTTTGTCACCCCCATAGGTAGGGACAATAAAAAAATAAAGAAATTTTTTTTTTTCCACTAATGTTAGAATAGGGTTAGGGTTAGGGGTAGGGGTAGGGTTAGGGGTGGGGGTAGGGTTAGGGGTAGGGTTAGGGGTAGGGCTAGGGTTAGGGTTAGGGTTAGGGGTAGGGTTAGGGTTAGGGTTAGGGGTAGGGTTAGGGGTAGGGTTAGGGTTAGGGGTAGGGTTAGGGCTAGGGTTAGGGCTAGGGTTAGGGCTAGGGTTAGGGTTAGGGTTAGGAATGTGCACACGTATTCTGGTCCTCTGCGGATTTTTCCGCTGCGGATTTGATAAATCCGCAGTGCTAAACCGCTGCGGATTTATGGCGGATTTACCGCGTTTTTTTCTGCGCATTTCACTGCGGTTTTACAATTGCGATTTTCTATTGGAGCAGTTGTAAAACCGCTGCGGAATCCGCACAAAGAAGTGACATGCTGCGGAATGTAAACCGCTGCGTTTCCGTGCAGTTTTTCCGCAGCATGTGTACAGCGATTTTTGTTTCCCATAGGTTTACATTGAACTGTACACTCATGGGAAACTGCTGCGGATCCGCAGCGTTTTCCGCAGCGTGTGCACATACCTTTAGAATTAGGCTATGTGCGCACGGTGCTGATTTGGCTGCGGATTCGCAGCAGTGTTCCATCAGGTTTACAGTACCATGTAAACATATGAAAAACCAAATCCGCTGTGCCCATGGTGCGGAAAATACCGCGCGGGAACGCTGCGTTGTATTTTCCGCAGCATGTCAATTCTTTGTGCGGATTCCGCAGCGTTTTACACCTGTTCCTCAATAGGAATCCGCAGGTGAAATCCGCACAAAAAACACTGGAAATCCGCGGAAAATCCGCAGGTAAAACACAGTGCCTTTTACCCGCGGATTTTTCAAAAATGGTGCGGAAATATCTCACACGAATCCGCAACGTGGGCACATAGCCTTAGGGTTAGGGTTGGAATTAGGGTTGTGGTTAGGGTTAGGGGTGTGTTGGGGTTAGTGTTGTGGTTAGGGGTGTGTTGGGGTTAGGGTTGTGATTAGGATTATGGCTACAGTTGGGATTAGGGTTAGGGGTGTGTTGGGGTTAGTGTTGGAGTTAGAATTGAGGGGTTACCACTGTTTAGGCACATCAGGGGTCTCCAAACGCAACATGGCGCCACCATTGATTCCAGCCAATCTCGTATTCAAAAAGTCAAATGGTGCTCCCTCACTTCCGAGCCCTGACGTGTGCCCAAACAGTGGTTTACCCCCACATATGGGGTACCAGCATACTCAGGACAAACTGCGCAACAATTACTGGGGTCCAATTTCTCCTGTTACCCTTGTGAATCTAAAAAAATGCTTGCTAAAACATAATTTTTGAGGAAAGAAAAATGATTTTTTTATTTTCACGGCTCTGCGTTGTAAACGTCTGTGAAGCACTTGGGGGTTCAAAGTGCTCACCACATATCTAGATAAGTTCCTTGGGGGGTCTAGTTTCTAAAATGGGGTCACTTGTGGGGGGTTTCTACTGTTTAGGCACACCAGGGGCTCTGCAAACGCAACGTGACACCCGCAGACCATTCCATCAAAGTCTGCATTTCAAAAGTCACTACTTCCCTTCTGAGCCCTGACGTGTGCCCAAACAGTGGTTTACCCCCACATATGGGGTATCAGCGTACTCAGGAGAAACTGGACAACAACTTTTGGGGTCCAATTTCTCCTGTAACCCTTGGGAAAATAAAAAATTCTGGGCTAAATAATTATTTTTGAGGAAAGAAAACGTATTTATTATTTTCACGGCTCTGCATTATAAACTTCTATGAAGCACTTGGGGGTTCAAAGTGCTCACCACACATCTAGATAAGTTCCTTTGGGGGTCTAGTTTCCAAAATGGGGTCACTTGTGGGGGGTTTCTACTGTTAAGCCACATCAGGGGCTCTGCAAACGCAACGTGACGCCCACAGAGCATTCCATCAAAGTCTGCATTTCAAAACGTCACTACTTCACTTCCGAGCCCCGGCATGTGCCCAAACAGTGATTTACCCCCACATATGGGGTATCAGCGTACTCAGGAGAAACTGGACAACAACTTTTGGGGTCAAATTTCTCCTGTTACCCTTGGGAAAATAAAAAATTGCAGGCTAAAAGATCATTTTTGAGAAAATATTTTTTTTTTTTATTTTCATGGCTCTGCGTTATAAACTTCTGTGAAGCACCTGGGGGTTTAAAGTGCTCAATATGCATCTAGATAAGTTCCTTGGGGGGTCTAGTTTCCAAAATGGGGTCACTTGTGCGGGAGCTCCAATGTTTAGGCACACAGGGGCTCTCCAAACGCGACATGGTGTCCGCTAACAATTGGAGCTAATTTTCCATTCAAAAAGTCAAATGGCGCGCCTTCTCTTCCGAGCCCTGCCGAGTGCCCAAACAGTGGTTTACCCCCACATATGAGGTATCGGCGTACTCGGGAGAAATTGCCCAACAAATTTTATGATCCATTTTATCCTACTGCCCATGTGAAAATGAAAAAATTGAGGCGAAAAGAATTTTTTTGTGAAAAAAAATTACTTTTTCATTTTTACAGATCAATTTGTGAAGCACCTGAGGGTTTAAAGTGCTCACTAGGCATCTAAATTAGTTCCTTGGGGGGTCTAGTTTCCAAAATGGGGTCACTTGTGGGGGAGCGCCAATGTTTAGGCACACAGGAGCTATCCAAACGCGACATGGTGTCCGCTAACGATGGAAATAATTTTTCATTCAAAAAGTCAAATGGCGCTCCTTCCTTTCCGAGCCTTACCATGTGCCCAAACAGTGGTTTACCTCCACATGTGAGGTATTGGTGTACTCAGGAGAAATTGCCCAACACATTTTAGGATCCATTTTATCCTGTTGCCCATGTGAAAATGAAAAAATTGAGGCTAAAAGAATTTTTTTGTGAAAAAAAAGTACTTTTTCATTTTTACGGATCAATTTGTGAAGCACCTGGGGGTTCAAAGTGCTCACTATGCATCTAGATAAGTTCCTTGGGGCGTCTAGTTTCCAAAATGGGGTCACTTGTGGGGGAGCTCCAATTTTTAGGCACACGGGGGCTCTCCAAACGTGACATGGTGTCCGCTAAAGAGTGGAGCCAATTTTTGATTCAAAAAGTCAAATGGCGCTCCTCCCTTCCAAGCCCTGCCGTGCGCCAAAACAGTGGTTTACCCCCACATATGAGGTATCAGCATACTCAGGACAAATTGGACAACAACTTTCGTGGTTCAGTTTCTCCTTTTACCATTGGGAAAATAAAAAAATTGTTGCTAAAAGATAATTTTTGTGACTAAAAAGTTAAATGTTCATTTTTTCCTTCCATGTTGCTTCTGCTGCTGTGAAGCACCTGAAGGGTTAATAAACTTCTTGAATGTGGTTTTGAGTACCTTGAGGGGTGCAGTTTTTAGAATGGTGTCACTTTTGGGTATTTTCAGCCATATAGACCCCTCAAACTGACTTCAAATGTGAGGTGGTCCCTAAAAAAAATGGTTTTGTAAATTTCGTTGTAAAAATGACAAATCGCTGGTCGAATTTTAACCCTTATAACTTCCTAACAAAAAAAAATTTTGTTTCCAAAATTGTGCTGATGTAAAGTAAACATGTGGGAAATGTTATTTATTAACTATTTTGTGTCAAATATCTCTCTGGTTTAACAGAATAAAAATTCAAAATGTGAAAATTGCGAAATTTTCAAAATTTTCGCCAAATTTCCGTGTTTATCACAAATAAATGCAGAATTTATTGACCTAAATTTACCACTAACATGAAGCCCAATATGTCACGAAAAAACAATCTCAGAACCGCTAGGATCCGTTGAAGCGTTCCTGAGTTATTACCTCATAAAGGGACACTGGTCAGAATTGCAAAAAACGGCAAGGTCTTTAACCCCTTCCCGACCTTTGACGCCACGTAGGCGTCATGAAAGTCGGTGCCATTCCGACCCATGACGCCTATGCGGCGTCATGGAAAGATCGCGTCCCTGCAGATCGGGTGAAAGGGTTAACTCCCATTTCACCCGATCTGCAGGGACAGGGGGAGTGGTAGTTTAACCCAGGGGGGGTGGCTTCACCCCCTCGTGGCTACGATCGCTCTGATTGGCTGTTGAAAGTGAAACTGCCAATCAGAGCGATTTGTAATATTTCACCCATTATAACGGGTGAAATATTACAATCCAGCCATGGCCGATGCTGAAATATCATCGGCCATGGCTGGAAATACTAGTGTGCCCCCACCCCACCCCTCCGATCGCCCCCCCAGCCCTCCGATCTGGCCGGTACACTGCTCCGGCTCCCCTCCGTCCAGTGCTCCGCTCCCCCCCGTGCTCGTGTCCGCTCCCCCCGTGCTCCAATCACCCCCCCGTGCTCCAATCACCCCCCCTGCACTCCGATCCACCCCCCCCGTGCTCCGTTCCACCCCCCCGTGCTCCATTCCAGCCCCCCCGTGCTCCGTTCCACGCCCCCCGCGCTCCGTTCCACCCCTCCCGCGCTCCGATTCCCCCCCCCGTGCTCCGATCCCCCCCCCCGTGGTCCCCCCCCACCCTATCATACTTACCGATCCAGCCGTGGTCCCGTCCATCTTCTCCCGGGCGCCGCCATCTTCCAAAATGGCGGGCGCATGCGCAGTGCGCCCGCCGAATCTGCCGGCCGGCAGATTCGTTCCAAAGTGCATTTTGATCACTGAGATATAATCTATCTCAGTGATCAAAATAAAAAAAATAATAAATGACCCCCCCCCCTTTGTCACCCCCATAGGTAGGGACAATAAAAAAATAAAGAAATTTTTTTTTTTCCACTAATGTTAGAATAGGGTTAGGGTTAGGGGTAGGGTTAGGGTTAGGGGTAGGGTTAGGGTTAAGGTTAGGGCTAGGGGTAGGGGTAGGGGTAGGGTTAGGGTTAGGGGTAGGGTTAGGGGTAGGGTTAGGGGTAGGGTTAGGGTTTGGGCTAGGGTTAGGGCTAGGGTTAGGGTTAGGAATGTGCACACGTATTCTGGTCCTCTGCGGATTTTTCCGCTGCGGATTTGATAAATCCGCAGTGCTAAACCGCTGCGGATTTATGGCGGATTTACCGCGTTTTTTTCTGCGCATTTCACTGCGGTTTTACAATTGCGATTTTCTATTGGAGCAGTTGTAAAACCGCTGCGGAATCCGCACAAAGAAGTGACATGCTGCGGAATGTAAACCGCTGCGTTTCCGTGCAGTTTTTCCGCAGCATGTGTACAGCGATTTTTGTTTCCCATAGGTTTACATTGAACTGTACACTCATGGGAAACTGCTGCGGATCCGCAGCGTGTGCACATACCTTTAGAATTAGGCTATGTGCACACGGTGCGGATTTGGCTGCGGATCCGCAGCAGTGTTCCATCAGGTTTACAGTACCATGTAAACATATGAAAAACCAAATCCGCTGTGCCCATGGTGCGGAAAATACCGCGCGGGAACGCTGCGTTGTATTTTCCGCAGCATGTCAATTCTTTGTGCGGATTCCGCAGCGTTTTACACCTGTTCCTCAATAGGAATCCGCAGGTGAAATCCGCACAAAAAACACTGGAAATCCGCGGAAAATCCGCAGATAAAACACAGTGCCTTTTACCCGCAGATTTTTCAAAAATGGTGCGGAAATATCTCACACGAATCCGCAACGTGGGCACATAGCCTTAGGGTTAGGGTTGGAATTAGGGTTGTGGTTAGGGTTAGGGGTGTGTTGGGGTTAGGGGTGTGTTGGGGTTAGGGTTGTGATTAGGATTATGGCTACAGTTGGGATTAGGGTTAGGGGTGTGTTGGGGTTAGTGTTGGAGTTAGAATTGAGGGGTTACCACTGTTTAGGCACATCAGGGGTCTCCAAACGCAACATGGCGCCACCATTGATTCCAGCCAATCTCGTATTCAAAAAGTCAAATGGTGCTCCCTCACTTCCGAGCCCTGACGTGTGCCCAAACAGTGGTTTACCCCCACATATGGGGTACCAGCATACTCAGGACAAACTGCGCAACAATTACTGGGGTCCAATTTCTCCTGTTACCCTTGTGAATCTAAAAAAATGCTTGCTAAAACATAATTTTTGAGGAAAGAAAAATGATTTTTTATTTTCACGGCTCTGCGTTGTAAACGTCTGTGAAGCACTTGGGGGTTCAAAGTGCTCACCACATATCTAGATAAGTTCCTTGGGGGGTCTAGTTTCTAAAATGGGGTCACTTGTGGGGGGTCTCTACTGTTTAGGCACACCAGGGGCTCTGCAAACGCAACGTGACACCCGCAGACCATTCCATCAAAGTCTGCATTTCAAAAGTCACTACTTCCCTTCTGAGCCCCGACGTGTGCCCAAACAGTGGTTTACCCCCACATATGGGGTATCAGCGTACTCAGGAGAAACTGGACAACAACTTTTGGGGTCCAATTTCTCCTGTAACCCTTGGGAAAATAAAAAATTCTGGGCTAAATAATTATTTTTGAGGAAAGAAAACGTATTTATTATTTTCACGGCTCTGCATTATAAACTTCTATGAAGCACTTGGGGGTTCAAAGTGCTCACCACACATCTAGATAAGTTCCTTTCAGGGTCTAGTTTCCAAAATGGGGTCACTTGTGGGGGGTTTCTACTGTTTAGGCACATCAGGGGCTCTGCAAACGCAACGTGACGCCCGCAGAGCATTCCATCAAAGTCTGCATTTCAAAACGTCACTACTTCAATTCCAAGCCCCGGCATGTGCCCAAACAGTAGTTTACCCCCACATATGGGGTATCACCGTACTCAGGAGAAACTGGACAACAACTTTTGGGGTCAAATTTCTCCTGTTACCCTTGGGAAAATTAAAAAATTCTGGGCTAAATAATTATTTTTGAGGAAAGAAAACGTATTTATTATTTTCACGGCTCTGCATTATAAACTTCTATGAAGCACTTGGGGGTTCAAAGTGCTCACCACACATCTAGATAAGTTCCTTTGGGGGTCTAGTTTCCAAAATGGGGTCACTTGTGGGGGGTTTCTACTGTTAAGCCACATCAGGGGCTCTGCAAACGCAACGTGACGCCCACAGAGCATTCCATCAAAGTCTGCATTTCAAAACGTCACTACTTCACTTCCGAGCCCCGGCATGTGCCCAAACAGTGATTTACCCCCACATATGGGGTATCAGCGTACTCAGGAGAAACTGGACAACAACTTTTGGGGTCAAATTTCTCCTGTTACCCTTGGGAAAATAAAAAATTGCAGGCTAAAAGATCATTTTTGAGAAAATAATTTTTTTTTTTATTTTCATGGCTCTGCGTTATAAACTTCTGTGAAGCACTTGGGGGTTCAAAGTCCTCACCACACATCTAGATTAGTTCCTTTGGGGGTCTAGTTTCCAAAATGGTGTCATTTCTGGGGGATCTCCAATGTTTAAGCACACAGGGGCTCTCCAAACGTGACATGGTGTCCGCTAATGATTGGAGCTAATTTTCCATTTAAAAAGCCAAATGGCGTGCCATCCCTTCCGAGCCCTGCCATGCGCCCAAACAGTGGTTTACCCCCACATATGGGGTATCAGCGTACTCAGGACAAACTGGACAACAATATTTGGGGTCCATTTTCTCCCATTATCCTTGGCAAAATAGGAAATTCCAGGCTAAAAAATCATTTTTGAGGAAAGAAAAATTATTTTTTATTTTCATGGCTCTGCGTTATAAACTTCTGTGAAGCACCTGGGGGTTTAAAGTGCTCAATATGCATCTAGATAAGTTCCTTGGGGGGTCTAGTTTCCAAAATGGGGTCACTTGTGGGGGAGCTCCAATGTTTAGGCACACAGGGGGCTCTCCAAACGCGACATGGTGTCCGCTAACAATTGGAGCTAATTTTCCATTCAAAAAGTCAAATGGCGCGCCTTCCCTTCCGAGCCCTGCCGTGTGCCCAAACAGTGGTTTACCCCCACATATGAGGTATCGGCGTACTCGGGAGAAATTGCCCAACAAATTTTATGATCCATTTTATCCTACTGCCCATGTGAAAATGAAAAAATTGAGGCGAAAATAATTTTTTTGTGAAAAAAAAGTACTTTTTCATTTTTACAGATCAATTTGTGAAGCACCTGAGGGTTTAAAGTGCTCACTAGGCATCTAAATAAGTTCCTTGGGGGGTCTAGTTTCCAAAATGGGGTCACTTGTGGGGGAGCGCCAATGTTTAGGCACACAGGAGCTATCCAAACGCGACATGGTGTCCGCTAACGATGGAAATAATTTTTCATTCAAAAAGTCAAATGGCGCTCCTTCCCTTCCGAGCCTTACCATGTGCCCAAACAGTGGTTTACCCCCACATGTGAGGTATTGGTGTACTCAGGAGAAATTGCCCAACACATTTTAGGATCCATTTTATCCTGTTGCCCATGTGAAAATGAAAAAATTGAGGCTAAAAGAATTTTTTTGTGAAAAAAAAGTACTTTTTCATTTTTACGGATCAATTTGTGAAGCACCTGGGGGTTCAAAGTGCTCACTATGCATCTAGATAAGTTCCTTGGGGCGTCTAGTTTCCAAAATGGGGTCATTTGTGGGGAAGCTCCAATTTTTAGGCACACGGGGGCTCTCCAAACGTGACATGGTGTCCGCTAAAGAGTGGAGCCAATTTTTGATTCAAAAAGTCAAATGGCGCTCCTTCCCTTCCAAGCCCTGCCGTGCGCCCAAACAGTGGTTTACCCCCACATATGAGGTATCAGCGTACTCAGGACAAATTGGACAACAACTTTCGTGGTTCAGTTTCTCCTTTTACCATTGGGAAAATAAAAAAATTGTTGCTAAAAGATAATTTTTGTGACTAAAAAGTTAAATGTTCATTTTTTCCTTCCATGTTGCTTCTGCTGCTGTGAAGCACCTGAAGGGTTAATAAACTTCTTGAATGTGGTTTTGAGTACCTTGAGGGGTGCAGTTTTTAGAATGGTGTCACTTTTGGGTATTTTCAGCCATATAGACCCCTCAAACTGACTTCAAATGTGAGGTGGTCCCTAAAAAAAATGGTTTTGTAAATTTCGTTGTAAAAATGACAAATCGCTGGTCAAATTTTAACCCTTATAACTTCCTAACAAAAAAAAATTTTGTTTCCAAAATTGTGCTGATGTAAAGTAAACGTGTGGGAAATGTTATTTATTAACTATTTTGTGTCACATATCTCTCTGGTTTAACAGAATAAAAATTCAAAATGTGAAAATTGCGAAATTTTCAAAATTTTCGCCAAATTTCCGTGTTTATCACAAATAAATGCAGAATTTATTGACCTAAATTTACCACTAACATGAAGCCCAATATGTCACGAAAAAACAATCTCAGAACCGCTAGGATCCGTTGAAGCGTTCCTGAGTTATTACCTCATAAAGGGACACTGGTCAGAATTGCAAAAAACGGCAAGGTCTTTAAGGTCAAAATAGGCTGGGTCATGAAGGGGTTAAGGTCAAAATAGGCTGGGTCTTGAAGGGGTTAATGAAAACGGAGCTGACATGCACCCATTTATCCTTACCCTAGCAGAAGGATCATAATATAAGGCCATGATCCAATTTCTCATTCTTTGCTGCATACCAATCGCCTCTAATGTGGCTTCCAAGAAGCCCCAATTTACCCTGTCAAATGCCTTCTCGGCACAATGGGATCTTCTTAATTCGGGACCTCGAGATCAGCGACATGGTTTTTATACTATTGTCCCTTGCTTCCCTACCCGGCACAAACCCCATCTGCTCTCTATGGATCATGCTTGGAATATGGGGAGTTAATCTTAGAGCTATCATTTTAGAATATAGCTTATTATCTACATTAATCAACGATATTGGGCAGAAACTAGAACATACTGAGGGGTCTTTGCCCTCCTTAGGTATCACTGTAATATACACTTGTGTAGAATGAAGCGGGACATAACAAGTCTGTGATATATCATTGAAAGCTTTTAACATTAACGGGGAGCATAATTCCTGACAGGTTTTATAAAAAACCGGGTGTAAACCCATCCGGCCCTGGACTTTTTCCTACCTTCAAATTCTGAATAGCCTCTTTCAATTCTGCATCGGAGAAGTCTTGTTCTAAAGAATGCGTCACCTCCTCTTGAAGAGCACCTGGAGAGTATCTCTGTGAGTATTCCACTAGATTCTGTTTTGTAACTGGAGAAGACGCATTATTTTGTTGGGGTAGATTATATAGACTAGCATAATATGTTTTAAACTCCTCCAAAATTTCATATGTGGAATGAACTAAAGTTCCAGATGATGAATTTATATTAAGAATTGGGGTCTGTGCATGCCTAGGATGAAGCAACCTCGCCCATAAGCGTCCACATTTATACCCGAATTCAAAGTAATTTTTACGGATCTTGTCTCTCATACATAGAGTCTTTTGTTCCAAAATAGATAGAGCTTATTGTCTTAGAGACGAATTATCTGCTTTAAGTATATCATTGGATGCCGTTTTATTAGCTGCTTCCTTGGTACCCACTAAAACAAGAGTATCTTTCAAAGTTTGAGCCCTTTCTCTCTTTAGTCTAGATCCAGGAGTTACGAAGAGTCCCCTTAACCCCTTTCTGACCTCGGACGGGATAGTACGACTGAGGTCAGATCCCCTGCTTTGATGTGGGCTACAGCGGTGAGCCTACATCAAAGCCGCGACATGTCAGCTGTTTTGTACAGCCGACATATGCGCACAATAGCGGCGAGTGGAATCGCGATCCACCCGCCGCTATTAACTAGTTAAATGCCGCTGTCAAACACTGACAATAGCATCTAACTACCGCTTCCGGCCATCCGGCCGGAAATGCGCGCATCGCCGCATTTCCAGTGAGATATGGCTTTTTTTTACATGGAAAGTTATGATTGCTTTTTTTGTTTTTCTTCTCTCTCCCCATATAAGGACTTCTGTAGAAGAAATCATTTACAGATGTTCTTGAACCAATGGATTGCAGAATTTCTATAAATAAAATATCGTTCCTTGTGATTATGTTGTGGCGAACGCTAAGTTGAAAATTGTAACTAAACATACACAAACCCTAAATAGCAAACAACTGGCTTAGATTTCCAGTTCTTTCACTATGGAAGGGCACCCGGTGGCCGAAGGCCTTTATGGGTCTAATAATAATAATAATAATAATAATCTTTATATATATAGCGCCAACATATTCCACAGCACTTTATAATTTAACAGTTTCAAACACAACAGTCATAAGTAACAATGTTAACAATACAATAATTAAAGCAAAATAAGACGACCCTACTCCTGGGAGCTTACAATCTACAATGAGGTGGGGAAATACAAAGTACGGGTGTGTATTTACAATGATGTATTTACAATGATGGTCCAGCTATCTTGAGGGATAGATGGAGCTGGTGAGTGGGCTACACACACACTTACACATAAAATGACTTTGTGTCCTCTGAAATAGGCAGTCCCATAAGGTACAGTTGTCTTTTTGAATACAATTATCAGAAAGGAACATTTTAAACAAACATGGAGAACAGAGGGACACCATTACATGGGGAACTCAAAATCTATTATAGCTTATGAAAATACGGCCCTATATTTGTACAATATGGTCCAATAGCGTTACTAGCAAGGAGGGCAGCAGCCGCACTGGGCACAGCTGTATGATGGGGCCCATAGATCATCGGGGGCAGTATTCCCAAAGCCCACTAAGTACATGACTGCAAAAGAATGTCCCCGCAAAGGAACGTCTGATGTAGTCTAAGGCACGCTTACATGCTTCAACGGGGAAGAAGGGGACGCTACTGGCCACAGAGGTTATAATGGTCCACCTGCCATCCTGCGTACATTAAAGTAAGATCTTTAGAGGAAACTGCTGCCTCCTGAGACTTGTATAATCTCATTCACACTTTTACTCAAGAGCAGACAGAAAACAGGGATTGTTCATTAATCCATGCCACCAACTAATTTTACGTTCTTTCCATCTCACCTATCTCAAAACAAGACATTAGAGGGAAACATCCTGCTGACAGTGATTCATTGTGGAAATTTGTTTACCACAAAACTTGCAAGATAAAAACCTTTCTCAACGCGCAAAATAGTGGTGAGGTCAGCTTTTCGCCATTATGGTTCCTTCTACTGGTCTGATCCTATTACTTCACTTCATGTTTAAATAGTTCAAAACACCAAACTCCAGTAAAATACCAATACTAATATAAAAATTCCTCGACCATCACTAAGAATGTATGTAAACTCTGGTCATGGTTCTTAATAAAACCAATAGAATTAAAAGGTGTGACAAAGTCACTGGCAAGGTGCTGGAGAGAAGGTTAAGTAACAATTTTGTTGAAGGGCTGGGTTTTTGTGGACAACCATTGAGAGGGTGGGAGTGTAGTCTGGGGCTTAAATAGTTGGCCTCCAAAGGCCGTCAATGTTCAGTAGGGCTGGAGAGAGGAACTCCAGTGTTTTGTGTGCAGCAAAACTGAACCTGTGGATGCTAATTTCTCTGGAGCCTGCAAATCCCCGCAATTTATAGACCGTATACGATTTTGTTTTTCCTGTTTTGCCCAAAGGGCTGTGTTTATTTTCACTTCACGTTGGTTTATGCTGCCTGTATAATAAACCAATGTAAGATTTAAAGAGACAGTCTCCCATTTCTACCTCTGTGTAGCGCTAAGTTAGCTAATCTACAACAGATGGTGTTTCAAATGCAGGCAACGTTTCAGGAACACCTAGCTGTGGACAAATTGCATGTCCTGGGAAAAGGCGGCCATAAGCCAGGAGACAAGAGACAGCATGGAGGATCTGATTAAGCATCTTGTGAAAGCACAGCAGCAGAAACTGCAGACCCATCAAGAGACAAGTAAGCTGCTTAGGCTTCTTTCACACTTCCGTCGGTACAGGGCCTGTTGTGAATTCTGTTGTCGGGCTCCCTCCTGTGGTCATGAATGGTACTTCTGCTGGTTCTGTCCATGGACTTCCTCTGGTGGGTGTTTCTGAGTTTCACAGGTGACGAGGTTAATTCGTTAGCTGCTGCTCTATTTAACTCCACTTAGATCTTTGCTCCATGCCACCTATCAATGTTCCAGTATTGGTCTGTTCACTCCTGGATCGTTCTTGTGACCTGTCTTCCCATCAGAAGCTAAGTTCCAGCTTGTATTTCTTTGGTTTGCTATTTTTCTGTCCAGCTTGCTATTTAATTTGTTGTCTTGCTTGCTGGAAGCTCTGGGACGCAGAGGGAGCGCCGTGAGTCGGTGCGGAGGGTCTTTTTGCACCCTCTGCGTGGTCTTTTTGTAGGCTTTTGTGCTGACCGCAAAGTAACCTTTCCTATCCTCGGTCTGTTCAGTAAGTCGGGCCTCACTTTGCTAAATCTATTTCATCTCTGTGTTTGTATTTTCATCTTTACTCACAGTCATTATATGTGGGGGGCTGCCTTTTCCTTTGGGGAATTTCTCTGAGGCAAGGTAGGCTTTATTTTTCTATCTTCAGGGCTAGCTAGTTTCTTAGGCTGTGCCGAGTTGCATAGGGAGCGTTAGGCGCAATCCACGGCTATTTCTAGTGTGTTTGATAGGTTTAGGGATTGCGGTCAGCAGAGTTCCCACGTCCCAGAACTCGTCCTTATTATCAGTAACTATCAGGTCATTCCGTGTGCTCTTAACCACCAGGTCCATTATTGTCCTGACCACCAGGTCATAACAGTACAGGTGGCCCAAAGTACTAATGCATCTCAATAGAGGGATAAGAGAAGTTCTGAGACCATTTTTTTTTCTTTGCAGTGTGTTTTGTCTCTATTTTCCCCTTTACCTCTGGGTGGTTCAGGACACTGGTGTAAACATGGACATTCAAGGTCTGTCCTCTTGGATGGATAATCTCACTACAAGGATACAAAACATTCAAGATTTTGTGGTTCAGAATCCGATGTCAGAGCCTAGGATTCCAATTCCTGATTTGTTTTTTGGTGATAGATCTAAGTTCTTGAATTTCAAAAATAATTGTAAATTGTTTCTTGCCTTGAAACCTCGCTCCTCAGGTGACCCTGTTCAACAAGTAAAGATCATTATTTCTTTGTTACATGGTGACCCTCAAGACTGGGCATTTTCCCTTGCGCCAGGAGATCCGGCATTGCGTGATGTTGATGCGTTTTTCCTGGTGCTTGGATTGCTTTATGATGAACCTAATTCAGTGGATCAGGCAGAGAAAATCTTGCTGGCTCTGTGTCAGGGTCAGGATGAAGCGGAGATATATTGTCAGAAGTTTAGAAAGTGGTCTGTGCTCACTCAGTGGAATGAATGTGCCCTGGCAGCAATCTTCAGAAAGGGTCTCTCTGAAGCCCTTAAGGATGTCATGGTGGGGTTTCCCATGCCTGCTGGTCTGAATGAGTCTATGTCTTTGGCCATCCAGATCGATCGACGCTTGCGTGAGCGTAAAGTTGTGCACCATTTGGCGGTACTATCTGAGCATGGGCCTGAGCCTATGCAATGTGATAGGACTTTGACCAGAGCTGAACGGCAAGAACACAGACGTCGGAATGGACTATGTTTTTACTGTGGTGATTCCACTCATGCTATCTCCGATTGTCCTAAGTGCACTAAGCGGTTCGCTAGGTCTGCCACCATTGGTACGGTACAGTCTAAATTTCTATTGTCTGTTACTCTGATTTGCTCTTTGTCATCCTATTCTGTTATGGCATTTGTGGATTCAGGCGCTGCCCTGAATTTGATGGACTTGGAGTATGCTAGGCGCTGTGGTTTTTTCTTGGAGCCCTTGCAGTATCCTATTCCATTGAGAGGAATTGATGCTACGCCTTTGGCCAAGAATAAGCCTCAGTATTGGACCCAATTGACCATGTGCATGGCTCCTGCACATCAGGAGGATATCCGCTTTCTGGTGTTGCATAATCTGCATGATGTGGTCGTTTTGGGGTTGCCATGGCTACAGGTTCATAATCCAGTATTGGACTGGAAATCTATGTCTGTGTCCAGCTGGGGTTGCCAGGGGGTACATGGTCATGTTCCATTTTTGTCTATTTCGTCTTCCACTCCTTCTGAAGTTCCAGAGTTTTTGTCGGATTATCGGGATGTATTTGATGAGCCCAAAGCCAGTGCCCTACCTCCTCACAGGGATTGCGATTGTGCAATTAATTTGATTCCTGGTAGTAAGTTTCCTAAGGGCCGATTGTTCAATTTATCTGTGCCAGAACACGCCGCTATGCGGAGTTATATAAAGGAATCCTTGGAGAAAGGCCATATTCGCCCGTCGTCATCACCGTTAGGAGCAGGGTTCTTTTTTGTGGCCAAGAAGGATGGTTCTTTGAGACCTTGTATTGATTACCGCCTTCTTAATAAAATTACAGTCAAATTTCAGTATCCTTTGCCGTTGCTGTCTGATTTGTTTGCTCGTATTAAAGGGGCTAGTTGGTTCACCAAGATAGATCTTCGAGGGGCGTATAATCTTGTGCGTATTAAACAAGGCGATGAATGGAAAACAGCATTTAATACGCCCGAGGGCCATTTTGAGTACCTGGTTATGCCATTCGGGCTTTCCAATGCTCCATCAGTATTTCAGTCCTTTATGCATGACATCTTCCGAGAGTACCTGGATAAATTCCTGATTGTGTATTTGGATGATATTTTGGTCTTTTCGGATGATTGGGAGTCTCATGTGAAGCAGGTCAGAATGGTGTTCCAGGTCCTTCGTGCGAATTCCTTGTTTGTGAAGGGGTCAAAGTGTCTCTTTGGAGTTCAGAAGGTTTCATTTTTGGGGTTCATTTTTTCCCATTCTACTATCGAGATGGACCCTGTTAAAGTCCAGGCCATTTACGATTGGACTCAGCCGACATCTGTGAAGAGCCTGCAAAAGTTCCTGGGCTTTGCTAATTTTTATCGTCGCTTCATCGCTATTTTTTCTACTGTTGCTAAACCGTTGACTGATTTGACCAAGAAGGGTGCTGATGTGGTCAATTGGTCTTCTGCGGCTGTAGAGGCTTTTCAGGAGTTGAAGCGTCGTTTTTCTTCTGCCCCTGTGTTGTGCCAGCCAGATGTTTCGCTTCCGTTTCAGGTTGAGGTTGATGCTTCTGAGATTGGAGCAGGGGCTGTTTTGTCGCAAAGAAGTTCTGAGGGCTCGGTGATGAAGCCATGTGCTTTCTTTTCTAGAAAGTTTTCGCCTGCTGAGCGTAACTATGATGTTGGTAATCGTGAATTGTTGGCCATGAAGTGGGCATTCGAGGAGTGGCGTCATTGGCTGGAAGTAGCCAAGCATCGCGTGGTGGTCTTGACAGATCACAAGAATTTGACTTATCTTGAGTCTGCCAAACGGTTGAATCCGAGACAGGCTCGATGGTCATCATTTTTCTCCCGTTTTCATTTTGTGGTTTCGTACCTTCCGGGCTCTAAGAATGTGAAGGCTTATGCCCTGTCAAGGAGTTTTATGCCTGACTCTCCGGGTGTTCCTGAGCCGGCGGGTATTCCAAAGAGGGGGTAATTTTGTCTGCCATCTCCCCTGATTTGCGGCGGGTGCTGCAAAAATTTCAGGCTGATAGACCTGACCGTTGCCCAGCGGAGAAACTGTTTGTCCCTGATAGATGGACTAGTAGAGTTATCTCTGAGATTCATTGTTCAGTGTTGGCGGGGCATCCTGGAATCTTTGGTACCAGAGATTTGGTGGCTAGATCCTTCTGGTGGCCGTCTTTGTCACGGGATGTGCGTTCTTTTGTGCAGTCCTGTGGGACTTGTGCTCGGGCTAAGCCTTGCTGTTCTCGTGCGAGTGGGTTGCTTTTGCCCTTGCCGGTCCCGAAGAGGCCCTGGACGCATATTTCTTTGGATTTTATTTCGGATCTCCCCGTCTCTCAAAAGATGTCGGTCATTTGGGTGGTTTGTGATCGCTTTTCTAAGATGGTCCAAATGGTACCTTTGTCTAAATTGCCTTCCTCCTCTGATTTGGTGCCATTATTTTTCCAGCATGTGGTTCGTTTACATGGTATCCCGGAGAATATCGCTTGTGACAGAGGTTCCCAATTTGTTTCAAGGTTTTGGCGATCCTTTTGTGCTAGGATGGGCATTGATTTGTCTTTTTCCTCGGCTTTCCTGTTGTGAATTCTGTGGCCAAGCTCCCTCCTGTGGTCGTGAGTGGTACTTCGGCTGGTTCTGTCTATGAGCTTCCTTTGGTGGATGAGAGTGGTACTGCGGCTTCTGAGTTTCCTTCCTCAGGTGATGAGGTTAAGTTGTTAGGTGCTGCTCTATTTAACTCCACCTAGTGCTTTGATCCTGGCCTCCAGTCAATGTTCTAGTATTGGTCTTGCTTTCTCCTGGATCGTTCCTGTGGCCTGTCTATCCTGCATAAGCTAAGTTTTGCTTGTGTTATTTTTGTTTGCTATTTTTTCTGTCCAGCTTGCTATATTGGTTTTTCTTGCTTGCTGGAAGCTCTGGGACGCAGAGGGAGCACCTCCGTACCGTTAGTCGGTGCGGAGGGTCTTTTTGCCCCCTCTGCGTGGTTGTTTGTAGGGTTTTGTGTTGACCGCAAAGCAATCTTTCCTTTCTTCGGTCTGTTCAGTAAGTTGGGCCTCACTTTGCTAAATCTATTTTATCTCTGCGTTTGTATTTTCATCTCAACTCACAGTCATTATATGTGGGGGCTGCCTTTTCCTTTGGGGTACTTCTCTGAGGCAAGGTAGGCTTATTTTTCTTTCTTAGGGCTAGCTAGTTTCTCAGGCTGTGCTCGAGGCGCATAGGACTGGTCAGGAGCGCTCCACGGCTACCTTTAGTGTGGTTGGATAGGATTAGGGATTGCGGTCAGCAGAGTTCCCACGTCTCAGAGCTCGTCCTATGTTTTTGGTAATTGTCAGGTCACTTTGTGTGCTCTGAACTTCAAGGTCCATTGTGGTTCTGAATCACCTGTTCATAACAGTACTGGAGGCCTAAAGTACTAATGCTTCTCAATAGAGGGAAAAGAGAAGTTCTGAGACCATTTTTTTTTTCTTTGCACTGTGTTCTGTCTTTCTTTTCCCCTTTACATCAGGGTGGTTCAGAACACAGGTGTGGACATGGAGATTCAGGGTCTGTTCTCTTTGATGGATAATCTCGCTATAAATGTACAAAATATTCAAGATTTAGTGGTTCAGAATCCTATGTTAGAACCTAAAATTCCTATTCCTGAGTTATTTTCTGGAGATAGAGCTAAGTTTTTGAATTTTAAAAATAATTGTAAACTATTTCTGGCTTTGAAACCCCGCTCCTCTGGTGACCCAGTTCAACAAGTTAAGATCATTATTTCTTTATTACGTGGCGACCCTCAAGACTGGGCATTTTCCCTTGCGCCAGGAGATCCTGCATTATGTAATATTGATGCGTTTTTTCTGGCGCTCGGATTGCTGTACGATGAACCTAATTCAGTGGATCAGGCAGAGAAAAATTTGCTGGCTCTGTGTCAGGGTCAGGATGAGATAGAGATTTATTGTCAGAAGTTTAGAAGGTGGTCCGTGCTCACTCAATGGAATGAATGTGCGCTGGCAGCTATTTTCAGAAAGGGTCTCTCTGTAGCCCTTAAGGATGTCATGGTGGGATTTCCTATGCCTGCTGGTCTGAATGAGTCTATGTCTTTGGCCATTCAGATCGGTTGACGCTTGCGTGAGCGTAAATCTGTGCACCATTTGGCGGTATTATCTGAGCATAAACCTGAGCCTATGCAGTGCGATAGGACTTTGACCAGAGCTGAAAGGCAAGAACACAGACGTCAGAATGGGCTGTGTTTCTACTGTGGTGATTCCACTCATGCTATCTCCGATTGTCCTAAGCGCACTAAGCGGTTCACTAGGTCTGCCACCATTGGTACGGTACAGTCAAAATTTCTTTTGTCCGTTACTTTGATCTGCTCTTTGTCTTCCTATTCTGTCATGGCATTTGTGGATTCAGGCGCTGCCCTGAATTTGATGGACTTGGAGTTTGCTAGGCGCTGTGGGTTTGTCTTGGAGCCCTTGCAGTGTCCTATTCCATTGAGAGGAATTGATGCTACGCCTTTGGCCAAGAATAAGCCTCAGTATTGGACCCAGCTGACCATGTGCATGGCTCCTGCGCACCAGGAGGATATTCGCTTTCTGGTGTTGCATAATCTGCATGATGTGGTCGTGTTGGGGTTGCCATGGCTACAAGTCCATAACCCAGTATTAGATTGGAAATCAATGTCTGTGTCCAGCTGGGGTTGTCAGGGGGTACATGGTGATGTTCCATTTCTGTCTATCTCATCATCCACCCCTTCTGAGGTCCCAGAGTTCTTGTCGGATTACCGGGATGTATTCGATGAGCCCAAGTCCAATGCCCTACCTCCGCATAGGGATTGTGATTGTGCTATCGATTTGATTCCTGGTAGTAAGTTTCCTAAGGGTCGACTGTTTAATTTATCTGCACCTGAGCACGCCGCTATGCGGAGTTACGTGAAGGAGTATTTGGAGAAGGGTCATATTCGCCCGTCATCGTCGCCATTGGGAGCGGGATTCTTTTTTGTGGCCAAGAAGGATGGTTCGCTGAGACCTTGTATTGATTACCGTCTTCTAAATAAAAATACGGTCAAATTTCAGTACCCCTTGCCGCTGCTGTCTGATTTGTTTGCTCGGATTAAGGGGGCTAGTTGGTTCACCAAGATAGATCTTCGTGGTGCATATAATCTTGTGCGTATTAAACGGAGCAATGAATGGAAAACAGCATTTAATACGCCCGAAGGCCATTTTGAGTACCTGGTTATGCCATTCGGGCTTTCTAATGCTCCATCAGTGTTTCAGTCCTTTATGCATGACATCTTCCGAGAGTACCTGGATAAACTCCTGATTGTATACTTGGATGATATTTTGGTCTTCTCGGATGATTGGGAGTCTCATGTGAAGCAGGTCAGAATGGTGTTCCAGGTCCTGCGTGCGAATTCTTTGTTTGTGAAGGGGTCAAAGTGTCTCTTTGGTGTTCAGAAGGTTTCATTTTTGGGGTTCATTTTTTCTCCTTCTACTATCGAGATGGACCCTGTTAAAGTTCAGGCCATTTATGATTGGACTCAGCCAACATCTCTGAAGAGTCTGCAGAAGTTCCTGGGCTTTGCTAATTTTTATCGTCGCTTCATCAATAATTTTTCTAGTATTGCTAAACCGTTGACTGATTTAACCAAGAAGGGTGCTGATGTGGTCAATTGGTCTTCTGCTGCTGTGGAAGCTTTTCAGGAGCTGAAGCGTCGTTTTTCTTCTGCCCCTGTGTTGTGCCAACCAGATGTTTCGCTTCCGTTCCAGGTCGAGGTTGATGCTTCTGAAATTGGAGCAGGGGCTGTTTTGTCGCAGAGAAGTTCTGATTGCTCGGTGATGAAACCATGCGCCATCTTTTCCAGGAAATTTTCGCCTGCTGAGCGAAATTATGATGTTGGCAATCGAGAGTTGCTAGCCATGAAGTGGGCATTCGAGGAGTGGCATCATTGGCTTGACGGAGCTAAGCATCGCGTGGTGGTCTTGACTGATCACAAGAACTTGACTTATCTCGAGTCTGCCAAACGGTTGAATCCTAGACAGGCTCGTTGGTCGCTGTTTTTCTCCCGTTTTGACTTTGTGGTTTCGTACCTTCCGGGCTCTAAAAATGTGAAGGCGGATGCCCTGTCTAGGAGTTTTGTGCCCGATTCTCCGGGTTTGTCTGAGCCGGTGGGTATTCTCAAAGAGGGGGTAATTTTGTCTGCCATCTCCCCTGATTTGCGGCGGGTGCTGCAAAAATTTCAGGCTAATAGACCTGACCGTTGCCCAGCGGAGAAACTGTTTGTCCCTGATAGGTGGACGAATAAAGTTATCTCTGAGGTTCATTGTTCGGTGTTGGCTGGTCATCCTGGAATCTTTGGTACCAGAGATTTGGTGGCTAGATCCTTTTGGTGGCCGTCTCTGTCGCGGGATGTGCGTTCTTTTGTGCAGTCCTGTGGGATTTGTGCTCGGGCTAAGCCCTGCTGTTCTCGTGCCAGTGGGTTGCTTTTGCCCTTGCCGGTCCCGAAGAGGCCTTGGACACATATCTCTATGGATTTTATTTCGGATCTCCCCATCTCTCAAAGAATGTCGGTCATTTGGGTGGTTTGTGATCGCTTCTCTAAGATGGTCCATTTGGTGCCCTTGTCTAAATTGCCTTCCTCCTCTGATTTGGTGCCATTGTTTTTCCAGCATGTGGATCGTTTACATGGCATTTCAGAGAACATCGTTTCTGACAGAGGTTCCCAGTTTGTTTCGAGGTTTTGGCGAGCCTTTTGTGCTAGGATGGGCATTGATTTGTCTTTTTCCTCGGCTTTCCATCCTCAGACAAATGGCCAGACTGAACGAACCAATCAGACCTTGGAAACATATCCGAGATGTTTTGCTTCTGCTGATCAGGATGATTGGGTGTCCTTTTTGCCTTTGGCTGAGTTCGCCCTTAATAATCGGGCCAGCTCGGCTACTTTGGTTTCGCCGTTTTTCTGCAATTCTGGTTTCCATCCTCGTTTCTCTTCAGGGCAGGTTGAGTCTTCAGACTGTCCTGGTGTAGATACTGTGGTGGATAGGTTGCAGCAGATTTGGACTCATGTGGTGGACAATTTGACATTGTCCCAGGAGAAGGCTCAACGTTTCGCTAACCGCCGGCGCTGTGTGGGTCCCCGACTTCGTGTTGGGGATTTGGTTTGGTTGTCGTCTCGTTATGTTCCTATGAAGGTTTCCTCTCCTAAGTTTAAGCCTCGTTTCATTGGTCCGTATAAAATTTCTGAGGTTATCAATCCTGTGTCATTTCGTTTGGCCCTTCCTGCTTCTTTTGCCATCCATAATGTGTTCCATAGGTCGTTATTGCGGAGATACGTGGCGCCTGTGGTTCCATCCGTTGATCCTCTTGCCCCGGTGTTAGTTGAGGGGGAGTTGGAGTATGTGGTGGAGAAGATTTTGGATTCTCGTGTTTCGAGACGGAAACTCCAGTACCTGGTCAAGTGGAAGGGTTATGGTCAGGAAGATAAATCCTGGGTTTTTGCCTCTGATGTTCATGCTGCCGATCTGGTTCGTGCCTTTCATTTGGCTCATCCTGGTCGGCCTGGGGGCTCTGGTGAGAGTTCGGTGACCCCTCCTCAAGGGGGGGTACTGTTGTGAATTCTGTTGTCGGGCTCCCTCCTGTGGTCATGAATGGTACTTCTGCTGGTTCTGTCCATGGACTTCCTCTGGTGGGTGTTTCTGAGTTTCACAGGTGACGAGGTTAATTCGTCAGCTGCTGCTCTATTTAACTCCACTTAGATCTTTGCTCCATGCCACCTGTCAATGTTCCAGTATTGGTCTGTTCACTCCTGGATCGTTCTTGTGACCTGTCTTCCCATCAGAAGCTAAGTTCCAGCTTGTATTTCTTTGGTTTGCTATTTTTCTGTCCAGCTTGCTATTTAATTTGTTGTCTTGCTTGCTGGAAGCTCTGGGACGCAGAGGGAGCGCCTGCGCACCGTGAGTCGGTGCGGAGGGTCTTTTTGCACCCTCTGCGTGGTCTTTTTGTAGGTTTTTGTGCTGACCGCAAAGTAACCTTTCCTATCCTCGGTCTGTTCAGTAAGTCGGGCCTCACTTTGCTAAATCTATTTCATCTCTGTGTTTGTATTTTCATCTTTACTCACAGTCATTATATGTGGGGGGCTGCCTTTTCCTTTGGGGAATTTCTCTGAGGCAAGGTAGGCTTTATTTTTCTATCTTCAGGGCTAGCTAGTTTCTTAGGCTGTGCCGAGTTGCATAGGGAGCGTTAGGCGCAATCCACGGCTATTTCTAGTGTGTTTGATAGGTTTAGGGATTGCGGTCAGCAGAGTTCCCATGTCCCAGAGCTCGTCCTTATTATCAGTAACTATCAGGTCATTCCGTGTGCTCTTAACCACCAGGTCCATTATTGTCCTGACCACCAGGTCATAACAGGGGCCGTCACGAAGCGTCGGCGTGACATACCGACGGAAGTGTTTGCTTTTACATTTCCGTCTGCGTTCCCGAGCAGGAAAGATCGTGAAAGCGATATTTCCTGCTGGGCATGCGCAGTGTGAAACACTGGATGCGACGTACGGAAAAACGTTTCATTTAACGTTTTTCCGAGACGACGGTCCGCCAAAACCCGATGCATCCAATGGACGACGCATGCAACGTATGGCCATATGTCGCAATACGTCGCTAATGCAAGTCTATGGAGAAAAAACGCATCCTGTGGGCAACTTTGCAGGATGCATTTTTTATCCAAAACGACGCATTGCGACGTTGGCCAAACGACGGAAGAGTGAAAGAAGCCTTATGCAACAGATGCAACAATAGCAGCAGCTCCAACAACAGCAGCAGTACCAACAAGACCAGTTCAGACAACAGCAGCAGCAGATTTAGTTGCTTGCTGAGGCGGTTTGTGGGAGGCCGAAAGCCCATTCCCTAAGTCCAGGTGACGGCACATAGGTCTGGAAGGTGGTAAGAAGAGTGATGGAGAAAATGACACCGTGCGATGATGTAGAGGCATTTTTGACTTTTTACAAACGGGTTGCAAAGTGGGAGAAACTGGCCCCAGAGCAGTGGGCAGAGGTGCTCGCCCCATATCTAACTGACGAGCTCCTGAAGGCTTATTATGACTTGGCCTTACAAGATGCCTGAGAATATGCCAAATTAAAAACTGAGATATTGGCACACTCATAGGTCACTATGAGCACAAGCACTGAGTGTATTATGGTGACAAACTGTTAGGGTTGGCGGAACGCACCGAATATATTTATTGAATGAGCCTGGTGCGTTCGCAACCCGGGATCCACCGTGCAGGAAAGAACCTGCTGCTAAGCAAGGCGGCAAAGCAAAATAGTATAAACAAACTCTGTTACTTCACAGAGCCCGTAGTAAAGAGAACGCTGTGCCCTGTTTAGCTCACAGGGGACACAGCTACTGTGTAGAGCTGACAGTGGTCATGCAGTCCAAACCAAACACGCTGCTCCTCTCCGGTGGAGCCGGAATTCTAATGGCTATTAGCCAGCCCTGAATTCACTCATAAGAAACTTCTCGCCGGAGGCGCCAGCATTCTAGGGGCTTATTCCAGCCGGGTTCCTGACTGCATATACAAAACTCCTCGCCGGAGGTGCCAGCATTCTAGGGGCTTATTTCAGCCGGGTCCCTGACCACACACATGACCACACTGGTGCTGAGCTCGTACATATTTGAAACTAGCGCATGGCCGTGCGGTCATGAGAACCCTTTATAGCTGCAGCACCTACAGGACCTTCCAAGAAAGGACCAATGGAAGGCTGCCACAGAACTTGATCAGGTACAGGACCTTCCTGGAGGACCAATGGAAGTTGCTGCAGTACCTGAGCATGTGACCGTTGATCTCCACTGAGAGATCTTACCCTGGGCATGCTCAGTGTGTGCAAAGCAGGACTTAGTCCCAGAAACACCTGCTCACCGCAGACCAGTGCAGGGTACAATAGTAGAGCCTGGAGAGGCAGCTGTAACCCTTTGCACAGTATCAGATTCCGTGAGACACTGGGACCGACGTGTCCACTGAGCAGGCTCCTCTGCGGCCGATGCAGAATGGGAGACCGCAGCAGACATGGTTCGAGATTCCCCCTGTGCAGCGGCGGGAACTCGACTCCTAACACAAACCACCTCTCTCTCAAATATTTGACTTACTGCATTTGGGACTTAAAAGGTTGCAGTCAGAGTCCTCCGCTCCATCCCAGATGGTTGAGCGGGTTGTTATAGATAGATTTATTGACTCCTTTCCTAGGCCAGTGCAGACCTGGGTTGCCCAGGGAGACTTCCGAAATGCAGAAGCACTGGTAGGCCTCTTAGAAAGGTACAATGTAGTCTAGAGGTCTTTAAGGTAGCAGGGAAGTGGTGCATCTCCGTACAGGGGTACCCAGCAGGAGCCTGAGTCCCAAAATAGGAGTAGTAGAGCCACCACTCGGGGAAGTCCAAGATCCCAAGAGTCGCTAAGGTGTTGCCAATGGCTGCTGATAAAGACCTGGTCTGCTGGAGACGCCACGGTTCTGGACACATTGTTATATGTCCTCTGAGCAGATGGACTGCAGCCTAGGCAGGCACTGTTCGTACTATATCTATCCCTCTGCAGTTTGGACTATCAGCCTGTGGAGGTCACACAGTCATGCCCAGTGACAATAAGTGGCGTACTGGTGTCGGGACTCTTAAACTCAAGTTGGGTGACTCTGGTAAGGGCCACACTTCCCCACCAGTTGGTCCACGGAAAAACTGTGGGCGTCCGTTGTATTCACGCGGAGGCCAAGGTCTACTCCATCGCCAGAGTGACTATACAAATGAACTGTGGCACTGAGTCCAATGAGGTCGAGATAGTCAAAACTTGTTACACACCATAATAATCGGGTGGGACTTTAGCATGTTCTCGGAATTGTGGGGATAGGTGGGAGTGCTTATTAACTGATACAGGAGTCGATTCACCCAGGAAGAATCCCCATTGCAATAGGAGCGTGAGTTCACACTGCGTGTCCTTGGTGGCGACGAGGATAACAAAGTGACCCATGAGGATGAGATTACTGAGTTGGAAGTTTATGGGGGGGGGGCATTTTGGGACTGTTCAAATGGAGGATCTGACGTTAAAAGGGGCATGTGACACTGTGACTGTGTTAAATGGGGTAACCTAAGAGCTAGGGGCAGACACCAGGTTCCCTTATTTTGCAGGTAATGAGAAGCTACCTTTTCGGGTCACTAAACAGTGAGGGGAAGTTTTAGAGCATCTGTTAGTTCTGGGACCTATAGATGTAGGCTACAAGACCTAGATCATTGTCTTGGGGGGGCATCTTGGCATAGATAAAACACAAGAGTTGGTCCTTCAAAGGTTCTAATGGCCTGCATGTCATCAGGAGATTGTTACTTATTGTCGATGCTGTCCTACATGTCAGTTAACTGCTCCAGTTTCCCACTTCCGCAGTCCCCTTGTTCCTTTACCCATTATAGAGGTCCCATTTGACCGGATTGCCATGGACCTTGTAGGGCCCTTGTTATAGAAATCCTAATCTTGTATGAATCCTTGATAGCTTAACATAATATAAGAATCTTCTATAAAGACTATATTCATTATTTTTGCTGACATTTTTATGTGGCAATGTATTCTTCCAGAGCGTTTTCTGTGGGATACTCAAGGCCAGGGAGTGATTCCTACTCCCAAGACATGTGGATGGTTATTAAAAACAATGTACTCATTAAAAAATATAATTAACCTGTGAGAAAAGGTTTCTCTTATCTTGTAGTAATGGAAATGTTTCAAATGTATGTAACTCATATATCGACGTCCTTCAATGTTGATTAGAAAACTAGATGTAACCCCGGATGAGTCAGACACTCTGCTTTATCCTTTCTGAGGTGATTTTTTAGCTGTCTCATCATATATGATAAAGAAACCTGGGTGTTGATTCGATCTCAGTCATGTCTGGCCATTTCATTCCATAGAAAGGAGATTTTTCCTAATAGCCCCCAGTTAAGTCCGCCAGAGGCCACTAATAAATCTTGGTCCTCCAGGAGTATAGCCTGAGAACTAGTCATTATTATTATTATTATTATTTATTGTTATAGCGCCATTTATTCCATGGCGCTTTACATGTAAGGAGGAGTATACATAATAAAAACAAGTACAATAATCTTAAACAATACAAGTCATAACTGGTACAGGAGGAGAGAGGACCCTGCCCGCTAGGGCTCACAATCTACAAGGGATGGGTGAGAATACAGTAGGCGAGGGTAGAGCTGGTCATGCAGCGGTTTGGTCGATCGGTGGTTACTGCAGGTTATAGGCTTGCTGGAAGAGATAGGTCTTCAGGTTCTTTTTTGAAGGTTTTGATGGTAGGTGAGAGTCTGATATGTTGGGGTGTCTATTGGACAGACATGCCCAGGAAGATACTGACAAACCAAGGAACACCGTTCATGTCCAAGTTAATGAGAGAGTTATGTAAGGCCCTCCAGATTACCCAACTCAGGACATCTGTGTGCCATCTGCAGATGGACGGCCTCGTGGAAAGGTTCATCAAGACCTTGAAGTCTATGCTTAAGAAGGTCATGGAGAAGGATGGCCTGGACCGGGACTGCCTATTACCATACCTACTGTTCTCCATTAGAGAAGTCCCATATGCCTCTATGGGGCTGATGGATTGCTCCCTGACACTCCAAGGGTTAAATGCATTTAAAGTATGTTATGAAAGGATTACACCCACTGGGGCTTCAGTTAGTTGAGACATGGTTAATTATAATAGCCAGCCCAGTTTGTTAGAGGGAACTGAGAGTTAATAGTAGGTCCAGTCAGTGTGATGGTCTCAGACTACATTGGGTGAAAGGTATTGCAATCCAAATATACTGCTAGTGGTGAAGACTCCCTAGGGCTAGAGAAGACAGTGAGAGAGACAATCAACCTATACCGAGAACCAGGGCTGAAGTTGTACCTGGTACCTGTGGGAAATATAACAACCCATTGGGCCTTATCCACTGCATCTGCCTGTAAATACTGCAATTCACCAAGTAAAAGTTTGGTTGTTTTTATGAACCTCATGTCTCCTGGATTAATTGCTGCCCTGGTTCCAGAAGAAGTAGAAATTAGGAGCAAAAAAAAGCACAAATAGCGTCTTATCTGAGAATAACAATTATGTAAATTAAAATTATCCAAAAGAAGAAAATATCCAGCTTCAGCGAATCCGTGAAAAAAAGTTTTCTTTATTCACAAACTTAAACATGGAGGATACAAACTTCAGCACAAACCATATGGGTAAGAATCTCAACGCGTTTCTGGAGACTAAGCTTCCTTAATCATCAAATTAGAATTATGCTAACCTGATAAAGTTGTGTGACACAAAACCATAAATACGCATGAAAACAGCTGCTGCAGAACAACAGGTCTTCCAACCAGGATAGAGGGGGTAAAAAAAAGGAGCAAAATGTGGTTTATTTGTTCTGCTGGTAGGCGATAAAGATCCAAATGGAAGTATAATAATAAAGGATTTTTTATTTCAGATTTATCAGTCAATGCATTTCAAAGTCATTCCAGACTTCTTCCTCAGAACAAAAACCGTATATCATATATATGGTTTGTGTGGATCATTTTGTCTATCCTGTTTTGCCGGAAGGGCTGTGTTATTTTCATTTCATGTTGGTTTATGCTGGAAGAATTAAAGAGACAGTGTTCCCATTTTAACCTCCGTGTACCGCTGAGTGAGCTGATCTACCACAAAGGTATAAATAAAAGTAAATATGAAATGAATTCAAGTATATTTAAGGAATAGCCTCTCCACCCATTAGTTGCCAGCATTAAATAGACTGTCTGACCTGTATTACGTTAGGGAGCGAGCGTTTTGTAACATAAGATAAACTTTGCAGCAGTGCTCAAATACTTACAACGCATGAACATGCCGTCCTCCCCTGAACCCCTAGCTACCCCTGTTTGGACATATACACATCAATTAATTATGAAAAAGTAAATGGTAGGCTGCACTGCATGACAAGTGGGACAGTTCCCATACATATTGGACTGCTTCTTACCGGCTCCACTGAAGTACTGGAATCCCAAACATCTCAAGGTTCACAACAAGTTCATTTCCTATTTAGGATTCATAGGGGTCGATGGGTACAGGAAGACGCTAATTATTTCCAAGAGGGAAGGAGCTAGTTTTAGTTTTTGCAAGTGCCTCCGTTCTTGGGAAAGTTTCCGAATTCCCCAAATACTAGATACATATGGAACACATGTATCATATAACCGGTATATAAGGAGACCCTCACACAACATAATGGTAAAGTATATTTATTCATGAATTATCACATCCACTTGCATAATATTTTATATCTATATCAAAATGTATGATTACAATACTCATCATCTACACGTTTAGTGGTATTAGTGATAAGAAGCGGACGTCACATGACTGATGCTTCATACAGGTAGATCAAGTGGTGGCCCAGGTCCCGGATCGTTATTACTGACGGATACACTTATATATGAGTACTGGCCTATCAATAGGAGGCAGGAACGATTCATTGCAAGTAGGAGAATTTCTCTCGATATTCCGCATTCTCAGACCTAAAGAAAAAGCGATATGTCAGTATAAATGAGATTGTGTCGTCACGGCTTATCAGAGTTCTAAGAAGTATTTTCTGCTTACTGTCAAAGATTGGGGACATGTGTGGTTTTCATGTATAGGCTAAAAACCGAAAATACCTGCAAGTTACTGCTGATAGTTTATTGCAATGTGTCTAGTTTAGTCCATCCTCCATGGTCAGCACCAGCACCTAGCAATCCAGGGTAGTTAAAGAATCCTAGAATGTAAAAGTTGGAAGGGACCTCCAGGGTCATCGTGTCCAACCCCTGCTCAATGCAGGATTCATTAAACCATCCCAGACAGATGTCTGTCCAGCCTTTGTTTGAAGACTTCCATTGAGTGAGAACTCACCACCTCTCGTGGCGGCCTGTTCCACTCATTGATCACTCTCACTGTCAAAAAAGTTTTTTCTAATATCTAATCTGTATCTTCATTGTCCATTTTTTGCTGAATTTTCTTCTGTTCTGCTAAACTGTCTCCAAACATTGCAGGTGCTGGCTGTGTTATACCATTGGCACCTGAGTCTAACTGAGCACTTTAACCATTTAGATGCCACTGTCAATTGTGACCTCAGGATTTAGGAGGTTGGAAACCTGGGGGGAGGTTTCCCTTCCGATGGAGCAAATAAGAATAAAAAAAAAGAAATAAAAAGAATGAAAAATACTTGAAAAATAAATTATACCTGGGCCATAAACAAAATCTAAAAATAATAGTTTTTTTTTTATCAACATGTGCAAAACTATCTTAAAGAATAAAATATCAAAATATTTACCCCATATTGTAAACACCAAAAAAGGCATTTTGGCAAAATTGCTGTTTTTTGTTTTTCGCCACCCTAAAAAAGCATAAAAAGAGCTCAAAAAGTCATATGGACTTCTAAATTACAATGGTTAAAACAGAAGTTCATACTGCAAAAATCAAGACCTCATAAACTCTATCGACCATAAAAATAAAAAGTTATAGCGCTAAGAAAGCAAGGAGGAAAAATTGAAAGCAAAGGTTCAAAAAATGATGGAGCCATCCTCTGTGCGCCTAGACCTAGTCTCTAGGTTAATTACTCTTATTTTCACTTATACAATGTAGCAAATTCTCAGTACAAGAAAATTCTGCAAATCTATCAGCAGATGTGCCGCTTGCAGTAAACAGGTTGCCATATATAGCAATCTGTAGTGGTGGAGGTAGGTGTCAGTGATCAGGACCACCCACTGGACTCTTAAGCACAAGATGAGCAGGAATTCAGACTATGCTATTTTCCATTATATATTGTAATTCTAAGTTCAAAAAGTGTACTTACGTCTTCATTTGAAGGAGTGACTTTCTGTTCCCCCGCGTCCAAATCCTGAACAACAAATATATATTTACTGCCACGTATAAACATACAGGAATTAGAGATGAACAAATCGATTGGATGGAAGTTTGTGTCAATTTTTTAGGAATTTTAAATCAAGGTTCGCTTTGCTCAAATAAACTAAAATGGCCGCCATTTTTTTACACAATGCAGAAGATTACATAAGCCAGGAATGTGGTTGGGCTGACTTAGCCAGTTAAATCACTACATGGTCTAGCATAGTAAATCACCATTGACTCTCTAGCCTGTTTAAAAGCTGAGGCAGGAAATGCAGCAGACATTATTTGGAGGTCAGTAATAGAGATAGGGAAAAAAACATAAAAACACTGAAATGCCTTTCTAGGAAACCTAATCTTTTCAGGGAAATTAGAGTCTTCAAAGTACTTTTCATTTGTGTCAAAATGATTTTCTACAAAACGGAAGATTTGGCAAAGCAGGCGAGCTTGAATTTCTAAAGTTTCACTCATCTCTACAAGTATTCACAACTATATACTGAAATTCTCACCTTTTGGTCCAAATAAGGCACTATAACATGGCTGGTTGCAATAGGGTTTTCCTTCGTGCTGAAAGAGAAATTGTGCAAATTAGTACATGTGATAAAAGTAATAAACAAGTGCTAAAATATATTATTTGATATTCAGCCTATTTTAGGTATTCCAGAGCCCTGAAGTGGCGGGTCTTACAATGAAAGGGTATTTTCACATGGAAATTTAAAGAATCCGATACTGACTTTATTGCAGTTTCACAGGAACTAAATCATGTTGTGCTGCTGAAACTATCCAGAGACCTGATTTTGGGATAGCTGGGGAACCTAGGTTAGATATCACGCGACTGGCAAGTTGTCCTCAATCCGACGGCTGAGGGGTAACTTATTTTTGGGGGGAGGATAACACTAAAACAGATCACAATATTAACGGGGGTCCAAATTCCAATCCCATAAAATGTTATAGTGTGCTGTACCTCAGCATGACTCCCAGGAGTCAGAGTCTTGTTGCACTTCTCGCATCGTAGGCATGGCCTGTGCCAGTCTTTATTAAGAGATGTCACCCGTTCAGCTGCAACAAAGCAAAAAAGGCATCTTAGGAATTCGCTGCTTACATTGCATGACTGCAAAATACACCACAAGTCTGTATCTAACCATGGAGTAGACTAACGTCCTCCTGTTATAACGTGCTGATACACAAAAGCAAGAAAAACACACTAGAAATATCTGTAAACTTGGAGAGGAATGCATTGTTGGAACAGAGCTACATTTCCAGCATGGTAGGGTCATAAATAACCCATATGGCGGCAACCGCCAGAAAAGTGATCACTGGAGCACTAGAGATGGGGAGACTTTGGTGTAACAGACACGTTGACATGACGTTGTGTGGTTTTGTAGCTTCCTGTCGCTGAGAACAAATCATCATTATCCATTACTAGTCTCTACACGTAACCGCAGAGATACTACATAGACCGGATTATGTCTCTGCACACTTCTGGCCTGAATGAAAGCATATTTCATGCACACATGATCCTTTTCATGGTGAATTACAGAACAGTTGTCTGTCTGGCTAGGTTTACAGGGTCACTTTAACCCCCACCACCAGACGGATGTCTAAATTATTATGTCAGCTCTGTATATGGTTATATGGAGGATAACAAGAAGAAATGTCCCATGCAGTGGTGTAGCGTTCGTTGCCAATGTCCAGTGCAAGGCAAATATTGTGCCCCCTAACTGAAAAGCAATAATGTCACCCCTCCTCCAGCTTATACTCATCAGTCCTACTCTTGTCAGCACAGAGGGAGAGGAGCACAGGCCACCCAATGTCATGACGCCATCAAGCAACCTGTGCTGAAACGCTGACATCTTTGTTGGCTGCGGTAAATCTTTGACCTGTTGCTCGACAGGATCCAACTGTCATATTGACGCTGATACTTTTCCAAGTGATGCTCACTCTGGAATCCGGGGCACCTGGCCAAAAGTCTAGAGCACATGAACTGCCTCAAATCTTCAGCAGTACACTGGAGCCTGAGACAACCAACCCTGCGCCCACTTTCCCTTATGGAAACCTGGTTAGGACTTTTACTTCCTTTAGATCAGGGGTGGGGAACCTCAGGCCCCAGGGCCATTTACAGCCCTCGATGACCTTTTCTCAGGCCCCGGAGCAGATTCTCAGGGACCACATACTTTGGCAGGGAGGTGTATTTTGATTACAACCAGCTTGTTAATTTCTTCTTGCTCTGTTAGCAGACACATGCAGTGTTCACTACTGAACACTGAAGGGCATGCAATGAAAGATTACGTCCTGACACCAGTGACAGAGTCAGGATGGACTTTGTGGGTGGAGTTTGAACGGCCCCCGAAGGATGGTATAAATATCCAAATGGCCCTTCGCAGAAAAAGATTCCCCACCCCTGCTCTAGATAGTCAAGTTCGATCACATTCTCAACTCTCTCCACTGATCCCAGCCTGGCAAACTAAACCTCTGCTAATATCAAGACTGGGGTTTCTATTCACAGATTACTCCAGTGGTAGAACAATGGTGGTCTGTGGGAACATGAGCCCTCAAGTCCGGGATCCTGTGAAGCTCACTGATCTGGAAGCTAGTGCCATTCTTGACCCGGCATAGGCAATCTATTTCTGGAAGCAGAGAGACACCCATCATGTCCATAAGTAGGGCCAACTCTCGTAGACAGTGAGGTGCTGTCACAACTGTATGGGTACAAAGGGTCTTATGAACCATTGTCATACAACTAATTATAGGTCCACATAAATGGAAGCAAATGATTGACTGGCCATATCATTGAGCTATGCTCGTTAGGGGCCCATTATTTGCCCATGCACTTTTATACTCTGGATAACCAGGATGAGAGAAAATAGCAGAATGACTCACAAGAATCCATTTAATTTCCATTACATTATCTTCCGGCATGGAAACTGTTTGGGGGCAATATACTACAATCCAATCCAATGTATCTTGCATTTGCCATATGTTATTCTAGTCATTGTTAATATTCTTTAGAAGATGCATTTCCTCTCAGCCCGGCTCAGACCTGTCATCAGGTTCTCAATGTGATTGGAAAACATCAACACCATGTTAACGCCTATTTCAGATTAGTCAGATTAGTACCAC
Organism: Ranitomeya imitator; assembly: GCF_032444005.1. NCBI lineage: Eukaryota > Metazoa > Chordata > Amphibia > Anura > Dendrobatidae > Ranitomeya > Ranitomeya imitator. Next base: position 665,384,992 of record NC_091282.1, read on the forward strand.
TGGTACCCCAAGGGGAATTCTGGTTTCATAAATCAAAAAACTAAAATAAAGGAGTTAACCAAGAAGTACATTATTGACCCCAATAGCTTTCATTGATATTAAGCAAACAGTTTTACTTACTGCCCCCCCCCCCTTTTTTCAGTCCTGGTGTCTCAAACTTTGTTATCAGACTGCAGCAGTGACATCATGATTTCAGCGCATGTGACCACTGCAGTCAATCACTCGGATAAGCGGTGATGTCAAGGTAGATGGCACAAGACTGTGAAGACTGTTCATTCATGATGGCCATATAGGTCCCGTTACCAACCCTGAACTTGTGCCATTGTCCCATCTACAAGAAGTGTAACTGCACTTTTGCAACAATTCACACTCTACCAATCGCTCAAATAAAATGGCAGAAGCTCTGCTCTTCAAGGCTGAAGAGAGGATCATAGACCAGTCCATTAACCTTGAGAGCAGCGTTTGGCTGAGTGCTTGTGCTCTTTTTTTCCTGATTGATGGGGATACTTTGCAGTTCATTCCCTACTTAAAAAAAAAACATTTACCCTTTTTACACATTTTATCGGCTGAACTCAAAATACCCAGGACAAGAAGAGACAGAAACCATTAACTATAGAGTCGAGAATCTCTCGAGAGATGGTGACCACATCTGACCTCTTCTATTAGCTAAAACCACAAGCCACAATGGGTAAAGCTCTCAGTGGTGGAGAAATTCATGACACTATAGTACAAGAGCTGATCTAATCTTCTTTCTTCAGGAGCACACTGCTCTCATGTTTGTGCTTCCGAAGATTGTCAGTTGGGATTGGCTGCATAGTTGTGCCTCTTGTAAGAACTGTGCATTCTTTGATGCAGTTTGCAGAATGTAGGAAACTGATACCATGGATCTCCACACTGCAGGCACACACAGAAAAGGGCCTCTGTACAAGAATGATATATGGGCCCTTTGCAGTCCAATGCACAATTCCACCTGCATTGGAGGTAATAGCAGCTCCCTTCCCTCTTGGGCCCTTGCACGGCTGCACAGATTGCACTCATGGCATGGCCACTAATGGATCTCCATTGATCTAATTGGTGCTACGTCATACACTAGAATAAAAAATTCAGAACACCCTTGAAGGTATCTCTGCAGGTTCCATGAAGCGTAACGTGGGATCTCGTCCCTGCGGGACATGGAAGCAAGGTGCACAAGCGGAAATAAGGATACAGCAAGTAAAATTGGAAAGTCTTTATGTGACAACACAGCATGTTATCTTAATTATCGAGATGTTTATTTTCAGTAAGCCAGGAGGCTTAGACTGTTATCTATATGTTGACTTTTGAATTTATGTGTTTCTTTCTTCCCTTGGTCAAGAGTCTGAAATGTTGACTTTTCTTGTAGGTTAAACTGATATTTGTAAATTGATGAATGGTTGTTATTTACCTAATATCAGTTCCTACAGTTTATTGTCTGCTATTTTTGCAAGACAGTGATGCAGGTCCATTGAACAATGGATGTTCGCTTAATATGTTGAGTGACCAATCTGTGTTGGTCCTGTGGCTTGCTGACTTGCAAACAGAGGAGTAAAAACTATGCAAATTGATTATTCAAACAAAGCGAGTTAATCTCATCACATCTTCCTCTTGACCAATGGATGTTGACTTGACCGACAACAATTGTGAGCTATATAAAGGGGATATGCTTCCAGTTCATGACGCCATCATGAGGAACACAGATTTTACATTCTACAGGAAGCCAGATTATAGGACCATGACTCCAGCTGAAAGAATACAGGTCTGCTCCATTGACCATCACTGAACCCATGGATACGTTTGGGGTGGTCAGGATTGGGACCCACCGGTCACCTGGCTCTATGGAGATGTTAGAAGCCAGGTATTAACTCTCTGGTCACCTGGCCTTGTACCTAAATGGACTGTCAGCTTCCTAAGCTTGTCATTACCTCCTCTCTGTGTGTGCCAGAGGTGTGGGTAGACGGCCCTGGAAGCTCTGAAATCACAGCTGCTCTTATCCCAGCGGGTCAGCGGAAGGGTGAGACTCTGTAATTTGCACCATCTTGGGTCTTGCTGGGACTGTTCGATGTGCTATTTGCCTGTTTTGTGGTTCAATAAAGCATTGCAAAACTGTTTTACCCTCACCCTGCGTTGTCCGAGTAGTATTATGCCCACTGTAAAAGGAGTGTGGGTGTTTGATGGGATGAACCCTTGCCCATGTGGTTTCGGCAAGCGGACTTAAGCACCCTCTGACTGTTATGACCTGGTGGTTAGGAGTTAAACCGATACAGGACAAGCTCTGGGAAGTGGGAACTCTGCTGACCGCAATCCCTAATCCTATCACACATACTAGAAATAGCCGTGGAGCGTACCTGACATGGCCTAGATGCCTCGTCACAGCCTAAGAACTAGCTAGCCCTAGAGATAGAAAATAAAGCCTACCTTGCCTCAGAGAAATTTCCCCAAAGGAAAAGGCAGCCCCCCACAAATATTAACTGTGAGTAAAGATGAAAGTCACAAACACAGAAATGAAACAGGTTTTAGCAAAGGGAGGCCAGACTAACTAAATAGACAGAGGATAGGAAAGGTATCTTTGCGGTCAGCACAAAAAACTACAAAAGACCACGCAGAGTGTGCAAAAAGACCCCCGCACCGACTCACGGTGCGGAGGTGCCACTCTGCATCCCAGAGCTTCCAGCTAGCAAGACAAAATCATGAAAGCAAGCTGGACAAGGAAACAATGAGCAGAAAATAACAATCGGGGACTTAGCTTCTTGCAGGAAGAGACAGGTCACCAGAAAGATCCAAGAGCGAACTGAACCAGTACAGGAACATTGACAGCTGGCATGGAGTAACGATCTGAGTGGAGTTAAATAGGGAAGCCAGCCTAAGAATAACCTAGGTCACCTGTGGAAGGAACCTCAGAACCAGCAACTCCACTCACAGCCACCAGAGGGAGTCCATGGACAACTCGCCGAAGTACCATTCATGACCACAGGAGGGAGTTTGATAACAGAATTCACAACAGTACCCCCCCTTGAGGAGGGGTCACCGAACCCTCACCAGAACCCCCAGGCCGATCAGGACGAGCCAAATGAAAGGCACGAACCAGATCGGCAGCATGAACATCAGAGGCAACAACCCAGGAATTATCTTCCTGACTATAACCCTTCCACTTGACCAGGTACTGGAGTTTCCGTCTCGAAATACGAGAATCCAAAATCTTCTCCACCACATACTCCAACTCCCCCTCGACCAACACCGGGGCAGGAGGGTCAACGGAGGGAACCATAGGCGCCACATATCTCCGCAACAACGACCTATGGAACACATTATGGATGGCAAAAGAAGCTGGAAGGGCCAAACGAAATGACACAAGATTGAGAACTTCAGAAATCTTATAAGGGCCAATGAAACGAGGCTTACATTTAGGAGAGGAAACCTTCATAGGAACATAACGAGACGACAAACAAACCAAATCCCCAGCACGAAGTCGGGGACCAACACAGCGACGGCAGTTAGCGAAACGCTGAGCCTTCTCCTGGGACAATGTCAAATTGTCCACTACGTGAGTCCAAATTTGCTGCAACCTGTCCACCACAGATTCTACACCAGGACAGTCCGAAGGCTCAACCAGCCCTGAAGAAAAACGAGGATGGAAACCAGAATTACAAAAAAAAGGCGAAACCAAAGTAGCCGAGCTGGCCCGATTATTAAGGGCGAACTCAGCCAAAGGCAAGAAGGACACCCAATCATCCTGATCAGCAGAAACAAAACATCTCAGATATGTCTCCAAAGTCTGATTGGTTCGTTCGGTTTGGCCATTTGTCTGAGGATGGAAGGCCGAAGAAAAAGACAAATCAATGCCCATCTTAGCACAAAAGGACCGCCAAAACCTTGAAACAAACTGGGAACCTCTGTCCGAGACGATGTTCTCCGGAATGCCATGCAAACAAACCACATGCTGGAAAAACAATGGCACCAAATCGGAGGAGGAAGGCAACTTAGACAAGGGTACCAAATGGACCATCTTAGAGAAGCGATCACAAACCACCCAGATGACCGACATCCTTTGAGAGACAGGGAGATCTGAAATAAAATCCATGGAAATATGCGTCCAGGGCCTCTTCGGGACCGGCAAGGGCAAAAGCAACCCACTGGCACGAGAACAGCAGGGCTTAGCCCGAGCACAAATCCCACAGGACTGCACAAAAGAACGCACATCCCGTGACAAGGAAGGCCACCAAAAGGATCTAGCCACCAAATCTCTGGTACCAAAGATTCCAGGATGACCAGCTAACACCGAACAATGAACCTCAGAGATAACTCTACTAGTCCATCTATCAGGGACAAACAGTTTCTCCGCTGGACAACGGTCAGGTCTATCAACCTGAAACTTCTGCAGCACCCGCTGCAAATCAGGGGAGATGGCAGACAAAATTACCCCCTCTTTGAGAATACCAGCCGGCTCAGGAACATCCGGAGAGTCAGGCACAAAGCTCCTTGAAATGGCATCAGCCTTCACATTCTTAGAGCCCGGAAGGTATGAAACCACAAAATCGAAACGGGAGAAAAACAGCGACCATCGAGCCTGTCTAGGATTCAACCGTTTGGCAGACTCGAGATAAGTCAAATTCTTGTGATCCGTCAAGACCACCACGCGATGCTTGGCTCCTTCAAGCCAATGTCGCCACTCCTCGAATGCCCACTTCATAGCCAACAACTCTCGATTGCCAACATCATAATTGCGCTCAGCAGGCGAGAACTTTCTAGAAAAGAAAGCACATGGTTTCATCACCGAGCCATCAGAACTTCTTTGAGACAAAACAGCCCCTGCTCCAATCTTAGAAGCATCAACCTCGACCTGAAACGGGAGCGAAACATCTGGCTGACACAACACAGGGGCAGTAGAAAAACGACGCTTCAACTCCTGAAAGGCCTCAACGGCCGCAGATGACCAATTGACCACATCAGCACCTTTCTTGGTCAAATCAGTCAACGGTTTAACAACACTAGAAAAATTAGCGATGAAGCGACGGTAAAAATTAGCAAAGCCCAGGAACTTCTGCAGGCTCTTCACAGATGTAGGCTGAGTCCAATCATAAATGGCCTGAACTTTAACAGGGTCCAACTCGATAGTAGAAGGGGAAAAAATGAAACCCAAAAATGAAACCTTCTGAACCCCAAAGAGACATTTAGACCCCTTCACAAACAAGGAATTCGCACGAAGGACCTGGAACACCATTCTGACCTGCTTCACATGAGACTCCCAATCATCCGAAAAGACCAAAATATCATCCAAATATACAATCATGAATCTATCCAGGTACTTTCGGAAGATGTCATGCATAAAGGACTGAAACACAGATGGAGCATTAGAAAGTCCGAATGGCATCACCAGGTACTCAAAATGGCCCTCGGGCGTATTAAATGCTGTTTTCCATTCATCGCCCTGTTTAATATGCACAAGATTATACGCCCCTCGGAGATCTATCTTGGTGAACCAACTAGCCCCCTTAATCCGAGCAAACAAATCAGACAGTAGCGGCAAAGGGTACTGAAATTTGACCGTGATCTTATTAAGAAGGCAGTAATCAATACAAGGTCTCAAAGAACCATCCTTCTTGGCCACAAAAAAGAACCCTGCTCCCAACGGTGATGACGACGGGCGAATATGCCCTTTCTCCAAGGACTCCTTTATATAATTCCGCATAGCGGCGTGTTCTGGCACAGATAAATTGAACAGTCGGCCCTTAGGAAACTTACTACCAGGAATCAAATCAATAGCACAATCACAATCCCTATGAGGAGGTAGGGCACCAGATTTGGGCTTATCAAATACATCCTGGTAATCCGACAAAAACTCAGGGACTTCAGAAGGAGTGGAAGACGAAATTGACAGCAATGGAACATCACCATGTACCCCTTGACAACCCCAGCTGGACACAGACATTGATTTCCAATCCAATACTGGGTTGTGGACCTGTAGCCATGGCAACCCCAAAACGACCACATCATGCAGATTATGCAACACCAAAAAGCGAATATCCTCCTGATGTGCAGGAGCCATGCACATGGTCAAATGAGTCCAGTACTGAGGCTTATTCTTGGCCAAAGGCGTAGCATCAATTTCTCTCAAAGGAATAGGATACTGCAAGGGCTCCAAGAAAAAACCACAGCGCCTGGCAAACTCTAAGTCCATCAAATTCAGGGCAGCGCCTGAATCCACAAATGCCATAACAGAATAGGACGACAAAGAGCAAATCAGAGTAACGAACAAAAGAAATTTAGACTGTACAGTACCAATGGTGGCAGACCTAGCGAACCACTTAGTGCGCTTAGGACAATTGGAAATAGCATGAGTGGAGTCACCACTAGTGTTGAGCATTCCGATACCGCAAGTATCGGGTATCGGCCGATACTTGCGGTATCGGAATTCCGATACCGAGATCCGATACTTTTGTGGTATCGGGTATCGGTATCGGATACATAGAGATGTGTAAAATAAAGAATTAAAATAAAAAATATTGATATATTTACCTCTCCGGCGGCCCCTGGACTCAGCGCGGGTAACCGGCAGGCTTCCTTGTTCAAAATCAGCGCTTTTAGGACCTGAGAATCACGTCCCGGCTTCTGATTGGTCGCGGGCCGCCCATGTGACCGCCACGCGACCAATCACAAGCCGCGACGTCACTGCAAGCTATTAGCGCGCTCATTTTTGAAAAATGAGCGCGTTAATGACTTTCAAAGACGTAGCGGCTTGTGATTGGTCGCGGCCACGTGACCAATCACAAGCCGCGACGTCACCGCAAGCTATTAACGCGCTCATTTTTAAAAATGAGCGCGTTAATGGCTTTCAAAGACGTAGCGGCTTGTGATTGGTCGCGGGGCCGCGACCAATCACAAGCCGCGACGTCACCGCAAGCTATTAACGCGCTCATTTTTAAAAATGAGCGCGTTAATGACTTTCAAAGACGTAGCGGCTTGTGATTGGTCGCGTTAATAGCTTGCGGTGACGTCGCGGCTTGTGATTGGTCGCGTGGCCGCGACCAATCACAAGCCGCTACGTCTTTGAAAGTCATTAACGCGCTCATTTTTAAAAATGAGCGCGTTAATAGCTAGCGGTGACGTCGCGGCTTGTGATTGGTCGCGTGGCCGCGACCAATCACAAGCCGCTACGTCTTTGAAAGTCATTAACGCGCTCATTTTTCAAAAATGAGCGCGCTAATAGCTTGCGGTGACGTCGCGGCTTGTGATTGGTCGCTTGGCGGTCACATGGGCGGCCCGCGACCAATCAGAAGCCGGGACGTGATTCTCAGGTGCTAAAAGCGCTGATTTTGAACAAAGAAGCCTGCCGGTTACCCGCGCTGAGTTCAGGGGCCGCCGGAGAGGTAAATATATCAATATTTTTTATTTTAATTCTTTATTTTACACATCCCTATGGATCCCAGGGTCTGAAGGAGAGTTTCCTCTCCTTCAGACCCTGGGAACCATGAGAATACCTTCCGATACTTGATGTCCCATTGACTTGTATTGGTATCGGATATCGGTATCGGCGATATCCGATATTTTTCGGGTATCGGCCGATACTATCCGATACCGATACTTTCAAGTATCGGACGGTATCGCTCAACACTAGTCACCACAGTAAAAACACAGCCCATTCTAACGTCTGTGTTCCTGCCGTTCAGCTCTGGTCAAAGTCCTATCGCATTGCATGGGCTCAGGCCTATGCTCAGAGAGTACCGCCAAATGGTGCACAGCTTTGCGCTCACGCAAACGCCGATCGATCTGAATGGCCAAGGACATAGACTCATTCAGACCAGCAGGTGTGGGAAATCCCACCATAGTATCCTTAAGGGTTTCCGAAAGACCCTTTCTGAAAATTGCCGCCAGGGCACACTCATTCCACTGAATAAGCACAGACCACTTTCTAAACTTCTGACAATATACCTCCGCTTCATCCTGACCCTGACACAAAGCCAGCAAGATTTTCTCTGCCTGATCCACGCAAGAAAGATATAATAATTTTCACTTGTTGAACGGGATCACCAGAGGAGCGGGGTTTCAAAGCAAGAAACAGTTTACAATTATTTTTGAAATTCAGAAACCTAGATCTATCCCCAGAAAACAAATCAGGAATAGGAATTCTAGGTTCTAACATCGGATTCCGAACTACAAAATCTTGAATGCTTTGTACCCTTGCAGTGAGATGATCCACACAAGAGGACAGACCTTGAATGTCCATATCTACACCTGTGTCCTGAACCACCCAGAGATTAAGGGGAAAAGAAAGACAAAACACACTGCAGAGCATTCTGGAATGCTGTAGATAAGCCCCCGATGTATCCTAAAAGATGAGAAAAAGACGTTAGATTATACTCACCCAGGGGCGTTTCTGCTGTTGGTCCGGGTCCTGCACCTCCCATCTTCATCAGATGAGGTCCTCTTCTGGTCTTCACGCTGCGGCTCCAGCGCAGGCGTACTTTGTCTGCCCTTCTGGGGGCAGAGCAAAGTACTGCAGTGCACAGGTGCCGGTAAAGGTCAGAGAGGCCCAGCACCTGCGCACTGCAGTACTTTGCTCTGCCCTCAACAGGGCAGACAAAGTATGCCTGCGCTGGAGCCGCATCGTGAAGACCAGAAGAGGACCTCATCTAATGAAGATGGGAGGTGCAGGACCCGGACCAACAGCGGGAACGCCCCTGGGTGAGTATAATCTAACGTCTTTTTGTCATCTTTTAGGATTCATTGGGGGCTTATCTACAGCATTCCAGAATTCTGTAGATAAGCCCCTGATGCCGGTGGGCTTACCTCACCCACAATTTTGGGGGTGACAGGTTCCCTTTAATATACCGAAATTGCTAGGTAATGCTTTGTTTCTCCTTCAGAGGTGTTGTCTCACAATGGCAGCCCATTGCCATAATCCGTATTAAGGCAAATGGCTGAAATAGTGATAGTTCCTTAACTCTGGTGGACTTGGCCCCCTATGTTTTGCATGGCCGGCCATCTATTTGAATAGCAGCAGATAATACTTCTTGTCCTTTGCAGTGGCTGTAACGTGCCTACTCTCACCAGTCGTTTCATTATAAATGGTTCCTGATCAGCATGCAGACTAAGAATAAAGGAGGAGATTTGTGCAATTCCCTAACTTCCATTTCCGAGTTTTCATAAGAGGTGATGATGAGTGATTCTCAAGTGCCTCAATATTATAATATTTGTGATTAAGAGATTAACTTCGGATCAAGTTTGTCATTCTCATAAATAGGTTCTCATTCAGCCATCGTGTATTTTGTATTATTTGCTTTGGCCCAAAAAGCTACTTTTTATCAAGGTGTTAGCAATCCTCCTTAGATCAACAGCACGCTATGCAATGCAAATACTAATGAAGAAACACAAATGCGGGACATTCAATAGCAAATACCCAACTAAATTATAACAAAGGCGGCCTGTACGGAATTAAGGGCTACTTGCTTCCTAACTAAATTCTGGCCTCTCCACCAAAACTGCAAAATATCAGGAAATACTGTTTTTGGAGGCATTAAGGTCAATGGAAACAGGATGGTATTTCGGGCTATTGTTCAGCAGCTGATGTCTACCGGTTGTTGTTTGCCAGCTGTACAAGCCTTGACTTACGGATAATACTCTGCTAAAAATAATCACCAGCATCCTTCCATGTAAATGTAAAGAAGGATTGGCCTATGTAACACCTAAAAGTGGCTGTTTCTTTTACTTTGATGGCCTGTCCTTCAAAACTAGTTGGTGGGGTGTAAACTGACAGATTCCCCCCTTCTTCCCATGCACTTACACTGCATGATTATCAGGAAAGACCATTACCAGGAACTTTAGTTTCCAGAAAATTGTGCCATGCAAACCAGTTGCCGATCACCTGACGAATAATGATCTTTTGGCTTGGTTAAAAAAGCATGGCTCTCAGTAACATGTGGCCCTGTCTAAACAGGACATGTGCTGCCGAGAAAAGTTACAGTCTATGTACATAGAAAGATCTATTAAAGATCTAAAGAGCAGGGTTTTTTTTGCGGCTGTTTACAGCAGCTAGTTGTCTGCTGGACACCCAGCTTTACAATGGTTTGAAAAAGGTCTTAAGCGTATTCACTGCCTTTTTTTGGTTCCTGTAAACCCACCAAAAAAAAGATAAAAAGAAATAATGCATCCCAAACTGTGATGCAATCCTGCAATGTTCAGTGGTGAAGAGTCTCCAACGTCCTCAAACTCAGGAAGACAGTCAACGTTTTTAGCTTATATGCTAGTAGACTACAGGAAGCCCATTTTATTTAATTAATTTAAATTTATTTAACGGCCTTCAGCTCGATCTCGAGCCATGGTGACTTGATGGATGAATGATCGATAGGGAGATCGATCTTGTGCAAACCTACATAGGTCCACCAGGATCCTCTCTGCCATTTTCTTGATTGTATCAAGCCATCGGGTTACCGGTCTTCCTCTTCGCCTTGTTCTTCCTATGTCCTTCTCCAAGATTGCTCTCTTCATATAATGTGTCCAAAGTAGGCAATTCATAAGGCAAACAGGAAAAGAAATCCAGCTTCCAAAAATATCAAGATTTATTGAGGATAAAATCCAAAGTCCAATGACATGGTTCACAGGAGAATGAGTAGCAGCAGGCTACGCGTTTCGAACAATGAGTTCTTTTTCAAAGCACTTTGCTTTGCTTTGAAAAAGAACTCATTGTTCGAAACGCGTAGCCTGCTGCTACTCATTCTCCTGTGAACCATATCATTGGACTTTGGATTTTATCCTTAATAAATCTTGACATTTTTGGAAGCTGGATTTCTTTTCAGCTTCCAAAAACTCCGCCCATATGACCGAAAACAGGTCCCGCCAAATTCAGGTGACAGGTTCCCTTTAAGGATTATTCTCATCTTCATAGATGAATATAGTCGGATAGTCCTTGTAAATACAAGTAATTTTGCAATTTACTGCTTATCAAAATTTTCAACAGTTCTTGAGATATTAACTCTTTTCTTTTGTTTACAGCTCGTTGCCTTGGAAACGGACCTCCACTGCTGGATAGAAGAACATGCACAGTGATTACCACCTCTTTTCTATTGCGCCTGTAAGCACTGTTTTCATGCTGACCAGGATCGCTAGAGCGCACCACAACCTCCTAATCTCAGTCAGCTTCATCGCAGTGCTTACAAGCTAGACAGCAGCAGTGGTCGGTCTCCTAGGCAATGAGCTGTAAGATATGTATCAATATCTCAAGAACGGCTACAAATTTTAATAAGCAGTACATTGCAATAGTGCTTGTTTTTACAAGCTCTATCTGACAATACCCAGTCATGGGTATGTAAAAAAAAAAAACAGGTCCCATCTCGCATCACCATTATTGAAGTGTTGGACTCGCATGCGCATCTCTCATCGTTCACTTTCAGTAAATAACGCAAATAGCAAAGCAGCAAGCACCTATGGATACGCCATAAATGTCTTAGGCTACTTTCACACTAACGTCGGTACAGGCCCGTCGCAGTGTGTCGGGCCGACATACCGACGCATGCTGTGAAGTAAAAGCACAACGGGGGCAGCGGATGCAGTTTTACAACGCATCCGCTGCCCCATTGTAAGGTCCGGGGAGGAGGGGGCGGAGTTCCGGCCGCGCATGCGCGGTCGGAAATGGCGGACACGACGCACAAAAAAGTTACATGTAGCTTTTTTTGTGCAGACGGTCCGCCAAAACACGACGCATCCGTCGCACGATGGATGCGACGTGTGGCAATCCGTCGCAATGCGTCGCTAATGAAAGTCTATGGAGAAAAATGCATCCTGTGGGCAACTTTGCAGGATGCGTTTTTTCTCCAAAATGACGCTAGTGTGAAAGTAGCCTAAGATGGGAATACTTCTTTAAGCAAGTCAGGAGATGAGGACACTGGTCATGAACCTTGGACAATGAACTCCAATAAAGCCTAGGGTTTTATGAGCCTCATACAATTATGTTATTAAATCTACACATTTGATAATGTATCTGCAGGAATTCAGTCAGGATGATAACACCCACGGGTAGTATTTTGGGTGTTATTTGGGAAATCTCCAATAGCAACTTAAATTGGAACTGTAAGCTGTTGACAGACTTTACGCAAATCAATAGTCCCATGGAATATAAGAAACTTTGTAATATATCTAATCGCAAAATTCTTTCTCCACTTATGAGCCACTTCTTCCACTCCCTCTGCCTCTTGAACTCACCATCCACCTTGAAAAAAATTAAAAAAAAGTCTCAACTACATCTTGCTCAAGTCAAGACAGACTGCCAGCTCCGTGCGGTGTCAGGTTGTACCTTCTGTTATACTCTATGGAGAGTGGATGAGGGAGGAGAGCGAGACACAGAAAGATTGCGCTGAGCTTTCTAATAAGTCTTTTAGCCCCACTTCAGAGCTGGATTCACATTTACATTGCTCATTACTGAAGAAATTAGTACAGTAAGGAATAAAGAGTAGGAATCCATTCCTGTGTGCTGTATTGAGACAATCACATATCACTCAAAACACCTCCCAGGAGACAGAGCACACAGTTCCTGCCTGAGTACGCTTACATCAGGAGTACAAAAGCAATAGAAAGTCATAGTCCGCTGTCTGCGCTCCCTCAAGCATCTAAGATGTCTTTTGAGCGACTAGTAATGACCTCAGGACCTGGATCACTGCTAATCTGCACAGAATAAAAGTGCCTAAAACATATTAAAAAATATCACTAAAAAAATTACGCTACTCTTTAAAATTGTCATGATTGGGTTACTCCTCATTGTAGCCTCAAAGCTGAGCGATCTGGTGAGTACCATGTTACACAATCAATATAACAATGATCTAATCTGTTGGATGATGCTAGAAAACACCAACATTTCCAGGTTGCATCACATAGCAGAACAGCTTGGCTGCTGTGCATATTCACATTTCCTGACCCTTCAAATCTACTTCCAGTTTCAGAACCCAGAAAAGGGGAACTGGTTTTTGCAAATTCACCTTTTTAGTATATTTAACCAATTAACTCAATCATACACATGCTCACTCTGACTGGCTGAGCGTTCATGTGTTCTGCACAAACACCTTTGACTGAGCAGCTTATCTCTGGGAAGAACAAAAGAATCTTATAGCTTTTTTTAAATGTCTTTTAGGCCCTAATACAGGGGTGGGGAACCTCAGGACCTAGGGCCATTTACGGCCCTCGATGACCTTTTATCAGTCCTCCGATCAGATTCTCAGGGACCACATTCTTAGGCAGGGAGGTGTATTTTGATTACAACCAGCTCATTAATTTCTTCTTGCTCTGTTAGCACACACATGCAGTGTTCACTACTGAACACTGAAGGGCATTCAATAAAAGATTACATCCTGACACCAGTGCCATAATCAGGAAGTACTTTGTGGGCGGAGTTTGTACAGCCCCCGAAGAATGGTATAAATATCCAAATGGCCCTTGGCAGAAAAAAGATTCCCCACCTATGCCCTAATACATGGTAGATGAATAACTGAGCTTGTTCATTGAATCTCGCTTAAAAATCATCATTCTCGGCAGCACATTGTCCTGTGTAAAGGCTAGTGCTGCTGAGAATATTCTGTGCGCACAGAACGATCATACTAACAATCATTCTGTGAACATAGAAGAGCCGCCAGCTTGTCTAAACAGGCCATTAAACGTCCACCGACTGACTGGCTTGCATGCAGTATAACATCCATGGTCAGTCACTGTAAATGCACCTGCTCTCCACTCTCCCGGAGTTTAACATCCATATGTTTGGCGAAGTCAGAACAGACAGCTAATCTAACATGTATGCACTCTGTTAGTATCGGAAAAACTGAAAAATACTAGTGAAAGACTCCCTATGGCTATGTGGAGTATTTGGAGCAGAAATTTTGCAAATCCTCCTCCAAAGTTCTCAAAAACTTTAAGTTTACACTCAGTTTCTGCTCCAAAAACTCAGCAAAAAGACTCTGCACATAGCCTAAGGCTATACACGCACTAAAATTTTTGGAGCGGAAACTCTCTGAATTCTCAAAAATTCAAAACTCCTCAACATCTTAGGCTAGTTTCACAGTTGTAGTTGAGTCCGCAGCGTCTTGTCCGCAACTGCAGCAAGCGCATGCGTACGCAAATATATGCCTACGCATGCGTTCCCATAGGCAGTAATGCGTTTTTTTAACGCACTCATGTGCATGCCTGCGCATATTTAACGGAAATTTGCCGCCTCAAAATATTGTAACATGGTGCGCTAGCCGCGCCCCGCCGCACACAGCGAAAAGACGCATGCGTAAGCGAATGCAGGCAAACACATGCAAACGCATGCACCTGCGTCTACAATGTTAAAGATAAAACACCAAGACGCATGCGGATGTATGCGTCCGAAAAGCTGCAGAAACAACCACAAATGTGAAACCGGCCTTAGAGTTTCTGCCCAGTTTCCACTCCCACAACTCAGCAAAAAATACTCAGTGTGCACATTCCCTAAGAATCCATGATAATCACAGCTGTCATACAGATAGTCCTGCGCTGCCACATATTTCCGAAGACTTGTTTTTAAGATTAAAGGAGCTCAGCGACGTGTGACCCCAGGGTGCTCCAGCACTGTGTAATTTAATGGATGACTTGTAATTTAGGCTATCTTTAGCGGTGAGTAAATCCTGCTGAGATGTTTCCCCTAGCTTTGTTGTGACTGCAAAACATTCAGTGTGAGTTCTGCATGTGACTATTGTGTCGCCATCTAAGGCAATTACTGCTGCTGATTCATGTTACCATGGGATCTTTACATTTAACAGGGCAAAATGGCCGCCGACATTAGATAGTTACTAGCAGAGGTGTATCTAGCGTTTCTGGCACCCGGGGCAAGAATTCATTTTGGCGCCCCCCCCCCCCTCCAAGGGCATATGCCCCCCGTCAGCCCCATCATTGACCTCTCCTCCCCCCCCCACACACACACCATTCACTTCTCTGCACATTCCCCTGAAGCGCGATATACACACACACACACAATACTGAGACACACACATACGCACACACTCACATACACACACACACACACACATACACATTCACACACACATACATTCACACACATACACACACTCACATACACACACACATACACACACTCCTCTCACCTCTCCTCGTGCTCTGCGCAGCAGCTCCATCGCCTTCCTCTGACACAGCCGGCCGCTGAATGATGACGTCATCCAGCGGCGCGTCTGTGTGAGAGGAAGCAGGAAGAAGACAGATCATGCGGCTGGGCAGTGGAGGTGTAGGGATTTCTCCCTGCCTGCCACAGCCACTGTGCAGGGGCTCCCCTCCCCCTCTGCACACACTGGGAGCCGGCACTCTGCAGCTTCTCTGTGCCGGCTGTCAGCTTGACAGTCGGCACAGAGAACAGCTGACTCCCAGTGCGGGGGGGCAGCAGAATGCAGCCACCGGGGGAGACACTGCGGACCGCCGAATTAGGCGGCCCGACTGCGCCCCCCTGCCGGCTGCGCCCGGGGCAAATGCCCCGGCTGCCCCCCCCTAGATACGCCACTGGTTACTAGTGATGAGTGAATATACTCGTTACTCGAGATTTCTTGAGCACGCCCAGGGGTCCTCCGAGTATTTTTTAGTGCTTGGAGATTTAGTTTTCTGCAGCTGGATGATTTATATCTGTTAGCCAGCATAAGTACATGTGGGGGTTGCCTGGTTGCTAGGGAATCCCCACATGAACTTATGCTTTTACGATTTTTACTCAGGCACCATATGTCTATATAATATATAATAATTGTCTGAACAAGCACATAGCTGCAGTTTTGTGGTAAAATCCACAACGTATTTTCCACCCTGTGTGCATTTAGCCCAATGATATGTTTATAGTCTTTTTACAGTTTTTGGAGTGGAAGCTCCACATTTTGAGGAGGATTTGGAGAGTCCTCTGCTCAGTTTGTGCTCCAAAAACTCAGAACAAAGTCTGTGTTGAACATATCCTTAGGCAGTGTTCACACAGAGTTTTTGAAGGTGTTTTTGATTTGCACCAAAATCCTCTTCAAAAGCAATTTCAAAATCTTCCAATTCACTTATATGGGAAATTCACTTTGTTGTTCATGGTAGGTTTTTTTTAGCGTTTTTTGAGGTTCTCACCAGCGCCGGTGGACAAAAAAGGTGCAAGTCAATGAAACTGAAATGGATCCTCATTTATGAGTCCAGACAGACAGACTTCCTACTGTCTCAGACACTGCTCTGTACACCCAACTCATGCAGGAACTGCGCACTTCAGAGCGGTGGGGGTCTTAGTTTAAGGAGCTTTGTTTGGATCCTATCTAAAAAGTTTTTCATGGTTCTACATGACTATATTATATGTTCTGCTCTAGGTTAGATTATAAACGGTGTGTGGTAAGAGCTGTCCCATTGGGACGTCTGCATTATAATTAGAGCTCATATGTAAATGGAGATGTGTGGTCAGGACACATTGCCATGTTATTTCTATTATTTTTTTATCTAGAATGGCAAAGGACAGGGGTTCTACTGTATTATAAAGGAGATTTTGCTACCTCTGAGACCAACTATGAAAAAAAGCATAAAAACCCCATGGAGAGACCTCAGCCAAGTCTGCAGGTGCTGAAAATTGCATGTATGGAGCAAGCACATCTTTTAGTAACTAGATATTGACTGTTGTACCAACATCAGGTCAACAAATCCTAAGACTTAACTTGCCAAGGGAAATGCAAAATAGTTTCAGGACCTCAAAATTCTAAGGCCCTTCTGACGAGGTTAATAAAAGCCAATTGTACTTGTCTCCGGAGTGATCCATCCGGCTCCGAAAGTTAATTGCCTGGATATGAAAAATGATTTTGCAAAACTCTCAATTGAACCCAAGGTCCATCTAACGTCTTCCACATGTTCCATCATAACCTTGGCTAATGCTTTCGCAAGAACAAGCGAAGGAGGCTGTAATCAGGAAAGATCAACTCTACAAGATCAGAGATGATTGGGATGTTGCACTCACTGTAAATGAAAAGAAGCAAACTGTGTTCTGGGATGATGAAGAGTCAAGGATTTCAATACCACATCTATTTATGAATAAAGACTTCCCGGTCTACGTAACAGCCTAAATATGCTTCATACAACTCACAAGAACATGCTAATTCTATAATACAGTCCTATATATTTAGTTTTCTAGAACGTTGGGTCTGTAAAACCATGCCAGGTGCCAGTAATGTTTGGTCTAGACAATGTTGCACCATTTCCATACAACCAGCAATAGTTATTGCCCCCTCTACCCAACAGTTGGGATAAATATAAAGCCGGCCATACACATTAGATGGCTGTCATCTGAATGATGCTTCAGCTGATTGTTTGGCTGACAACCGGCTTTCCCAAACAGAGGAGCGCATGCTCGACTGAGAGCCTCTGTGTTTTCTATGAGAAAGCCGCCAACTGGGTCGAGACCAGCAGCTCATCTTCAGGAGAACAATGCGACCAGCAGTCTGAAATCAGACAAGCATGATACACATCTCTCCCGACCACCATTGGGCCGGCGCCTTCATACACATTAGAGTTTCAGCCAAACCTGGCGATATCTTAGGAGAGGTGAGGAGGGGTTCAGCTGACATATTAGTCTAATGGGGGCCTTAATTCTGATGCATTTCTGCCTAACACATTCACAATCCTTAGATGTGACTGGCAGGGAGGCATCTGGGATCAGCCACAATTCCAGTGTATGGCCCTAACCTAATACTAATCCAAAAAGTATTACAGTAACATGACATAAGCCTAAGACCTATTTTACACAACATTTTGAAGAAAACAGCACCTCTTTTGTATCATTTCCCCAGCGGTGTTTATTATTTTTTGTCATACATTTTTCATATAGGCCTTCCAATAGGATTTTTAAAATATATCTCCAGACAAAAAAAGTCTGTGTGAAGGAACCCAAAGGTGAATTTTATAGCACCTTTTGTGCATTACAGCCGTGATTGAAGGGATTGGGTGATGGGTGTGGTGGGTGTAAACCTCATTTCTATCATCGTGTGTCATTGATACGGCCTCAACAGACAAAATATGACCTTCAGGCTCCCTCAGGTAATACAACAAGGCCATAGAAGCCCATTGGTTCATTTGGCTACTGCCTACACTCCAAGACATTGACAGAGGGCATCTCTAGATCACATGGGCCAGAAGGGGAAACAATCAGGATCAATGTAGATATTATTTCCAATTACATAATGTAAGATGTACAGTTAAACAGGTTGTCCAGACCTATTATTTTGGTCTGAAGGTCCTCATGCACTCTAGATTGCTGTTTGTCCAGCACCTACTTCTGCCAGCTCCTGTGTACAGGAGCGCCCGTGTTCACTATGAGAGTCACTGTTGGATTCTTATGGTGGCTGCTTATCTGTTACAGAATAAAAGCATCGACAGTCTGAAATTGGACACCCCGGATCCTTATCTTCACCAACAGATGAGTCGAGGACCCCCATTCGGCCGAACCTGCTGACATCGTTGGGTTTGGTCAACATTAGTCTACTTTGTACGAGTTCTTTTATGGTATACAATCTGTTCACGCTATGGGTCATGTGATAATTCGTTCCCCTCTTCCGGAGATGTGCCTGAACATGTGCTGTACATCATGCACATGATTTTTGCCCCTCCCATAGTTGTGTTACCGTGAATCACGTCATGTTCATGGGCCGTTAGAATTGCTCTTTCTCACGGTTTACGTGCATTGTATCAACCATGTATGCGTTGTGTGTAATGTCACCAGAAGATGTCTGTAGTGAGAACAGATATGACCAAAAAATATAACATTAGGATATAAAATGATTTAGAGAAAATAATGTTGCCCTGGAAAACCCCTTTCTTATATGTTTTTGGTTGGGATTTGGGGATACCCTAACTCACTGACATAAGTGCTCAGACAGCGCTCAGACAGGAGCTGACATAAGTGCTCAGACAGGAGTAGACATAAGTGCTCAGACAGTGCTCAGACAGGAGATGACATAAGTGCTCAGACAGGAGCTGACATAAGTGCTCAGACAGGAGTAGACATAAGTGCTCAGACAGGAGATGACATAAGTGCTCAGACAGGAGCTGACATAAGTGCTCAGACAGGAGCAGACATAAATGCTGAGACAGGCATAGACATAAGTGCTCACACAGTGCTCAGACAGGAGATGACATAAGTGCTCAGACAGGAGCTGACATAAGTGCTCAGACAGTGCTCAGACAGGAGCAGACATAAGTGCTCAGGCAGCGCTCAGGCAGGAGCTGACATAAGTGCTCAGCCAGTGGTCAGAAAGGAGCTGACAAATGCTCAGACAGCGCTCAGACAGGAGCTGACATAAGTGCTCAGACAGGAGTAGACATAAGTGCTCAGACAGGAGATGACATAAGTGCTCAGACAGGAGCTGACATAAGTGCTCAGACAGTGCTCAGACAGGAGCAGACATAAGTGCTCAGGCAGCGCTCAGGCAGGAGCTGACATAAGTGCTCAGCCAGTAGTCAGAAAGGAGCGGACATAAATGCTCAGACAGGAGCTGACATAAGTGCTCATACAGGAGTAGACATAAGTGCTCAGACAGTGCTCAGACAGGAGATGACATAAGTGCTCAGACAGGAGCTGACATAAGTGCTCAGACAGGAGCTGACATAAGTGCTCAGACAGGAGCAGACATAAATGCTGAGACAGGCATAGACATAAGTGCTCACACAGTGCTCAGACAGGAGATGACATAAGTGCTCAGACAGGAGCTGACATAAGTGCTCAGACAGTGCTCAGACAGGAGCAGACATAAGTGCTCAGGCAGCGCTCAGGCAGGAGCTGACATAAGTGCTCAGCCAGTAGTCAGAAAGGAGCTGACATAAATGCTCAGACAGGAGCTGACATAAGTGCTCAGACAGAAGTAGACATAAGTGCTCAGACAGTGCTCAGACAGGAGATGACATAAGTGCTCAGACAGGAGCAGACATAAATGCTGAGACAGGCATAGACATAAGTGCTCACACAGTGCTCAGACAGGAGATAACATAAGTGCTCAGACAGGAGCTGACATAAGTGCTCAGACAGTGCTCAGACAGGAGCAGACATAAGTGCTCAGGCAGCGCTCAGGCAGGAGCTGACATAAGTGCTCAGCCAATGGTCAGAAAGGAGCTGACAAATGCTCAGACAGCGCTCAGACAGGAGCTGACATAAGTGCTCAGACAGGAGTAGACATAAGTGCTCAGACAGGAGATGACATAAGTGCTCAGACAGGAGCTGACATAAGTGCTCAGGCAGCGCTCAGGCAGGAGCTGACATAAGTGCTCAGCCAGTAGTCAGAAAGGAGCTGACATAAATGCTCAGACAGGAGCTGACATAAATGCTCAGACAGGAGTAGACATAAGTGCTCAGACAGGAGCTGACATAAGTGCTCAGACAGGAATAGACATAAGTGCTCAGACAGTGCTCAGACAGGAGATGACATAAGTGCTCAGACAGGAGCTGACATAAGTGCTCAGACAGGAATAGACATAAGTGCTCAGACAGTGCTCAGACAGGAGATGACATAAGTGCTCAGACAGGAGCTGACATAAGTGCTCAGACAGGAGCAGACATAAATGCTCACACAGGAGCTGACATAAGTGCTCAGACAGGAGTAGACATAAGTGCTCAGACAGTGCTCAGACAGGAGATGACATAAGTGCTCAGACAGGAGTTCACAAGTGCTCAGACAGCGCTCAGACAGGAGCTGACATCAGTGTTCATACAGCGCTCAGACAGGAGCTGATATATATGTTATTTTTAAAAATATTGAGCGCGAATACTCAAGTCAGAAACTAAGAAAAGGAGAAATATGGTACAAGTGTCCTTACGTGACTTAAAAAAACAAAAAACAAAACACCTAATTCAGAATTGATCAGTATGGCACATTCTCTTTATTATGCAGGTGGAATTTTCCACCTTCCCAGATGATCTATGTCCGAATCTCCTCAGTCCTCTGCTCGTTTTCCTAGTGTCATACAAGTATGCACACAACTCATACAGGGTGAGGTTTGAGAAACGTCCTTTGAACTTGCGAAATACCTCGTCGAGATGATTAGTTAACAAGCAATGAATATAATATCCAGAAGGCACAGGAATGAGAAGCAGAGGAAACGATAACACAGGCTAAAATAACAGCGGAATGACATGTCTAATTCTCTGGATTTCTATAAAAATTGTAATTGACATGAAAATCAGAGGGATGGCATGGGAAGTCAATTCCAAAGAGACATTTTTACAGACATACGGGAGCTGAGCTTGTCAGCCGCAGACCTGTGATTGACATTTGGAACAATTCATATAGTATAAGACCTAGAGTTACAGTGACCATACAATAGTGCCGGCCATACTCTATATACAGTATAACAGCATCAATTGTGGGGCATATGTTCTAGTACTGCCCAGAACAACCATAGAATAGTACCAGCCATACTATATATACAGTATAACAGCATCAATTGTGGGGCATATATGATAGTACCGCCCATAACTTCCACACAATAGTACCGGCCATATTATATGTACAGTGTAACATTATCAATTGTGGTGCATATATAATAGTACCGCCCATAACATCCATACAATAGTACCAGCCATACTCTATATACAGTATAACAGCATCAATTGCGGGGCATATATTCTAGTACCACCCATAACAACCATAACAATAGTACCAGCCATACTATATGTACAGTATAACAGCATCAATTGTGGGGCATATATGATAGTAACGCCAATAACTTCCATACAATAGTACCGGCCATACTATATGTACAGTGTAACATTATCAATTGTGGGGCATATAATAGTACCGCCCATAACATCCATACAATAGTACCGGCCATACTATATGTACAGTATAACAGTATCAATTGAGGTGCATATACTGTATAATACTACTGCCCATAATGTCCATACAATAGTACCGGCCATACTGTATAACAGTATCAATTGTGGGGCATATATGATAGTACTGCTTTAACGTCCATATAATAGTACCAGCCATAGTATCATTTGTTATGCATTTGTGATAGTACCGGCCATAATGTGCATCCAGTAATACCAGATTGAGACACTATACTGTATTAGATATAGTACATATATAATAGTAACCACCATATTTCATATATTGCATAACAGTTTCAATTCTTGTGCATATATGATAGCACGGGCCACAATGTGTATACAGTCATACCAGGTTGAGGCACTATACTGTATTAGATGAAATACATATACAATAATACCGACCATATTGCATATATAGTATAACAGCATCAATTGTGGTAGATCTATGATAGGATCAGACATAATGTGCATACAATTGTACCAGACTGAGGCACTATACTGTATTAGATACAGTACTTATACAATAGTACGCGCCATATTGCAGATACAGTATAACAGTATCTTTAGTAGTGTAACTGGATAGTACCAGCCACAATGTCCATATAATAGTTACAGATTGCACTGTATTAGATGAAGTACATATACATTAGTGCCCTGCATACTGCAGATACAGTATAACAGTATCAATAGTGGTGCATGTATAAAACTACCAGCCACAATAATATCAGATTGAGGCATTATACTGTATCAGATGAAATACTTATATAATAGCACTGACCATATTGTACATATAGTAAAACAGTATCCGTTGTGGAACGTGTATGGCATTACGAGACATAATGTCCATACAATAATACCTTATTGAGGCGCTACATTGGATTACATACAGTGTAGTAGATATACAATAGCACTGGCCATATTGTATATATAGTATAACAGTATCAATTGCAGTGCATATATCAAAGCAGCAACCACAATGTCCATACAGTAGTACCGGACTGACTTGTGGGATGTCGTAGCACTACAGGTAAACCTTCTGCATTCTCATTCTCATCTCCCATTTACAGAATCATGTAGCAATATAGCAGCTTTAGAGAGCTAGAGAACTGCTTAATACTGTGCACATCACACATACACTAACATGCCTAACCCTACCATTAGGTTAAAGTATAAAATTAGGATTTTTTTTTTTAGAAATAGCGCCCCCCTCTCCTAGTGGCTGAGCCTGGTATTGCAGCTCAAAATTTATTCACTTGATTGGGTTCGAGCTGTGATCATAGAAAAAGTTTGCTAATTTCTATTCTTATAATTTTAAACTCCTTGGTTAAACTTTGGGGACTATTTTCTTTTTTTTTTTTCTTACTTTAATGCATATATTGTTGGCTAAATATATATATATATATATATATATATATATATATATATATATATATATATATATATATATATTTCAACTGGATTTAATTATTTTTGCCTTCTATAGCCTTTGAGTTTCACGGTCTATTGCTGGCTTGAAAAAGTTAACTAAGAAACAGCCAGTGAGTTGGCACTAAAGAGAGCGTTTGTAACTCTTTTATCAGTCTTTTTTTGAGCTCCTCTCAGCTCCATGACGTGAAAGTTGAAAGAGGAAATAAACAGTAAATGTTAATTAAACACAATTGCAAAAATTAATTTTTTTTTGCCCTAAATACGTGCATTTAAGTTAAAAAAAAAAAAAAAGAATAAATGTCCTCAAAGATGGTTACAGTATGTTATTTATTCTGTAACATTAAATTCGCTTTTCAATAACCACCTCGGCTTGATATCTGACCTACACATGCACCGCACCTTCCCCATAGCTCGGCTTCCAACAGTCACTGGAGGCGTAAATTTTAAGGTTTCACGAGCGCTGTAATAAAGTAGGTTAAAGAGAAAATATTGGAAGAAGTGACTATTTCAAAAATTTCCAAAACAGCCTGTTTCCTTGCACTGAGCAAAAGTTACCGGTTAATATAAAAGTTGACTTTTCTTCTTTAGTTTCTTTAGAGTGGCGCCATACTTACCGAAGTACACCTCTTTCTGACACTTGGGGCACTTGGGCATGTTGATGCTGATGCTGTGGTCAAATGCAGACTGACTGCACGGCAGCTCAGCTCAAGTATTAATTCAGCATTGGGAGGGGCAGAGATGGGAGTGTAAAGCACTTTGCACACGGCTTTGAGCAGCGAGGTTAACTCTTAAAGGTTGCAAGATCAGATACATCACGGATGCCGTTCTTCATGTTTGAGACACTGTTTCATTTTTTTCTTCCTATAAAATTACGCTCAAAATGATACAACCCCCATTGTAAATTTTCTTTATTAGCAAAATTTACATACTTTCTGCTGTTTTGCAATTAGCCATTAAAACAAGAACAATAAATATAGGTCACCACAATAAAGGTAGCAAGTGGTTTCTCCAAATTCGCCCAAAATGATACTTACTGACTATTGCAGTCTCCAAATTTTTCACCCCCTTCAGGACTAGAGCCCCTCTTGCTTTTATGATACATAGCCAGGCACTAGCTTCTGGCAGAGTTCATGAGAAATCTTAGTCCATTCCTCATGGATAATGGCCATGTTCTTGGGTTTGCTTGCTTTAAATACCACAAAAAAGTTTTTTTATGGGGTGCAAGTCAGGGCACTACCATGGCCACTCCAGAATTTTCTAGGATTTTGTTGGACTGTAAGATATGACTGGAATCATTGTATTGTTGGAAGGTCCAATAACGCCAAAGCTTCAGGTTGTTGGCAGACAGCGTGACATTTTCTCCTCGGACTTCCTAAAATGGTTGGAGCCTTCTTAACCTCCACATGGTGCAGATTTCCAGTGCCAGAGGAAGCAAAGAAGGCCCAGAGAATCAATGAGCCACTACCATGCTTCAGTATAGGCATCACTGAGCCACCTCCATACTTCTGTGTAGGCATCACCAAGCCACCGCTATGTCTCACTGTAGCTATAATCAACCCATTGGCATGCTTCACTGTAGGCATCACGGAACCGCCTTTATGCTTCACTGTAGAATTCACTTAGCCACCACCATGCACCACTGTATACATCACCAGTCCACCCCCATGCTTCACTGTAGACATCACCAAGCTAGCACGTAGCTTCACTGTACACATCACCAGGCCACCTCCATGTTTCACTGTAGACCTCACCAGGCCAACACAATGTTTCACTGTACACATCACCTGGCCACCACCATGCTTCACTGTAGACATCACCAAGTCACCAACATGCTTCACTGTAGACACCATCAGGCATCCACCATGCTTCACAGTAGACATCAGCAAGCCACGACCTGATTCACTCTAGACATCACCAGATCACCACCATTCTTCCCTGGAGAGATCACCAGGGCCACCGCCCTGTGTTCTTTTTCAGCTTATGCCTCATTCTTCTCCAGACATACTGCTGATCCATAGTCCCAAATGTTTTAGCTTTGTTTCAAAACTCCACAGAACAGAATCCCAAAACGTTTGTGGTTTATTTGTTTGATTTTGGACATATTAGAGCTGTCTTTATTTGTATTTTTTAGTCAATAAAGGTGTGTATCTTGGAGTTCCAGCATGGAGACCTTTAGTGTTTTGTAAACACATTACCGTGCAAAGTATGAAACCTCCATGCCGGCTGCCACCAAATCTGGCTGCAGGTCTTTTGCAGTCACTCAAGGCTTCCTCTTTCTTCCACTTCCAAGTAGTACCACCACACCAGCTCAATGAAAAAATAAGTCACTGAAGAAAGAAAACATGAATGTCCAAACTGTATGTTATGTTTCTTTTGTTGATGTATTTAAATGAGTGTAAAAAATTGAACAACACAAGGTCACCCGATATATCGGAATATCTGAACCATAAGTGAAATACATAAAATGCGAAAGGGGCTTAGTAAGTGAAAATAAAAGTACATGAAGGTGTATTTTTGGGGCATGACCGGAACCTCTGCGTTCCATCTGTGCGCAGACAAGAAGTAATTGTGATGTGCGGCGCGGCTCGAATGTCATGCGCCATCAATACCCATTATGCCGTAGTCTCTTCCCAATGGCTGGCCTCTGTTTTTAAGCCAGTGATGTCTCCCCACCCTGTTACGCCCTTTGAAGAAACAGGAACAAAACGTGCATCAGAGCAGGAACAAAACGTGCGTCGGGGTGGAGGGGCATTTTGATGGTCTCTGTCTCTTGCCACAGCTAAATCTACTAAAGGTAATACCTCAACTACTTATTCATATGCTGGACCATTTCAATTATGTGTATGTTTATTGTTAGAGTACCAGGGTGGCCTCATACCCACTTATGGACGGAAACCTGTATATTGTTATAAAGACATTGCCTGGATTCTCATAATTCTTTTTCAGTGACTTATTTTTCACTGAGCTGGTGTGGTGGTATATATTGGATTGCCTGTATTTAGTACGATGACTATATGTTGACTTACAGTACAGACCAAAAGTTTGGACACCTCATTTAAAGATTTTTCTGTATTTTCATGACTATAAAAATTGTAAATTCACACTGAAGGCATCAAAACTATGAATTAACACATGTGGAATTATATACTTAACAAAAAAGTGTGAAACAACTGAAATTATGTCTTATATTCTAGGTTCTTCAAAGTAGCCACTTTTTGCTTTGATGACTGCTTTACATACTCTTGGCATTCTCTTGATGAGCTTCAAGAGGTAGTCACCGGGAATGGTCTTCCAACAATCTTGAAGGAGTTCCAAGAGATGCTTAGCACTTGTTGGCCCTTTTGCCTTCACTCTGCGGTCCAGCTCACCCCAAACCATCTCGATTGGGTTCAGGTCTGGTGACTGTGGAGGCCAGGTCATCTGGCGTAGCACCACATCACTCTCCTTCTTGGTCAAATAGCCCTTACACAGTCTGGAGGTGTGTTTGGGGTAATTGTCCTGTTGAAAAATAAATGATGGTCCAACTAAACGCAAACCGGATGGAATAGCATGCAGCTGCAAGATGCTGTGGTAGCCATGCTGGTTCAGTATGCCTTCAACTTTGAATAAATCCCCAACAGTGTCACCAGCAAAGCATCCCCACACCACCACACCTCTTCCTTCATGCTTCATGGTGGGAACCAGGCATGTAGAGTCCATCCGTTCACCTTTTCTGAGTCGTACAAAGACACGGTGGTTGGAACCAAAGATCTCAAATCTGGACTCATCAGACCAAAGCACAGATTTCCACTGGTCTAATGTCCATTCCTTATGTTCTTTAGCTCAAACAAGTCTCTTCTGCTTGTTGCCTGTCCTTAGCAGTGGTTTCCTAGCAGCTATTTTACCATGAAGGCCTGCTGCACAAAGTCTCCTCTTAACAGTTGTTGTAGAGATGTGTCTGCCGCTAGAACTGTGTGGCATTGATCTGGTCTCTAATCTGAGCTGCTGTTAACCTGCGATTTCTGAGGCTGGTGACTCAGAGAAACATCCTCAGAAGCAGAGGTGACTCTTGGTCTTCCTTTCCTGGGGTGGTCCTCATGTGAGCCAATTTCTTTGTAGCACTTGATGGTTTTTGCCACTGCACTTGGGGACACTTTAAAAGTTTTCCCAAATTTTCAGACTGACTGACCATCATTTCTTAAAGTAATGATGGCCACTCATTTTTCTTCACTTAGAATTTGTATTATGGCAAGAAAAAAGCAGCTAACAGTCCATTCAGAAGGACTATCAGCTGTGTATCCACCAGACTTCTGCACAACACAACTGATGGTCCCAACACCATTTATAAGGCAAGAAATCCCACTTATTAACCTGACAGGGCACACCTGTGAAGTGAAAACCATTTCTAGTGACTACCCCTTGAAGCTCATCAAGAGAATGTCAAGAGTGTGCAAAGCAGTCATCAAAGCAAAAGGTGGCTACTTTGAAGAACCTAGAATATAAGACATAATTTCAGTTGTTTCACACTTTTTTGTTAAGTATGTAATTCCACATGTGTAAATTCATAGTTTTGATGCCTTCAGTGTGAATGTACAATTTCCATAGTCATTAAAATACAGAAAAACCTTAAAATGAGAAGGTGTGTCCAAACTTTTGGTCTGTACTGTACATCCAAGTATTCTAGTCACTGTTCTTGTAACTTTGAACTTATGAGGTATGCTTACAAATTTACCTATTTACCTTTAGGAGCATTCATTGCCTTTACTACCTTTTTGTTTCCTTTCCCAAGTTTGCGGAAGGCAATCATCTGTTAACTTTTTGGGCAACTTTCCAGTCTTCACCATCTTTCTTACATGCAAACAAACATCAAAGTCAACAGACCCGCAGCCAGTTCAGGTGTTTGATGTGCTTTATTTCAAGCGTGCCTGATGCAATTGATTAGTTCCATCACACAGGAGACATCTGATTTGCAAATCTTTGTTCTTATGAGTGAGTGTATTGTAGGGGGTTGAATAAGTCTGCATTAGTCAACAAATATGGCATTTTGTGTTGAATTTCAAGAAAACACTTGATATGTTGGTTGTGTTGAAATCTCCAAAAAAGCTAGTAAATTTTGCTAATAAATCTAACTTGCAATGGGGATTGAACAAGAGAGAAATTTGTGTTCCATGTGTCCATTTTTCTATCTATGTGCCATTCGGTTTTATTGTATGTGGAAAAAATACATTGAGGCTTCCCTTTTGTTGGTTTTGTCAGGCTTCTGTCTTAGAATTTCTGCATAAAGGTTTATTCACCTATCAGTGTTTTCCACTGACACCTTTTAACCCCCCAGGAATCAGCTGTTTTTAAAAGCCTTAAATGGCAAAATACTTCGGCAGGGAAATGTAGTATTACATGGCAGATATCCAATAGAATTAATCCCCATAATACATGGACCATTAGACGTATCTATTCTTGTCCATCCCTATATATAGGGACTTCCATGGAAGTGCCATCTATTATGACCATACACCCTGGTAGGGCATATGGACAGATGCCATCAAACAACCCATCTAAGATGTCAGTATATAGTGAGGGCACTACAGAGCTTTGTGGTCAGAAGAAGTAGATGGTAGCCAGGTAAAGTCTGCGAATGAGAGAAGCGGTCACGGGACCTGCTCCAGGCTGCCGCAAGAGTAAAGCCTGTTGTGAGGAACAGTAAGTGTAAAGGGACTCGGAAAATAGCGGACTGCTCCCTAAAGACTACCTGTTATAAACTTCAGAATTGGAGGAAGGCACTTATCTAAATTGTGGAGCTCTGGGAGACATGCAGTATTTCACCGCACCAGGCTGCTTGCCTTTCCACCACCAGTGGCCTGAGACAGAAAGAGAGACTTTAAACAGTAAGGTGAGATGCTGTGGCCTGACAGTAGTGTGAATCTAGCTACTATTTAAGGAGAAATATTGGTGTTGCATGAACCTGCTGGCATAAGGTGTTATTTGAGCATGCACGGGTGCTAATATAGTGTCTTTGGCGTTCTCGAATTCTCTGTTTGAGTCCCCGCCGCTGCATGTCCCAAGGCTGTTCAACAGCCGCAACACATGTAGGGATTGCCGCTGTTGAACAGCAGCGAGACATGCAGCCGCGGGGACTCGGACATATTTTTCAAGCACACCAAAGAAAGTCGGTTAGTACACAAGCATTGTCAGATAACACCTTATCCCAGCATGTTCGCTCATCACTAATTTAGAGAAACTGACACCAGGAAAAAAAAGAAAACACTATAAACCTGCAGGGTTAATCTGCAGGTTAATTGTGTTACTAACCTGCGGCACTTACCCAAACAGTGGGGAGAGAAAATTTACTGTTTTGGTTTCGGTCATGGCGTGGCGCTGCTGATTCAGTCATTGCTGTCAAAATACAGAACGGCTGCTGTAACCACCATCGGCCCTGACTCACAGCCAGCCCCAATGCAGAGCCAGAGTCAGTCCGTGCAATGGCCGACGCTGCCACCATGACTGAAACCGGAAAGCTGCCGAGGGTAATAAAGGTCATTTGCTCCCCACAGTGTTCGGCTAAGTGCAGTAGCCAGGCAGGTTAAAGGGAACCTGTCACCCCCAAAATCGAAGATGAGCCAAGCCCACCAGCTTCAGGGGCTTATCTACAGCATCCTGGAATGCTGTAGATAAGCCCCCGATGTATCCTGAAAGATGAGAAAAAAAGGTTATATTATACTCACCCAGGGGCGGTCCCATCCGATGCGCGTCGTGGTCGGGTCTGTGCCTCCCATCTTCTTACGATGACGTCCTCATCTGGTCTTCGCGCTGCGGCTCCGGCGCAGGCGTACTTTGTCTGCTCTGTTGAGGGCAGAGCAAAGTACTGCAGTGCGCAGGCGCCGGGCCTCTCTGACCTTTCCCGGCGCCTGCGCACTGCAGTACTTGGCTCTGCCCCCACAAGGGCAGACAAAGTATGCCTGCGCAGGAGCTGCGGCGTAAAGACAGGAAGAGGACGTCATCGTAAGAAGATGGGAGGACCCGGACCGCGATGCCCATCGGATCGGACCACCCCCCCAGGTGAGTGTAATCTAACCTCTTTTGCTCATCTTCCAGGATACATCGGGGGCTTATCTACAGCATTCCAGAATGCTATAGATAAGCCCCTGGTGCTGGTGGGCTTAGCTCATCTTTGATTTTGGGGGTGACAGGTTCCCTTTAATAAAGCTATTAATTTGCAGATTAACCCCATATCTTCAGGTTAGTAATGTTTTTTCAGTTTGTTTTTTAAATTACCACTCCATTAGACCACTAATTATAGACAATAAACCTAAAAATATGACTATGCCCCATCTCTACTCATATGAATATGTGAGGGTTTTTGTTGAGGGTATTTTCCAAGATTTACACGTCTATGATTTATCTAAGAGACAACCTGTCTCATGGATGAGCAGATAGCCTTCAGAGAGCTACAAGATGCAGAAAACTTAGGCAGGGTTCATATTGCGTTAGTGCAGTATGTTGAATGCATGTGTTAAACGGACTACGTTAACGCAAGTGCCGAAGAAGATCGCGCTATGCGATTGCGCTAGCGCAGCGGTGACGGACCCTGAAATGCTGCAGACTGCATCCGAGGATCTGTCACAGAATGACGGCACATCGCTAACGCTTGCCAATAATGACATGCGTTAGCGATGCGCTGCATAATTGCAGTCAATGGGTGCGCTAATGCATCCGTTACATAGCGTTAGTGTGCTGCTATGTAATGGATGCCGTCAGCGCATTGCCATTAACGCAATGTGAACCCTGCCTTAGTGATTAAATCAAGTGATAAGGAGAGCAATTTGGTAATAATATTGAAGGGATATGATCTCAATGAAATTTTAAGACAGCTGTATCTGGACATGTATTGTCAACTGGAGAAACATCCATTCCTTAGAGATCGATGTCAAGATGAATAAAATATTATTATTTGCATACAATAAGGGCCTTTTTAACTACAATGAGCACCAGTTCCTTCAAGTGCAGCAACCTGAAATGTTCACCATTTATGTGCTGCCTAAGCTTCACAAACAGACAGTCACCACCAGGTATGGCCTATTGTTTTTGGCCCCAAAGAAAAGGTTGGCCACTTTACTGGTATAAATCTAGACGATATGGATAACATGTTTTACTCTCTTCTCCTGAATACAGGCTATGCACAAGTCAAATTACATGATTTACACATTCTAGAAAAAATATTTTTGGTAGGACTTGATGTGGAGTCGTTATACACTTATATCCCTAATGATAAAGGACTACTAGACCCTACTAATAATTATTGGATATGTACAGATGGGAACATGCAAACCAAAATGAATTTATTATTTAACAGTTGGATTTGTACTACTTTGAGGGCAAATATTTTTTCAAGGTAGTAGGCACCGTGATGGGTGCAATTTGCACCCCATCTTATGTGTGCCCCCACCTATAATATTGGGAGCTGGTGGCTTTCTTTTTTAAAAAAAAATATATTTTCATGGATTTATATATGATGTATTCATGGTGTTGGCAGGCACCTTAAAACAGTTACAATGGTTTTGGCAAACTGTTACAACGTTTACTTTACTTGACTTATTCTGCCAATGAGACTGAAATCAGTTTCTTAAACTTGTGGATTTATCAGAAAGGCAAGAATGTTAACACACATGCTTTTTGGGAAACCATTTCCTGGCAATATATTGTTTCTATCTCAAACTTACTATTCTAGGTCAGAGGGCAAAACTCCAAATGATTTGTTTCTATATTTACTCAATTTGGAGCACACTGAGATGTCTTGAGAATAATGCTGGAAGAGAATTAGATGTATCTGACTCTGAATGAAAGGATCCGTGAAATGGTACGGGATAATCCTAAAATGACCGCTCGACAGGCACGCAATTTACATAAAGTACTTGTGAAATCACCGTTTTCATATATTCTGGCTGGTACTAGAATCTAAAATTAGACAGTATGGTGCAGCACCTGATTGGGAACTTGATCCTTTGTATGCCTTGAAGAAGGAACTTTGTTTAATACCTTTAAACAATATCTCAAAGCCGTATCATTCATTACTAAGGGTGCTTCCACATTACGTTCCAGCACTTGTTTGGTGGCTCTGTCGAGACTTATGCCCGAACCCCCCGTAAAATGGGATTCAGACCTAGGCCACAGACTATAATGGTGCCAGCAGAGCGAACTGGCGCTCTATTGTGCATCATTTTTGGGCATATACGCCTACTGGAGGCGAACACCCAGAAGCAGTCTACTATGTCCGAGTGTCCACCTCCAGTAGGTGTACACACTCAAAAATGATGCACAGCAGAGCTCACGTTTGCTCTGCCAACACCATTAAAGTCACTCGTATAACTCCCTTGCCGCATACCTCAGAATTCTGTTTTGCAGGGGGTTCAGACGTATGCCCTGATGGGGCCACTGAACAGGTTCAGGAACATAATGTGAAAGCATGCTAAAGGATATTCCTATAAAGCCTTGGTCTATGCAATGAGACATAAAAATGTATTGCTGTCATCTAAAAAGCATAAGTACACATTATTCACAGGATTACCCATATGATTACCTTGTCATTTTGGATCTAGTGAACATGTACTCTGAGAAACAGCAACATGAGGTCTCAATCATAAGTGTGTCGGGATGATTCCATACTTAATCATGTGTTTTACAATTGATATATTTTAATTAATAATAATTATCTATGGGTCCTAACGATTTTATTCAAATACTTGCTAATATTCTTAAACCTGCGTGTCCCTTTTTTCCTCCTAAATCCTCTTCACCTTTTTCTTTGACAACGCTTAAAGGGAATCTGTTAGGTGATTTTTGTGTAGTATCCTAATAGTATCCTTAAATCGGGCTTGGGCAGCCCTTTAAAGATATGTAACTTTAATTTTCTCTACGTGGCCCCATTGTGTTTCTGTAAGCAAATTTATTGTTGCGTGCCAGGAAATCAAGCATATGTAAATGGTAAAAGAATATCCACCTCTTCCCCCGCTCATAATCCTGCCCACCCCTCCTGGCAGATGTCACCGATTCAGTTAGACTGCCCTATGCCCGAGGATCGCGTTGCAATCCTCGGACGGGCCGTCCACTCTCCTGAGCTGAGAATGACAGTTAATAATAATAATAATTTTATTTATATAACGCCAACA
The DNA here is from genome assembly GCF_032444005.1 of Ranitomeya imitator. Taxonomy (NCBI): domain Eukaryota; kingdom Metazoa; phylum Chordata; class Amphibia; order Anura; family Dendrobatidae; genus Ranitomeya; species Ranitomeya imitator. The sequence goes on from NC_091282.1 coordinate 665,418,394, forward strand.
TATTCCGCAGCGCTTTACAAATTATAGAGGAGACTTGTATAGACAATAGACATTACAGCATAACAGAAATCACAGTTCAAAACATATCAAGAGGAATGAGGGCCCTGCTCGCAAGCTTACACACTATGAGCAAAAAGGGGAGACACGAGAGGTGGATGGTAACAATTGCTTTAGTTATTCGGACCAGCCATAGTGTAAGGCTCGGGTGTTCATGTAAAGCTGCATGAACCAGTTAACTGCCTAAGTATGTAACAGTACAGACACAGAGGCTATTAACTGCATAAAGTGTATGAGAACATGTTGCGAGGAACCTGATTATGGTTTAAGGTTTGTTTGTTTGTTTTTTTTTAATGGGCCACCCAGGGATAGTCAGGTAAATGCATTGAGGCGGTAGGCCAATCTGAACAAATGTGAACAAATGCGTTTTTAGGGCACGCTTAAAACTGTGGGGATTGGGGATTAATCGTATTAACCTGGGTAGTGCATTCCAAAGAATCGGCGCAGCACGTGTAATGTCTTGGAGACGGGAGTGGAAGGTTCTGATTATTGAGGATGCTAACCTGAGGTCATTAGCAGAATGGAGAGCACCGGTAGGGTGGTAGACTGAGACCAGAGAGGAGATGTAGGGTGGTGCTGAGCCATGGAGTGCTTTGTGGATGAGGGTAGTAGTTTTGTACTGGATTCTGGAGTGGATGGGTAGCCAGTGTAATGACTGGCACAAGGTAGAGGCATCGGTGTAACGGTTGGTGAGGAATATAATCCTGGCAGCAGCATTCAGGACAGATTGGAGCGGGGAAAGTTTGGTAAGAAGGAGGCCAATTAGTAGAGAGTTACAATAGTCCAGACGAGAATGAATAAGTGAAACAGTAAGAGTTTTTTTCAGAGTTGAAAGTAAGAAAAATGTATAGAAATACACGCACCTACATAAAAATGAATATGTAGAAGTATATAGTTCTGTAAATGGGTGGAAGCCGCAAGCTCTGTGCCACTGTATAGCCGTATGACTGCCCAGCTTTGCACCTCAGCACAGTAGCGTAACCACAAAGCTAAGAGACTGCTCGTGTGATTGTGTAACAACAAGCCAGATTCTTCTATGTAGTGTGAGAGCAGTATGATGGTGGGGCTGAGACCCTAATTACAGGGATGTGTCACTTACTGGACTGCTTGCTGTCATTTTGATACAATCTGTTTTCTTTTCTGCAGATCTAGCTGTGCTCTAAATGTTGAGCTGTGGATAGCCCCACCCACACCCCTGATTGGCAGCCTTCTGAGTATACATATACTCTATGTTGCAGGAAGCTACCAATCAGTGGTGGGGTCGGGGCTACTCAGAGCCGCTGGACTAGGAGGCACGAGACACATAGTCCTGTAATGATAATCTCCTGCGTATAAAATACTTATCTTATTGAAACAGCAACAGACAGCCCAGTAAGTGGTAGATTACTGGGATCACGATAACTGCCCCTACATCATGCAGCTCTTGGATTACATAGCAAAAAAACTGCTGACAGATTGCCTTTAAGCCAGTTGTACACATCTGATCTACTTTTTTACAATCATATCGCTAATTTATCACCGATGTGTTTATGTCTGGAACTGTATCTAGCAAGGACGTACTAAGATGACAAAATGGTCATTAAATGTAATAAAACACCATCCACATGTAAACAAGTAGGGATGTTAAGACATGTTCCCGAAGCCAAATATTTCAGATCTTTACATCCCACCGAAATATGGACAATATTAGTAAAAAATAAAAAAGCTTTTTCCAATTTTCATGCCAGATGCTCCCCAGACACCTCCAAGAAATGTCCAGCCAAGGATATAACGCATACAAGGGAGACATATGTGTAGCAGACACTGACAGGTCTTGTCAGGTTTACTAAGCTAATGCTGTATATGTGACGGGTATACCAAGCTAAGGGGCGTACAATGCAGAAATACACCTATTTTTCTCATGCAATCACTCAATTACCCCAGTGATAATGTAGGTGGTGGTTATCGGCAATCTACAGCTAAATGACTTAATGGCTACAGATGACTTGGAGACATCTGAAGTTGTGTAAATGACGTAGACTGATTTTCACCATAACTTGGCTTAGTGTCAAAAATCCGCAAAAGTCAATCTCCACCTTTATGTGGCTTTTATGTTGTTCTCCATTTGTGTATTATGGAGTGATACAGTGTGGAGTGACACAGTGATCTGAACCCTGCTTTCTACGCCGTGATAACAGCAATAGACCTGTGTCCTTAAACATTTACTTACGGAGTCCGGGCAGATTTTTAGAAATCTCATGGTGATGTCATCCAGGTAGTGTATTATTTGGCACCATATTGTATACCGTATCGGTTATGTACAGATCATCAACATAAAAAGGTAATAACGCATCAGTACACTCACTTAAAGGGGTTATCCAGGACTTTTATATTGATTTTTAGGATACGTAATCAATATCTGGTGGCGGTCGGATGTGATCAGTTGCAGAGGGGAACCAAACAGCTCGGTCACCTGTATAGTGTCATCGGTCAGGTACTGCACTTCCAGCTCCTATTGATTTTAATTAGGGGGCGGTTGAGCAGTACCTTGTCGTGGCCACTATACCGTTGACAGCTTTGCTGTGTAGATCTGCAACTGAGCATATCCAACCTGCATTGACCCCCAACGATCAGTTATTGATGACCAATCTTAAGAATATAAAAGTTCTGGACTACCCGTATTTTCCGGTGTATAAGACGACTGGGCGTATAAGACGACCCCCAACTTTTCCAGTTAAAATATAAAATCTTCTCAAAAGTCGGGGGTTGTCTTATATGCCGGGTGTTGTCTTATAGGGTGGGTGCGGAGCAATCTGCGGTCGATGTATATAGTGGGGGGGAGTGGTCCCGATGACGAGGTGAGGGAGCGCCTCACTAGGAAGGTGTAAGTGAAGCAAACTGTCAGCGTCTGGGATGCCAGGGGTATGCAAATAAGAGAGAGAGAGCGGTGCTGTGCCTAGAAAAACACTCCTCTTTCACTCATCTGGCTCGCCCTTGTATCCTATTATCTCCTTCTCTGCCTCTGCTTCACTTACACCTTCCTGGTGAGGCGCCTCCTCACCTCGTCATTGGGGTCGCTCCCCCCACAATATGCGGCGACCGATTACACTGCACCTGCCCTATAAGACGACACCTGGCGTATAAGACGACACCCGACTTTTGAGAAGATTTTCAGGGGTTAAAAAGTAGTCTTATACGCCAGAAAATACAGTACTTAAACAGAGGCAGAGCCTCTATAATAATCAGGGCAGTAACATACAATTTAGTGGTGTAGTTGGCACTCTTGGTGAGTCCAATATCCTGATGCACCATCCAATCTGCATATCCAGCACTATCTCTGAACTTGATTGACATCGCTCTTATTCTGACACGGGCTAAATAGCTGTTCCTACATTTGCGCACTTACACTGGAAGAGCCCAGAGACGCGCTAACATTGTTAGCGCAAGTGTGCACTCAATATGGCTATGGGCTCGCTCTGATCTCCAAACCTTAGCTTTTTAGTGCCGTGTAGATGTTCCTTTAAAGATCAGGGACCCAACAAGTGGAATAAATGTAAAATATGGTGTCTAATCTCCAGCATTATTAGAGAGTAGTAGGAGCTGAGCAGATTGATAGATGAATCTAATCTTCTATGGCTGTGTTGTATAGACATTCATTTAATAAATGAAGATGGGGAATACCCTTGTAAATGGGAAGATTAAAGGGCCTTATCACATTTGGTTTGTTATAAAGCAGCAATCTGGTTGAGGTCATTTGATTAACCCCTTTCTGCCAGCTGACGGAATAGTACGTCAGCTGGCAGATCCCCTGCTTTGAGGTGGGCTCCGGCGGTGAGCCGCGACATGTCAGCTGTTTTGTACAGCTGATATGTGCGCGCAATGAGCGCGAGCGGAATCGTGATCCGCCCGCGCCCATTAACTAGTTAAATGCCGCCGTCAAGCGCTGACAGCGGCATTTAACTAGCGCTCCCGGCCGCGCGGCCGGAAGTGCTCGCACTGCGGACCCCCGTCACATGATCGGGGGTCAGCAGTGCATCATCATAACAACCAGAGGTCTCCTTGAGACCTCTATGGTTGTTGATGGCCGATTGCTTTGAGCGCCACCCTGTGGTCGGCGTTCAAAGCAACCCTGCATTTCTGCTACATAGAGGTGATCTGTACTTCACCTCTATGTAGCAGAGCCGATCGAGTTATGCATGCTTCTAGCCTCCTATGGAGGCTATTGAAGCATGCCAAAATTAAAAAAAAAAGTGATTAAAAATATAAAAAAAATAAAAAATATATAAAAGTTCAAATCACCACCCTTTCGCCCCAATCAAAATAAAACAATTAAAAAAAAAAATCAAACATACACATATTTGGTATCGCCGCGTTCAGAATCGCCCGATCTATCAATAAAAACAAAGGATTAACCTGACCGCTAAATGACGTAGCGAGAAAAAAAATCAAAACGCCACAATTACGTTTTTTTGGTCGCCGCGACATTGCATTAAAATGCAATAACGGGCGATCAAAAGAACGTATCTACACCAAAATGGTATCATTAAAAACGACAGCTCGGCACGCAAAAAATAAGCCCTCACCTGACCCCAGATCACGAAAATTGGAGACGCTACGGGTATCTGAAAATCACGCTTTTTTTTTTTTTTTTTTTTTTTTAGCAAAATTTGGAATTTTTTTTCACCACTTAGATAAAAAATAACCTAGACATGTTTGGTGTCTATGAACTCGTAATGACCTGGAGAATCATAATGGCAGGTTAGTTTTAGCATTTAGTGAATCTAGCAAAAAAGCCAAACAAAAAACAAGTGTGAGATTGCACTTTTTTTGCAATTTCATCACACTTGGAATTTTTTTCCCGTTTTCTGTTACATGGCATGGTAAAATCAATGGTATCGTTCAAAAGTACAACTCGTCCCGCAAAAAATAAGCCCTCACATGGCCATATTGACGGAAAAACAAAAAAGTTATGGCTCTGGGAAGGAGGGGAGCAAAAAACGAAAATGAAAAAGCGGAAAAAGCTCCGGGGGTGAAGGGGTTAATTTAGAGTTAAGCATAATGGAATTATATTCAATATGGTTGCACCAGAAAACTGATGTTAACAGGTTCGATAATATTCTCCATGTTCAATGCTGAAAAATAATAGCAATTGTATTCATAGCGCAACACTCTGTAAAGCAAAATAAAATTGTGATTCAGAACTGGTGTCCAATGTATGAAGCGATCTTGGATTATTGGTGCGCTCACTATTTCTTTTCAAGCCTCTGTCACCCTCTAGTGGTAAAAAAAAATGATAGCCTGTAGAATGCAGAGGCTTCACTAAGGCTGGTTTCACATTTGCGTTTAAAAACGCAGCGTTTTAAACGCAAACGCATGTGGTGAAAAAAACGCATGTAAACGCGTGCAAACGCTGCGTTTTTTTGACGCATGCGTTTTTGCATGTGAAAAAAAAATGCGGCGTTTTGACGCGTTTACATGCATTTTTGCCAGCGTTTGCGTTTTTGAAATGCATGCTGAGAAGTGTGTGACAGCTGCCAATCATCAAAATCAAGTAAAAAACCCACTATAAACAGAAATAGCTAGGGTTAGGGTTAGGGGTTGGATCCCTATGGATCCTAACCCTAAAGGAATCCTAACCCTACCCCTAACCCTAGGGATCCGAACCCATATCCCTAACCCTAGGGATCCTAACCCTACCCCTAACCCTACCCCTAAAGAGATCCTAACCCTAACCTTTTGGGTTAGGGTTAGGATCCATTTAGGTTTAGGGTTAGGATCCCTTTAGGGTTAGGATCCCTTTAGGCTTAGGATCCCTAGGGTTAGGGTTAGGATCCCTAGGGTTAGGGTTAGGGGTAGGGTTAGGATCCCTTTAGGGTTAGGATCCCTTTAGGGTTAGGATCCCTTTATCACCTTTATGGTGGGGGGTGGCATATCAGTGTGTTTTCTGTTTTTTTTTCTATAAAAATGCATGCGTTTTTAATGCAACCAAACGCATGTGCTTAAAAATGCATGCGTTTACATAGACAGCAATACTTTTTTTGCCGCAAAAAAACGCCGCTAGAAATTACTACATGTTGCATTTCTGCAACACAACGCATGCATAGAAAAGACGCATGCGGCGGCAAAACGCGGCAAAATGCATGCAAAAAAACGCATGCGTTTTTAATGTTAAGTATAGGACAAAAAACGCATGCAATTTTTTGCGCTAAAACGCAGCAGCAAAAAACGCAAATGTGAAACCAGCCTTATTTGTATTCATCGCGTTATCAAAATGCCCATAGTATGAAAGATATATATCTTGGTACCGTATTAGCCAGTAGAAAAATGTTTAGAATTGAGAGTCCTCAGTGGTTGATACCTTTTAATGGCTAACTGAAAAGATGGTAACAAATTGCAAGCAAATATGTGATTCTTCAGAATTTCTTTTAGTCTTTGCCTGATGAAGAGACCTGTGTAGTCTCGAAAACTTGCAATTTGTTACCATCTTTTCAGTTAGCCATTAAAAGGTATCAACCACTGAGGACTCTCAATCTACTATATAATTGTCTAAGGGTCACTTCCGTCTGTTTGTCCTTCTGTCTGTCACGGATATTCATTGGTCGCGGCCTCTGTCTGTCATGGAAATCCAAGTCGCTGATTGGTCGTGGCAAAACTACCACGACCATTGCCACGACCAATCAGCGACGGGCACAGTCTGGCGGCAAAATGGCCGCTCTTTCCTCCCCACAGTCAGTGCCCGCTCCATACTCCCCTCCAGTCAGCCCTCACACAGGGTTAATGGCAGCGTTAACAGACCGCATTATGCCGCAGTGTAACGCACGCCGTTAACGCTGCTATTAACCCTGTGTGACCAACTTTTTACTATTGATGCTGCGTATGCAGCATCAATAGTAAAACGATCTAATGTTAAAATTAATAATAAATAAAAAAAAGGTTATTCTCACCCTCTGACGTGTGCGCTGTCCTCGGCAGTGCAAGCGGCAGGTTCCGGTTCCAAAGATGCTATGCGAGAAGGCCCTTCCATGATGTCACGGTCACGTGACCGCGATGTCATCACAGGTCCTGCGCTCATACCAACCCTGGGACCGGAAGCTGCCGCGTGCACCGCACACAGGGGCCAGGACTACAAGGGCCCTTCGGACGGTGAGTATATGTTTATTTTTTATTTTAAGTCTTTTTTTAACCACGCATATAGTGCCCACATTGCTACATACTATGTGGGCAATGTTATATACTGCGTGGGCTGCGTTATATACTACATGGCTGCTATAAACTACGTGGGCAGCGTTATATACTGTGTGGGCTGCGTTATATACTACATGGCTGCTATATACTACGTGGGCAGTGTTATATACTATGTGGGCAGTGTTATATACTGTGTGGGCTGCGTTATATACTGCATGGCTGCTATATACTACGTGGCCAGTGTTATATAGTATGTGGGCAATGTTATATACTGCGTGGGCTGTGTTATATACTGTTTGGGCTGTGTTATATACTGCGTGGCCACTGTTATATACTGCGTGGCCTGTATTAACGCATCAGGTATTCAAGAATATGTCGTGGCCTGTGCTATATACTATGTGGCTGCTATATACATAGATATTCTAAAATACCCGATGCGTTAGAATCGGGCCACCATCTAGTTCTAAATAATTTTCTATAGTATGAAATGGTAAAAGAATGAATGTTACTTACACTGCATGGCGAAAAGTGTTGGGACACACGTCGTAATAATTAAATTCGGTATATAATACCCTACCCCTCTCCCTTGGTATGTAACATTTGACCCCTCACCCTCGGTGTATAACATCCAGCCCCTCACCCTCGGTATATAACATTTGACCCCTCATCCTTGGTGTATAACATCCGGCCCTTCACCCTAAGTGTATAACATTCGACCCCTCACCCATGATGTATAACATCTGGCCCCTCACCCATGGTGTATAATATTTAACCCCTCACCCTTGGTGTATAACATCCAGCCCCTCGCCTTCTGTGTATAACATCCAACCCCTCACCCTTGGTGTATAAAATCCAGCCACTCACCCTTGGTGTATAACATCCGGCCCTTCGCCCTAAGTGTATAACATTCGACCCCTCACCCTCGATGTAAAACATCCGGGCCCTCGCCCTCGGTGTATAACATTTGACCCCTCACTCTTGGTGCATAACATCCAGCCCCTCGCCTTGGTTTATAACATAAGGCCCCTCACTCTCGGTGTATAACATCTCGACCCCAGTGTATAACATCTGGCCCCTTTCCCCCAGTGTATAATGGAGCGCCTCCAGACGCAGGGCCGCGGGGTACTCGATACCGGTCCTGTCTCGGTGCTGGGGTTGTCACGGTGGCTGGACCCGGTCCATGACCCTGCTAAGGGGCGTCCAATGAAAGGGGTGATGAAAGTTTGTCAAGGGTTCGTGACGCCACCTGTGGTATTCGGTCAGGGTGACCGACGCTGCTTAGGGGTCCGCTGGGGTGATGGAATGGCAGCTAGATGGTATACCTTCCCACAGGTGAAGTATATCCCCAGGGCTTCCCAGTAGTGCAGGTGGCGATGATGTGAGGCGCCGTTAATAACGAGGACACAGGGTTGCAGTCTCTTTACCTTTTTACTGAAGACTTCGGGATCCGCAATCCAGAGCACTGCTAACAGGGCTGGGAGTCCGGCCGGTCCGAAGCCACATCCAGAGTTCCCTTTGCAGGTGGAAATCAGTGCCTACCAACTAGCGCCTGTGTGTTGTAGTCCTTCCCTGCTGAGCATTCGGGATAGTCCTCACAACTTTCGTATTCGTTCTTTCTCTTCTCCGTCCCCCAAGTTCATCTGGCTAGAACGCACCGGTATGACGGGTAGGCTCGGAGCTACTCTGGGACCCTAGAGACGCCCCTCTCCAACTTTGCCCCCTATGTCTGCTTAGGTGATGTAAGGTAGACAGCCCCGGTAAATAATAACCAGTACCTCACCTCCGATGGATAATATCTGGCCCCTGGTACCTAAATTTTTGCCCCTCGCCCTAGTGTATTACATCCAGTCCTATTACTCCTCGTGTATAACATTCGGATCCCCACCCCTGGTGTATAGCATCCGGCCCCTCGCCGCCCTGGGGTATAACATCTGGTTGCTCACCCCCAGTGTATAACATCTGGCCCCATTGCCCCAGGTGTATAACATTCAACCCCTCACAATGGTGTATGACATCCAGCTCCATTGACGCTGGTGTAAAATATCCAGCCTCCAGTGTATAACATCTTTCCTCTTGTCCCTGGTGTTTAATATCCAGCCCCTTGTCCCCAGTGTATAACATCCGTCCCCCCCACCCGGTGTATAACATTTGGCTCCTCGCCCCCATTGTATGGCATCCAACCCTTCACCCTCGGTGTATAACATCTGGCCCCTCGCCCACCATGTACTTTCCTCACCCTCAGTATATAACCTCCTGCTCCTCGCCCCTGGTGTATAACATCCAACCCCCCGGTATATAATAACTGGCCCATCACCTCCGGTGTATAATATCTGTCTCCTCAACCCTGGTATCTAACATTTTGACCCTCGCCCCAGTGAATAACATCCAGTCCCATTACCCCCAATGTATAAGATCTGGCCCCTTGCCCCCTAGTGTATAACTTCCAGCCCCCTTACTCCCCGGTGTATAACATCTGGCCCATCACCCCAGTGTATAATATATGGCCCCTCACCTCTGGTGTGTAACATCCCACCCATCTTCCCCGGTGTATAACATCTGGCCCCATCGTCACACAATGTATAACCCCCTCATCACCAGTATATAACATCCAACCCCTCGCCCCCGGTGTACAGCATCAAGCTACTCGCTCCCCCAGTGTATACCATTTGGCACCATTGCCTCTGGTGTATAACATCAGGCCCTATTGCCCCTAATGTATCAAATCTGGCCTCTCACCCCAGTATTTAACATCTGGTCCCATTGCCCCTGTTGCACAATATCTGGCCCTTTGTTCCCAGTATAAAACATTTAGCCCCTTGCCCCAGAGTACAACATCCAGTTGCTTGCCACAGTGGATAATATCCGGCCCCCCACCCTATGTGTATAACATCCGTTTCAGGTGTAACCTACGGCCTCCGCCATGCTGTCTACTTTACTAATGTGTGACAGTGGCTGATACCAGCCCGGTCCTGTAATAGAAGCCCCAGGTGTAACAAGTCCATTAATGACATCTCTTCCTCCTAAGTCTTCCCCATCCCCCAACCTTACGGAGCAGGGTCACCGTGTGCGGAGCAGCAAAGGGCAGAAAAGTCACAAATGCTCTGTTAGCTCCATAACTGAAGAGTCCAAGCCTCCTCTGGTATTCACATCAGCACAAACACCACGCCTCTGCCGGGAGCTCCATTGCCGGGTAGCTGCATGCAGCCTTACATCACCAAGCACAATTCCAAGCGTCGGATGGAGTGGTGTAAAGCCACCACCACTGGACTCTGGAGGATGTGTGTTCTGTGCAGTGATGGATCACATTTCTCTATCTGGCATCTGATGGAGAAGTCTGGATTTGGTGAATGCCAGGAGAACCTTATCCCCTGACTGCATTGTGTCCGCTGTACAGTTTAGTGGAGCAAGGGTAATTCTATGGGCTTATTTTTCTGTGGTCGGCCTTTGCCTCTTAGTCCAAGTGAAGGGAAATCTTGTTACCAATTAAAACCACATACAAGGAACAAATACCACCACACCATGACCAGAACACATATTAACATCACATACTGACCGAATACTACAATACTGATCATTAATACAAAAACAACAACAATACTAATAATATTACCAGGAGCTCTGTATATAGTGTATAGTGTACAGGTAATAAAGAGATCACTAGTGACATTATACACAGGAGCTCTCTATATAGTGTCAGTGTACAGATAACAGTGTTCAGTGACATTATGCACAGGAGATCTGTATATAGTGTCAGTGTACAGGTAATACAGTGATCACCAGTGACATTATACACTGGAGATCTGTATATAGAGTCAGTGTACAGGTAACACAGTGGTTAGTGGTGACATTATACCCAGGAGCTCTGTATACAGTGTCAGTGCACAGGTAATACAATGATCACGCAAAACCTTATAAAGTAGAAAAAAAGGGTCACATAACTGGAAAAACAGAGGAAAAGACCCTAAAAATTAAATTTTATTAATGATTTTAAAGGGACACAACAAAAAATACCCACAAATGTCAACTACAACTAAGTATATTCAAAAATAGTAAGTCCAAAAGTAGTCGTATCAAATAAGAAACACCATATCTTATACAAATACCGCAGAGGCAAAATGACTACCAATCCTCATCCCTGTCCTGCTATGCGTGCTCCCCCCGTTGCTGTCCTGCTATGCGTGGCTCCTCCCGTCACTGTCCTGCTATGCGTGGCTCCTCCCGTCGCTGTCCTGCTATGCGTGGCTCCCCCATCCTGTCCTGGTATGTGGCTCCCCCTGTCCTGTCCTGGTATGCATGACTCACCCCGTCGCTGTACTGCTATGCATGGCTCCCCCGTCGCTATCTGCTATGCGTGGCACCCCCGTCCTGTCCTGGTATGTGGCTCCCCCCGTCGCTGTTCTGGTATGTGTGACCCCCCCCCCCCCCCCCGTCGCTGTCCTGGTATGTGTGGGCCCCCCAGTCATGCCCTGGTACGCGTGGCTCCCCCGTCGCTGTTCTGGTATGTGTGGCCCCCCCGTCGCTGTTCTGGTATGAGTGACCCTCCGTCCTGGTATGCGTGGCTCCCTCCCGTCACTGTCCTGCTATGTGTGGCACCCCCGTCCTGCCCTGGTATGTTTGTCTCCCCCGTTGCTGTTCTGGTATGTGTGGCTCCCCCGTTCCGTCCTGGTATGTGGCTCCCCTGATCCTGTCCTGCTATGCGTGGCTCCCCCGTCCTGTCCTGTCCTGGCATGTGTGACTCCCCAGTCGCTGTTCTGGTATGTGTGACTCCCCCGTCCTGTCATGGTATGTGGCTCACCCCGTCGCTGTCCTGTTAAGTGTGGCTCCCCCGTCCTGTCCTGGTATGTGGCTCCCCCTGTCCTGTCCTGGTATGCATGACTCACCCCGTCGCTGTCCTGCTATGCATGGCTCCCCCGTCGCTATCTGCTAAGCGTGGCTCCCCCCGTCGCTGTCCTTCTATGCGTGGCTCCCCCAACCTGTCATGGTATGTGTGGCTCCCCCCGTCCCTGTTTGGGTATGTGTGGCTCCCCCTGTCCTGCTATGCATGGCTCCCCCGTCGCTGTCCTGCTATGCGTGGCACCCCCGTCCTGTCCTGGTATGTGGCTCCCCCCGTCCTGTCCTGGTATGCATGACTCACCCCGTCGCTGTCCTGCTATGCATGGCTCCCCCGTCGCTATCTGCTAAGCGTGGCTCCCCCCGTCGCTGTCCTTCTATGCGTGGCTCCCCCAACCTGTCATGGTATGTGTGGCTCCCCCCGTCCCTGTTTGGGTATGTGTGGCTCCCCCTGTCCTGCTATGCATGGCTCCCCCGTCGCTGTCCTGCTATGCATGGCACCCCCGTCGCTGTCCTGCTATGCATGGCACCCCCGTCCTGTCCTGCTATGTGGCTCCCCCCGTCGCTGTTCTGGTATGTGTGACCCCCCCCCCGTCGCTGTCCTGGTATGTGTGGGTCCCCCAGTCATGCCCTGGTACGCGTGGCTCCCCCGTCGCTGTTCTGGTATGTGTGGCCCCCCCGTCGCTGTTCTGGTATGAGTGACCCTCCGTCCTGGTATGCGTGGCTCCCTCCCGTCACTGTCCTGCTATGTGTGGCACCCCCGTCCTGCCCTGGTATGTTTGTCTCCCCCGTTGCTGTTCTGGTATGTGTGGCTCCCCCGTTCCGTCCTGGTATGTGGCTCCCCTGATCCTGTCCTGCTATGCGTGGCTCCCCCGTCCTGTCCTGGCATGTGTGACTCCCCAGTCGCTGTTCTGGTATGTGTGACTCCCCCGTCCTGTCATGGTATGTGGCTCACCCCGTCGCTGTCCTGTTATGTGTGGCTCCCCCGTCCTGTCCTGGTATGTGGCTCCCCCTGTCCTGTCCTGGTATGCATGACTCACCCCGTCGCTGTCCTGCTATGCATGGCTCCCCCGTCGCTATCTGCTAAGCATGGCTCCCCCCGTCGCTGTCCTTCTATGCGTGGCTCCCCCAACCTGTCATGGTATGTGTGGCTCCCCCTGTCCCTGTTTGGGTATGTGTGGCTCCCCCTGTCCTGCTATGCATGGCTCCCCCGTCGCTGTCCTGCTATGCATGGCACCCCCGTCCTGCCCTGGTATGTTTGTCTCCCCCGTTGCTGTTCTGGTATGTGTGGCTCCCCCGTTCCGTCCTGGTATGTGGCTCCCCTGATCCTGTCCTGCTATGCGTGGCTCCCCCGTCCTGTCCTGGCATGTGTGACTCCCCAGTCGCTGTTCTGGTATGTGTGACTCCCCCGTCCTGTCATGGTATGTGGCTCCCCCCGTCGCTGTCCTGGTATGTGTGCTCCCCCGTCCCGTCCAGGTATGTGTGCACCCCCGTCCCGTCCTGGTAGGTGGCTCCCCCGTCGCTGTCCTGGTACATGTGGCTCCCCCTTCCTGCCCTGGTATGCGTGGCTCACCACCGTCCTGTTCTGGTATGCGTGGCTCACCCGTTCCCATCGTTGTATGCGTGGCTCCCCCCCCCCGTCCCGGTATGCATGCTTCCTATCTCCCCCCCCAAAAAAAAAACAAAAAAACACATCATACTCACCCTCCTCTGCGCCATCGCAGAATCTCGTTGGTCCCGGCGCCTGCAGCTCTTCATGTGCTGAGTGATCACGTGGTACCACTCATTAAGGTAATGAATATGCGCTCCCCGCCTATGGGAGTGGAGATATGTACATATTCATCACCGGCAGCTGAAACTGTCACTGTGCGCTATAAGAGAAATTAATATTTATTTCTCTTTAGCAGCTGCACAGTTACAGCCACAGCCACCGACTCCTGCCGCTGCTCCGCCGCTCCCCCTTTCTGGATAATGACTCGTGTATAAGCCGAGGGGGCGTATTCAGCACAAAAAAAAAAATGTGCTGTAAAACTTGGCTTATGCACGAGTATATACGGTAGGTATGGATATATTTCATAGGTCAGAAAATATCAAATAAACAGCACTATATCCTTAAGATAAGAAAAAATACCTCAAGGGGTAAATGAATGTAAATCCTACATATTAAACAGACATACAATTAGTGAATAGAGTGCACAAATAATGCAAAGGTAAACTGCTTGGGTTACTGAGTGAACATGTGGATACACTGTTTGGATACATAATAAAATATGGATAGCTAACAGACTCAAGTGGGAAAAGTAAGGCAATATCACAGGTGGGGTCTCACCCGAGTACGCCCTATCGTCTTTCCATGTCTGACTGCGGAGGTTGGCACCCTTCTGTGAAACGGTATGGCGCCCTCGATCAATGTCAGCAGCTCTAAATACCCTAGTCAGAGCAAGATGTCCAAAGGAAAAAACCTATTTAACACATAATATGAAGATATACAACAATATGTGCAAAAACAGGTAGACACTGTGTGAAGAATGTTAACTTTTATCAATAAAGCAGACAGTCAAAAATCATCATGCGGGAATGGGCTATGGGTAATCCTACTTAGTGATTTTATAAAGCCCAATAAAGAATGCAATAACCGGGTGTACAGATAATAAATAGAAAGGATACATGCACCAAGATGTGTAGCCAGCACCGATAACGTACACAGATTAATTATCCATTTCAAGTAAATATAACCAGCCAGAAAAAACAGGTACTCATAGCAAATACTTAGGCTAACAGGCCCGTGCTCCCCAACTGGAGCATAAGAAAAGTCTGACACTTGTAAGCATCAGTTGTCATAAAATCTAGCTGGAATGATGGACAGCCATAGTGAATACTTAGGTTGTCAAAGCATGTGCTGTATTATGGGGCACTGTGTAGTGTGTATTATGGGGCACTGTGTAGTGTGTATTATGGGGCACTGTGTAGTGTGTATTATGGGGCACTGTGTAGTGTGTATTATGGGGCACTGTGTAGTGTGTATTATGGGGCACTGTGTAGTGTGTATTATGGGGCACTGTGTAGTGTGTATTATGGGGCACTGTGTATTATGGGGCACTGTGTAGTGTGGATTATGGGGCACTGTGTAGTGTGGATTATGGGGCACTGTGTAATGTGGATTATGGGGCACTGTGTAATGTGGATTATGGGGCACTGTGTAGTGTGTATTATGGGGCACTGTGTAGTGTGTATTATGGGGCACTGTGTATTATGGGGCACTGTGTAGTGTGGATTATGGGGCACTGTGTAATGTGTATTATGGGGCACTGTGTAATGTGGATTATGGGGCACTGTGTAATGTGTATTATGGGGCACTGTGTAGTGTGGATTATGGGGCACTGTGTAATGTGTATTATGGGGCACTGTGTAATGTGTATTATGGGGCACTGTGTAATGTGTATTATGGGGCACTGTGTATTATGGGGCACTGTGTAATGTGTATTATGGGGCACTGTGTAGTGTGGATTATGGGGCACTGTGTAATGTGGATTATGGGGCACTGTGTAGTGTGTATTATGGGGCACTGTGTAGTGTGTATTATGGGGCACTGTGTATTATGGGGCACTGTGTAGTGTGGATTATGGGGCACTGTGTAATGTGTATTATGGGGCACTGTGTAATGTGGATTATGGGGCACTGTGTAATGTGTATTATGGGGCACTGTGTAGTGTGGATTATGGGGCACTGTGTAATGTGTATTATGGGGCACTGTGTAATGTGTATTATGGGGCACTGTGTAATGTGTATTATGGGGCACTGTGTATTATGGGGCACTGTGTAATGTGTATTATGGGGCACTGTGTAGTGTGGATTATGGGGCACTGTGTAATGTGTATTATGGGGCACTGTGTAATGTGTATTATGGGGCACTGTGTAATGTGTATTATGGGGCACTATGTAATGGGGCACTGTGTAGTGTGGATTATGGGGCACTGTGTAATGTGTATTATGGGGCACTGTGTAATGTGTATTATGGGGCACTGTGTAGTGTGTATTATGGGGCACTGTGTAATGTGTATTATGGGGCACTATGTAATGGGGCACTGTGTAGTGTGGATTATGGGGCACTGTGTAATGTGTATTATGGGGCACTGTGTAATGTGTATTATGGGGCACTGTGTAGTGTGTATTATGGGGCACTGTGTAATGTGTATTATGGGGCACTATGTAATGGGGCACTGTGTAGTGTGGATTATGGGGCACTGTGTAGTGTGCATTATGGGGCACTGTGTAATGTGTATTATGGGGCACTATGTAATGGGGCACTGTGTAGTGTGGATTATGGGGCACTGTGTAATGTGTATTATGGGGCACTGTGTAGTGTGTATTATGGGGCACTGTGTAATGTGCATTATGGGGCACTGTGTAGTGTGTATTATGGGGCACTGTGTAGTGTGTATTATGGGGCACTGTGTAGTGTGTATTATGGGGCACTGTGTAGTGTGTATTATGGGGCACTGTGTGGTGTGTATTATGGGGCACTGTGTACTGTGCATTATGGGGCACTGTGTAATGTGTATTATGGGGCACTGTGTAATGTGTATTATGGGGCACTGTGTAGTGTGTATTATGGGGCACTGTGTAATGTGTATTATGAGGCACTGTGTAATGTGCATTATGGGGCACTGTGTAATGTGCATTATGGGGCACTGTGTAATGTGTATTATGGGGCACTGTGTAATGTGTATTATGGGGCACTGTGTAGTGTGTATTATGGGGCACTGTGTAATGTGTATTATGGGGCACTGTGTAATGTGCATTATGGGGCACTGTGTAATGTGCATTACGGGGCACTGTGTAATGTGCATTATGGGGCACTGTGTAATGTGCATTATGGGGCACTGTGTAATGTGCATTATGGGGCACTGTGTAATGTGCATTATGGGGCACTGTGTAATGTGCATTATGGGGCACTGTGTAATGTGTATTATGGGGCACTGTGTAATGTGTATTATGGGGCACTGTGTAATGTGTATTATGGGGCACTGTGTAATGTGTATTATGGGGCACTGTGTAGTGTGTATTATGGGGCACTGTGTAATGTGTATTATGGGGCACTGTGTAGTGTGTATTATGGGGCACCGTGTATTATGGGGCACTGTGTAATGTGTATTATGGGGCACTGTGTAGTGTGGATTATGGGGCACTGTGTAATGTGTATTATGGGGCACTGTGTAGTGTGGATTATGGGGCACTGTGTAATGTGTATTATGGGGCACTGTGTAATGTGTATTATGGGGCACTGTGTAATGTGTATTATGGGGCACTATGTAATGGGGCACTGTGTAGTGTGGATTATGGGGCACTGTGTAATGTGTATTATGGGGCACTGTGTAATGTGTAATATGGGGCACTGTGTAGTGTGTATTATGGGGCACTGTGTAATGTGTATTATGGGGCACTGTGTAATGTGCATTATGGGGCATTGTGTAATGTGTATTATGGGGCACTGTGTAGTGTGTATTATGGGGCACTGTGTAGTGTGTATTATGAGGCACTGTGTACTGTGCATTATGGGGCACTGTGTAATGTGTATTATGGGGCACTGTGTAATGTGTATTATGGGGCACTGTGTAATGTGTATTATGGGGCACTGTGTAGTGTGTATTATGGGGCACTGTGTAATGTGTATTATGGGGCACTGTGTAATGTGCATTATGGGGCACTGTGTAATGTGCATTATGGGGCACTGTGTAATGTGCATTATGGGGCACTGTGTAATGTGCATTATGGGGCACTGTGTAATGTGTATTATGGGGCACTGTGTAGTGTGTATTATGGGGCACTGTGTAATGTGTATTATGGGGCACTGTGTAATGTGCATTATGGGGCACTGTGTAATGTGCATTATAAGGGCACTGTGTAATGTGCATTATGGGGCACTGTGTAATGTGCATTATGGGGCACTGTGTAATGTGCATTATGGGGCACTGTGTAATGTGCATTGCGGGGCACGGTGTAATGTGTATTATGGGGTACTGTGTAATGGGGCACTGTGTAATGTGCATTATGGGGTTCTGTGTAGTGTGTATTATGGGGCTCTGTGTAATGTGCATTACGGGGCACTGTGTAATGTGTATTATGGGCCACTGTGTAGTGTGTATTATGGGGCTCTGTGTAGTGTGTATTATGGGGCTCTGTGTAATGTGCATTACGGGGCTCTGTGTAATGTGTATTATGGGGCACTGTGTAATGTGTAATGGGCCACTGTGTAATGTGTATTATGGGGCTCTGTGTAATGTGCATTGCGGCTCACTGTGTAATGTGTATTATGGTGTACTGTGTAATGGGGCACTGTGTAATGTGTATTATGGGGCTCTGTGTAGTGTGTATTATGGGGCACTGTGTAATGGGCCACTGTGTAATGTGTATTATGGGGCTCTGTGTAACGTGCATTGCGGGGCACTGTGTAATGTGTATTATGGGGCACTATGTAATGGGGCACTGTGTAATGTGTATTATTGGGCTCTGTGTAATGTGTATTATGGGTCACTGTGTAATGTGTATTATGGGGCACTGTGTAGTGTGTATTATGGGGCACTGTGTAGTGTGTACTATGGGGTACAGTGTAGTGTGTATTATGAGGCACTGTGTAGTGTGTATTATGAGGCACTGTGTAGTGTGTATTATGGGGTACTATGTAGTGTGTATTATGGGACACTGTGTAGTGTGTATTATGGGGCACTGTGTAGTGTGTATTATGGGGCACTGTGCAGTGTGTATTATGAGGCACTGTGTAGTGTGTATTATGGGCACTATAGTGTGTATTATGGGGCACTGTGTAATGTGTATTATGGGGCTCTGTGTAATGTGTATTATGGGGCTCGGTGTAATGTGCATTACGGGGCACTGTGTAATGTGTATTATAGGGCACTGTGTAATGTGTATTATGGGGCACTGGGTTGTATTCTGGGGCACTGTGTAATGTGTATTATGGGGCTCTGTGTAATGTGTATTATGAGGCACTGTGTAATGTGTATTATGGGGCACTGTGTAATGTGAATTATGGGGGCACTGGGGTGTATTATGGGGCACTCTGTATTGTGTATTATGGGGCACTGTGTAGTGTGTATTATGGGGCACTTGGGTGTATTATGGGGCACTGTGTAATGTGTATTATGGGGCACTGGGGTGTATTTTGGGGCACTGTGTAATGTGTATTATGGGGCACTGTGTAGTGTGTGTTATGGGGCACTGTGTAAGGCTACGTTCACATTAGCGTTGTGCGGGGCAGCGTCGGCGACGCATGCACAACGCAGCTTTTTGTGACGCATGCGTTCATTTTTGCATGATTTTTGGCGCAGAAAAAACTGCATCATTCAGCGTCCTCTGCGCCCTGACAGTTGCGCCAAAATGACGCATG
The DNA here is from genome assembly GCF_032444005.1 of Ranitomeya imitator. NCBI lineage: Eukaryota > Metazoa > Chordata > Amphibia > Anura > Dendrobatidae > Ranitomeya > Ranitomeya imitator. The sequence goes on from NC_091282.1 coordinate 665,437,850, forward strand.
CGTCACAAAACGCAAGACAACGCATGTCCATGCGCCCCCCATGTTAAATATAGGGGCGCATGAGTCGCCGCGGCTGTGCCCGACGTTGCCCCGTACAACGCTAATGTGAACGTAGCCTAATGTGTATTATGGGGCACTGTGTAATGTGCATTATGGGGCACTGTGTGTTATGGGGCACTGTGTAATGTGTATTATGGGGAACTGTGTAATGTGTATTATGGGGCACTGTGTAGTGTGTATTATGGGGCACTGTGTAGTGTGTATTATGGGGCACTGTGTAATGTGTATTATGGGGAACTGTGTAATGTGTATTATGGGGCACTGTGTAGTGTGTATTATGGGGCACTGTGTAATGTGTATTATGGGGCACTGTGTAATGTGTATTATGGGGCACTGTGTAATGTGTATTATGGGGCACTGTGTAGTGTGTATTATGGGGCACTGTGTAGTGTGTATTATGGGGCACTGTGTAGTGTGTATTATGGGGCACTGTGTAATGTGTATTATGGGGCACTGTGTAATGTGTATTATGGGGCACTGTGTAGTGTGTATTATGGGGCACTGTGTAGTGTGTATTATGGGGCACTGTGTAATGTGTATTATGGGGCACTGTGTAGTGTGTATTATGGGGCACTGTGTAGTGTGTATTATGGGGCACTGTGTAATGTGTATTATGGGGCACTGTGTAATGTGTATTATGGGGCACTGTGTAATGTGTATTATGGGGCACTGTGTAATGTGTATTATGGGGAACTGTGTAATGTGTATTATGGGGAACTGTGTAATGTGTATTATGGGGCACTGGGGTGTATTATGGGGCACTGTGTAGTGTGTATTATGAGGCACTGGGGTGTATTATGGGGCACTGTATAATGTGCATTATGGGGCACTGTGTAGTGTTTATTATGGGGTACTGGGGTGTATTATGGGGCACTGGGGTGTATTATGGGGCACTGGGGTGTATTATGGCACACAGTGTAGTGTGTAATATGGGGCACTGGGGTGTATTATGGGGAACTGTGTATTATGGGGCACTGGGGTTTATTATGGGGCACTGTGTAATGTGTATTATGGGGCACTGGGGTTTATTATGGGGCACTGTGTAGTGTGTATTATGGGGCACTGGGGTTTATTATGGGGCACTGTGTAATGTGTATTATGGGGCACTGGGGTTTATTATGGGGCACTGTGTAGTGTGTATTATGGGGCACTGGGGTTTATTATGGGGCACTGTGTAATGTGTATTATGGGGCACTGGGGTTTATTATGGGGCACTGTGTAGTGTGTATTATGGGGCACTGGGGTTTATTATGGGGCACTGTGTAATGTGTATTATGGGGCACTGGGGTTTATTATGGGGCACTGTGTAGTGTGTATTATGGGGCACTGGGGTTTATTATGGGGCACTGTGTAATGTGTATTATGGGGCACTGGGGTTTATTATGGGGCACTGTGTAATGTGTATTATGGGGCACTGGGGTTTATTATGGGGCACTGTGTAGTGTGTATTATGGGGCACTGGGGTTTATTATGGGGCACTGTGTAGTGTGTATTATGGGGCACTGGGGTTTATTATGGGGCACTGTGTAGTGTGTATTATGGGGCACTGGGGTTTATTATGGGGCACTGTGTAATGTGTATTATGGGGCACTGGGGTTTATTATGGGGCACTGTGTAGTGTGTATTATGGGGCACTGGGGTTTATTATGGGGCACTGTGTAGTGTGTATTATGGGGCACTGGGGTTTATTATGGGGCACTGTGTAGTGTGTATTATGGGGCACTGGGGTTTATTATGGGGCACTGTGTAATGTGTATTATGGGGCACTGGGGTTTATTATGGGGCACTGTGTAGTGTGTATTATGGGGCACTGGGGTTTATTATGGGGCACTGTGTAATGTGTATTATGGGGCACTGGGGTGTATTATGAGGCACTGGGGTGTATTATGGGGCACTGTGTAGTGTGTAGTATGGGGCACTGTGTAGTGTGTAGTATGGGGCACTGTGCAGTATGGGGCACTGGGGTGCACTATCGGGCACTATGTAGTGTGTATTATTACATTCCTGACACTGAGGACTCTCAATTCTAAATATTTTTCCACATTCCTGACAGACATCCATTCCTATGTCATACCAGCAGTAGTGTGGTCATTTTACCCGCTCTATTATGTGCAGCACACCTGCCAGAAACAAATATGGCCGCCTCTATCTCCGCACAGCGAGTCACGTGCCATTACGTTCACTTTCGGCGTCTTTCCGCCTTCGCCTGCGTTGCCCGGCAACCCCTGACAGTGGCGGGCGTTCAATTCAACAAGAAGATGAAGCGGGCGAACAATCTGAAGGAGGCTCTGTGCGCCTTGTGCAGGGTCTTATCCTCTTCTGGGTCACGGTGGGATCCTGAAACGTTACGGAAATCAAAGTTTGACCGACCAGAGGCGGTAAGAGACGTGTGGTTATTCACTATGGGAGGCAGGTATAGAGCAAGCAACCAATCAGCTCACTCCTTTCATTGTGCGACAGAAAAAAAAATGAGTAGTGTTATCTGATTGGCTGCTCTGGGATTTTTAGGCCGTAGGCTCCTAACACAGTGACCCGCCTCAGCACCCGAGGGAGAGCTGGAGTCGCCAGCCACCCGTATAGTCTAACATTACCCTGAGGAAATCTGTGTGTGCCCCAGGGGCTCAGCCATGGCCTCCTCCTCAATGTGCTTCATGACACCTGTCTGCAGCAGGAGCCTCCCCCCACTGCTTCTGTGCATTAGGCCAAAGCTGGCTCAGCCCTCTCCATTCACCTGGTCAGCAGACAAATCGGCAGGATATTAATGGGGTCTTTTCTGTCTAAATGATTTTTGCACCTCGGTTTCATTAACAATTTTATACAGTTTTGCTTTCACAGGAGCTTTATTACCCAGCACTTTGCTTTACAATCTCCTCTTCAGAGCTCACTGATGGATCCCAGTTACCTCATTCTGCAGCCAGCTATAGACTGTGCGCCGCCGCAGAAGCTATAGAAGCAATCGGTGCAAAAGTTTTAATGACACCCAATAGCAAAAATAATTCCTAGACCCAAATGCACGTGTTTCTGTAAGTCAATTATTCCCAGTGGTGGAAACCCCTTTAACTGATGGATTTGTTTAAGACTATCAGAGTCTAGATGCTGCAGACTGCTAAATAGCGAGGGCTACTATATTTCTTGTTCCAATGGGTTATGCAGGACTTTTCTGGGGCTAAGTGCTTATTGGCAGGTAGTTCCCTGCCTGCCCTGCCCTGCGACTATCTCTCCTGGCACAGGTGGCCATTCTCCTTCTTTCTGTGACGTCAAGACAACAGAACAGTTCCTTCTCTTCTGCTCTGTAGATGAGGCATCACTGCCGACATCCGATTGATTAATGGCCGCCTCAGCCATATGCTGCAGGTAGCCAGCTGTCAATCAGCATGACATTGGCAGTGATCCCTCCCGTCGACAGAGTGGGAAAGGAAGTACTGATCTGTCAACATTAGGAATGTCACAGGACATGGCACCCCCTTTTTGGGCTGTTCATTTTGTTTATATATGGATCGCCCCCCCAGGGCAGCGAGTTACTCGGTACCGGGTCCTTCGGTTCACAGGGGGATGTCATGGTGGCTGACCCGGTCCGTGGCCCTTGTGACGTCTGTGTTAAAGGGAAAGGTCTTTTAAAGGGATAACGTTTACGTTCGTGACGCCACCTGTGGTATTCGGTCAGGGTGACCAACGCTGCTTTAAGGGGTCTGCTGGGGTGATGTTATGGCAGCTAGATGGTATACCTTCCCTCAGGTGAAGTATATCCACAGGGCTTCCCAGAGTGTGGATGGTGGATGATGTAAGGCGCAGTGAAGAATGAGGACACAAGGGTGCAGTCTCTTTACCTTTACTGAAGACTTCAGCGTCCAGAGCACCGGATCTCGGGGCAGGCAGAGTCCGGCCGGTTTGGAGGCAAATCCAGAGTCCCCTTATCCAGGTGGAAATCAGTAGCCTCCTCTAGCGCCTGGGTGTTGTAGTACCTTACTGCTGAGCCTCTCATAACGTCCTCACAACTGTTGAAGATGTTACAGATGTTATGTCTCTCTCTGTCCCCCAAATAGATAGGACAAACCCGTATGACTGGTGGCTTGAGGCGTTTTACAGGGACTCTAGCACGCCCCAGCCTCTAAGCGGTGCCACTTTGCCTCCTGGGTGTAGGGGCGGACAGGTAACGTGAAATTAGCTGTCCTGCCAGTCTCTGGAGAAAGGCATAAAGGACTGTTGCTCCCTCGGTATTCCGGCTAGAAGGAGGCAGCCTGTGCAAGGCAGAACTCCTCTGATATCCACTCCTTTGCTCTGACTTCCTTCACGCTTGCTGCAATATGTTCTGCTTTCTATCTGTCTGTTTCCTAGGAGCTGCAGCACTTCAGGCCACAGGGCTCCTCTGCTTCCTCTCCCTCTGTCTTCCTGACAGGAACTGAACCCTTTCCCTCCAGATCAGGATGTTCTTATAGGGGAGTTCACCTTAAACAGGGTTAGAGCTCCCCCTTTTGATCTGGAGTGTGAACATGTTGCATGCATTGTGTTACCTGACAAAGAGTTCTCCTTCATTGCCTCCAAACGTAATACCACTTCCCCCTAGAGGAGAATGATATTACTGCAATGACCAGGACCCTGGGGCGCTGTATGTAACTTTCCACAGACGAGTAGCTGCATGGTCAGGACCCCTCCTGCTCTACCCTTTTCTATTTGGACGTCTGCTGACATATAGTGAGGTGAACTACAAGAGAAAGGTACTGTCCCAGTTGGGTACACCTTGGTCTCATCTGTCCACAAGATGCTTTCCTAGAAGGGTTAAATGTTTCAGATCACCAAACAAATGTAAATATTAGACAAAGATAACACAAGGAAACAGAATACAGTTTATAAATAAAGGTCTTTATTATTAAGGGACAAATATATCAAAAACTACAGTGCCCTGTGTGAAAAGGTGATTGCCCCCTAAACCTAATACCTGGCCGTAGCAGCAACAACTGCAATCAAGCATTTGCGATAACTGAGGAATTTTGGCCACTCATCTTTGCAGAATTATTGTAATTCAGCCACATTGGAGGGTTTCCGAGCATGAACCGCCTTTTAAAGGTCATGCCACAGCATCTCATAAGATTAAGGTCAGGACTATGACTAGGCTACTTCAAAGTCTTAATTTTGTTTTTCTTTGTCTTTTGGATCATTGTCCTTCTGCATAGCCCAACTAGAAAAACAATGACATGTCGTTTAAAGTGCATGTGCAAAAAAAAATAAACCCCCCCGAAAATGTCCCTGGACAGGAGCAGGGGTATGTGGCCTAGTTTTGTAAGTTATCTCTTATGAACAGGAAATAACTTACTGATTGTTGCAGTATTGACCATGGGGACCCCCAGAGATCATGAGACTGTGCTCTGCATCCCAGGAATCTGGCTGTGCAGCACAGTCCTGAATCGAGCAGAGGTGCGCATGCTTCATTCGTTGTTGGCTAGAAGCCCACCAAACAGATCTGAGAGTGGGACTTTTAGGTTACATATAGTATTGAGTTTCTGTGAATAAATGATTGTTACTTGAGTCGTGCTTTTGTTTTGTAGGCCTCAGAGTTCTGGAGCCTGCTGTTCTCCTTGCTGCGGCAAATCTTTCCAGGCAACCCAGATTCATCACACCAAAGACATGAGAAGATAGAAATGGGTACGTCAACACTTGGACCTCCCGTATAGGTTGATTTCCCATGTTTTTGAAATGTAAACTGTGCACAGTTCGCCCCAGCTCTTCAAACTTGAGCTTAAAGGGACTCTGTCACCTGAATTTGGAGGGAACAATTTTCAGCCATAGGGGCGGGGTTTTCGGGTGTTTGATTCACCCTTTCCTTACCCGCTGCCTGCATGCTGGCTGCAATATTGGATTGAAGTTCATTCTCTGTCCTCCATAGTACACGCCTGCGCAAGGCAATCTTGCCTTGCGCAGGCGTGTACTATGGAGGACAGAGAATGAACTTCAATCCAATATTGCAGCCAGCGGGTAAGGAAAGGGTGAATCAAACACCCGAAAACCCCACCCCTATGGCTGAAAATTGTTCCCTCCAAATTCAGGTGACAGTCCCTTTAAGTGGAATCTGTCAAAAATGTTTCTCTGTCTACTATGATGCAGGGGCAGAGACCCTGATTCAATCAATATATCACTTTACTGGGTTCAGTAGTTTAGATAAAATCCCTGTTTTTCTCTTCGCCACGACAGCACCCACTGAGAGAGGGGATCCGCCCCTAGGAACAGGAAACCCTACGGAGAGATAAAAGGGGCGGTCCCCCTCGCTCCCACAGTTTGGTTTCCTGTTCCTACGGGAAGATCCACGGAGAAGAGGATTCCCAGCCTGGACGCCACTTGCGCAGTTTACCTGTGAGGACGGCAAGGGCTCCAGGACTGGATGCAGCGTCGGGGGTGCTGATTCAGTTTTCCCCCCTCTGCTGGCAGACGTCGCGAGACCGGGTCGTGGGGGGCCGGTTCGCGGCAGATGTCCGGCGGTCTGCGGGGCAAGCACCAGGTGGTAGCGTTGCGCCGTCCTCGGCGGACGCCTGTGCGGTGTGGAGCCCAGTGTATGCCCCCGGAAGTGCTGGTAAGCTTCCGGGGTGCGGAGAAGTGAGAAGACGCCGGCGCTGAAGCCGGTAACAGCGCCGGAGTATCCAATATGGCCGCGACCCGGAAGTGGTTAGCACTTCCGGGTTCAACAGGAAGAACATGGCGGCACCCATGTGAAAAGGACGCCGGCGCTGCATCCCGGCGTCCAGAATGGATTCTGCAAGAGAGCCTGCGGTACCTTCTCTAGAGGTTACCACCGTCACCCCTCGCAGCCATGCCAGCAGCAGCAGCCGCTCTAGGCAGAGCGGATCGTCCAAAAGGAAGCCACCTGCATCTGTGTCTCCTCCTCAGCCGGTACCTGATCGGTCAGCTTCTGGGTGAGTGTGCATCTACCCCACTAGTCTGATTATTGTCCCTCTCCCTTTATAATAGGCAAAAAGGAAGGAAAAAGCGAAACACAAGCAGTGTGCGTTATGTATCCAGCCCCTTCCGGATAGTTACACTAAAAGGCTATGTGATTCATGTATAAAATCAACGTTACGTGAGGAAGCCTCAATTAAATCAGAGGATATAAGGGCCATGATTAGGGAAGAATTACGAGCCCTACAAAGCGTTGACAGAGAGCCACGTATTAAGGAGAAAAGAGGATACGTTTCACCTGTATCCGATCAGCCGTCTGAGTTAGAGGAAGCAAACTCAGATAGATCGCAGCAGGAGATATCCTCAGATGAGGATTAGGATACGTGCTTCCCCACAGATAGCATTGACAATCTGGTGAGATCAGTTTGCAATACCATGGGCATAGAAGATCTTAAAGTCCCTAAAACACAGCAAGACATTATGTTTGCTGGCCTATCCGAAAAGAAGAGACCCTCTTTTCCGGTAATAACGGCAGTAAAAAGTTTGATCAAAAAAGAGTGGGAAAGCCAGGGGCAGAGGGGGTTACCACCATCCTCAAAGAGACGCTACCCCTTTAACCCCTTTCTGCCAGCTGACGGAATAGTACGTCAGCTGGCAGATCCCCTGCTTTGAGGTGGGCTCCGGCGGTGAGCCCACCTCAAAGCCGCGACCTGTCAGCTGTTTTGTACAGCTGACATGTGCGCGCAATGAGCGCGAGCGGAATCGCGATCCGCCCGCGCCCATTAACTAGTTAAATGCCGCCGTCAAGCGCTGACAGCGGCATTTAACTAGCGCTCCCGGCCGCGCGGCCGGAAGTGCTCGCACTGCGGACCCCCGTCACATGATCGGGGGTCAGCAGTGCATCGCCATAACAACCAGAGGTCTCCTTGAGACCTCTATGGTTGTTGATGGCCAATTGCTTTGAGCGCCACCCTGTGGTCGGCGTTCAAAGCAACCTTGCATTTCTGCTACATAGAGGTGATCTGTACTTCACCTCTATGTAGCAGAGCCGATCGAGTTATGCATGCTTCTAGCCTCCTATGGAGGCTATTGAAGCATGCCAAAATTAAAAAAAAAAAGTGATTAAAAATATTAAAAAAATAAAAAATATATAAAAGTTCAAATCACCCCCCTTTCGCCCCAATCAAAATAAAACAATTAAAAAAAAATCAAACATACACATATTTGGTATCGCCGCGTTCAGAATCGCCCGATCTATCAATAAAAACAAAGGATTAACCTGACCGCTAAATGACGTAGCGAAAAAAAAAATCAAAACGCCAAAATAACGTTTTTTTGGTCGCCGCGACATTGCATTAAAATGCAATAACGGGCGATCAAAAGAACGTATCTACACCAAAATGGTATCATTAAAAACGCCAGCTCGGCACCCAAAAAATAAGCCCTCACCTGACCCCAGATCACGAAATTTGGAGACGCTACGGGTATCGGAAAATCGCGCATTTTTTTTTTTTTTTTTAGCAAAATTTGGAATTCACCACTTAGATAAAAAATAACCTAGACATGTTTGGTGTCTATGACTCGTAATGGAGAATCATAATGGCAGGTTAGTTTTAGCATTTAGTGAACCTAGCAAAAAAGCCAAACAAAAAACAAGTGTGAGATTGCACTTTTTTTGCAATTTCATCACACTTGGAATTTTTTTCCCGTTTTCTGTTACATGGCATGGTAAAATCAATGGTATCTTTCAAAAGTACATCTCGTCCCGCAAAAAATAAGCCCTCACATGGCCATATTGACGGAAAAAACAAAAAAGTTATGGCTCTGGGAAGGAGGGGAGCAAAAAACGAAAATGAAAAAGCTCCGGGGGTGAAGGGGTTAATGATGAAGAATTCACAACATGGTCAAAAGCCCCAAAAGTAGACGCAGCTGTGGCGTCTACATCAAAGAAATCCTTACTGCCTGTAGAGGATTCAGGCTCGTTACAAGATCCTCTAGATCGCAAAGCCGATTCGCTCCTTAAAAGAGCATGGGAGACTTCGGCAGGGGCCTTTAAACCGGCAATCTCAGCCACATGCACCGCAAGATCCATGCTTGTTTGGCTGAGTGACTTGGAAGAAGGGCTGAAAGGAGGTCTCTCTCGAGAGAAATTATTGTCCTCTATACCCCTAATTAGAGGTGCCACAGCCTTTCTAGCGGACTCATCTGCCGACTCTATACGCCTGGCAGCCAAGTCGGCAGGATTAACCAATGCAGCACGTAGGGCCCTATGGCTTAAGGGCTGGAAAGGTGACCCTCAGACCAAGTCTAAGTTATGCAGCCTCCCATGTCAGGGTGATTACCTGTTTGGTACCAAACTGGATGAGATCTTAACTAAAGCAGGGGAAAGGAAGAAAGGCTTTCCAAATAGTAATAATTACGTTCCATTTTATAGGAGAGCGTTCCGAAAGCCCGCATTTAATAAAAGGAAGGAGTTTAAGAACCAGGATCGCTGGGCCACAAGAGACACAAAACAAAAGGGTGCGTTCTTTGGGAAGCGCCCTTTCAAGTTTGAAGAAAAACCCCGTTAGGACAGATCTACCTGTGGGAGGCAGATTGTCCTCCTTCGCTAATGAATGGCGGGCCATAACAGCAAATATTTGGGCAAATAACCTTATTGCCTCTGGGTTACAATTAAAATTTTCCCGAGTCCCTCCGGACTCATTTCTATTGACTTCATTAAAGTCTCAGTTACAACAAGAGGCATTGGAGCAGGAGGTAATAAATCTCCTAGCTAAGGGAGTCTTGGTGGAGGTTCCATTCCTACAGGAGGGAATGGGATTCTATTCCCCGTTATTTTTGATTCCAAAACCAGATGGAACATTCAGAACTATTATTAATCTTAAAAAATTAAACATCTACCTAGAAAATCAAACCTTTAAGATGGAATCTATCCGGTCCACCATTAAACTCCTGTTTCCCTATTGCTTTATGACAGTTCTCGACCTTAAAGATGCGTATTACAATCTACCTATTTATGCAGAGCATCAACAATATCTACGGGTAGCGATTGTATTGAATGGGTGTGTCCGACACTTTCAGTATACTGCAATGCCTTTTGGGCTATCTATAGCCCCAAGAGTATTCACTAAACTAATGGCGGAGGTAATGTCATATCTAAGACTAAAAGACACACTCGTAATTCCCTACTTAGATGACATCTTAGTAGTAGGAAATTCTCCTTCGCAATGTCAACAACGGTTGTGTGATATGATAGCATCTCTGCAAAAATTGGGTTGGATAATAAACTGGGAGAAATCTAGACTTATCCCAACAACTCGGCAAATTTTCCTGGGGATTATATTAGATTCTACAAGCCAGAAATGTTTCCTTCCGGAAAATAAACAGATAACGGTTAGGAATAAAGTTCAGTCGGTAATAGATAAACCCCTAATTTCTTTGAGAGAAGGCATGTCCCTTCTTGGCTCCTTCACGTCATGTATTCCAGCGGTTCCATGGGCCCAATTTCACTCGAGGCATTTACAGTATGCAATTTTACATGAAGAAGAAAAATCTCATGGTCATTTAAATATTAAAATTTCCCTTTCTAATAATGTAATCCAATCTCTGATATGGTGGCTAGATCCAAAAAACCTGGTTAGTGGAGTCCCCTGGGTAGTTAAACCCTCAAATATAATATATACTGATGCCAGTCCTACTGGCTAGGGCGCACATTTAAAAGACCATTTAGTCCAAGGATTATGGTCAGTCACGGAGTCAGACGACTCTTCTAATATAAGAGAGCTAAAAGCTATCTATCATGCTCTATGTGAATTCCTTCCGCAGCTACACGGGACACATACCAGAATTCTGTCCGACAACATGACCTCAGTCGCCTATATCAATCATCAAGGAGGAACAAGGTCAGGAACGCTCATGTCTATAACCGATGACATCCTAACTATAGCCGAAGAACATCTTCTGTCCCTGTCAGCGCTACATGTCAGAGGAGTGGACAACTCAAGGGCAGACTTCCTCAGTCGTCATACCCTCCACCAAGGAGAGTGGGTCCTAAATCATCAAATTTTCAAAATGATAACCATGAAATGGGGTACACCCGAGAGAGATCTCTTCGCCACAAGACAAAACCGACAACTAAAAAGATTCGCTTCAATGTTCCGGGCCGACAATCCCGACATTCTCGATGCCCTTCAGACTCCTTGGACATTTCAGAAAGCATACGCTTTTCCTCCTCTGATTCTTCTACCAACAGTAATCAGGAAGATAAGGGAGGACCGGGCAAATATAATCCTGATTGCCCCATTTTGGCCAAAAAGACCATGGTTTCCCTGCTCAGAGCCATGTCCATCTCGGATCCGTGGATCCTCCCGGAGGATCAGGATCTTCTTTCCCAGGGGCCCTTCAACCACCCTCATGTGAAGGGACTAAGGTTGACAGCCTGGAATTTGAGAGGCAGCTGTTAAAACTAAGAGGCTTCTCCGATAGTGTAATTAATACCTTGTTAACAAGTAGAAAAAGATCCACTACTGACATATATGTGAGAGTGTGGAAGAAATTTCTAAATCTCTATCCATCGGCGTTATCTAGTGAAATTCCCGTCTCCACTATTCTAGAATTTCTTCAAAAAGGACGTGACCTAGGCCTTTCAGTTAATACTCTGAAAGTACAAGTTTCTGCTCTAGGGGCCTTGTATAGTCACAATGTTGCGGGTAATAGATGGATAGCTAGATTTATTTCAGCTTGCCAGAGATCAGAGCCAGTTCAGATTCCGCAGATGCCTCCTTGGGATATTAATTTGGTCCTGGAAGCCTTAACAGGTCATCCATTTGAGCCTCTAGACTTAGCTCACATTAAATATATTTCACTTAAGACCGTTCTTCTTGTCGCGTTAGTATCGGCAAGAAGAGTAGGTGACATACAGGCGCTATCAGTAGATCCTCCCTTTATGTCAATATTTCCTGATAGAATTGTCCTGAAAACAGACCCTTCCTACCTACCTAAAATGTGTACAAAATTCCATAGATCTCAAGAGATCCTTCATCTTCCTTTCTATAATAATCCTACAGACCAGGAGGAAGAGAAGTACCATACTTTAGATGTGAGAAGGGCTATAATAACTTATCTGGATAGGACTAGCGCCTGGAGGAAGAGCAGGGCTCTCTTTGTTTCTTTCCAGGGTCAAAGGAAAGGATCTGGTGTTACAAAAGGCACACTATCCCGATGGATTCGGGAGGCGATATACCTGGCCTATTCATCTAAAGGGGAGAATCCACCTGAGACTGTGAAGGCACATTCCACCCGGGCGATAGCATCATCCTGGGCTGAACGAGCGGAGGTTCCTATAGAACTCATATGTAAGGCCGCAACCTGGTCTTCTCCTTC